>NC_134359.1:210449394-210758561 GCF_048569485.1 Anomaloglossus baeobatrachus | reverse complement strand
TCATCCTTCGCACCCAGCAGCTCAACAACTTTCATCGCTCCTGAAGTCTTAGGGTCTGGCGGTTAAACGCCGGAAATGCGATGTTCCGACACGCAGGAATTGGAATCTACACACGTTGCAGCGTCTGTGGCAGCACCGCAGAGCCCTGCTGAAATACGGTATGATGTATACCCTGGGCTAACTTGATCCAGAGGTGGTGCAGATCACGCTGCTGGAGTGGTGTCAGATCAAGGACCTATGCACCCTTCTACACAGTTTACAAATGTCGACGAAGATGTTTAGCACTAGCGATGCCATTCTCAGCGTGACAATTCTGGTCATCTACAAGATGGAGCACACTGTAAGCATTATTTGGAGTCAGGTGTTGGTCCAAGAGGAAGGAGAGGAAGTACAGGAGGAGTCATATGCAGAAGGGATAATAAGATGTACAAGGTCCATACGTTGAGCGGCACCTAGGCGGCAGTCATGGTGGGGGATAGGGATTAACAAGGGCGCATAGTATCAGCAAAAATTGTTGATGAAGGTACAGGAGCCCATGAAGAAATGTAGGACGAACTTACGATGGGCATGGAAAACTCAGCAGATGAGTGAGAGCTTGCTCACATTTCGGTTGTGCGAGGTTGGGGGAGAGGGCAAAGGAAGGAGGCACGATTCTCACCTCTCTGCCACCAACAAACCAAGGACTTTGTCCTCCTGGATGCACAAGACACATGAGTGCCTTCTTGCTGTACTACCTACAACATGACCCTCGGATTGTACGAATTCGAAGTAATGCTAACTACAGGGTTGCCACACTGTTAGATCCCCGGTACAAGACAAAATTTGGCGAAATAATTCCAGCCATTGAAAGGGACGCACGTATACAGGAGTATCTGCGGAAGGTGGTACGGATTCTTAGATCTGCTTTCCCAGTAAACACCAGTGCTGCACAGAGTGAATCTCAACGGTTTGTCCTGGATAGGAGGAAATGGTCTTTTACTTGTCCACATCTGAGGGACCGAGGGCTGGCTGTTGTGCTGACATGGCATTGAGTACGGTGTCCCTGCAGAGTTGCACTTTTGGTCATATACCAAATGAGTTGAAAAAGGACAGATGCTGGTGGAAAGGGGAACAGGTGTGTTGGAAAGGGGAAAAAAGTTTTTGTCCGTGGGTTTGTTGGTTAAGCAAAAGTAACATTTGATGAAGAAACACCATCTGTTACGGTGAGACTGGCAGATTTGGATAAGGTGGTATATACTATGTTACCGCTATATAACGAAAATTAATAAGAAAAGAAAGAGAAAGGTATATATCCCCATCAGCAGTCAGTGTCCACCGTGCTCCTAGATGGAAAAGGAGAGGTTGGCAACTGGAAGGTTCGGTGGAGGATACAGAGCTGTGTGGCTATGAAACTAATAGTAGCCTGAACCAAGTTAGACGCCACTCGGATCTTGAGACTGGGAGCCCTGTTAGCGTCACAGGGTCCACACGCCCACCCAGCCCAGGAACTCCCTGTTAACATCACAGGGGCCATTCAGTACGCTGACCGTGTGCATTGGGGCCACACCTGTGAACAGCAGGCGCATCAGCAGCAGCAGGCCTGTTAATGCCACTGGGCTGCACAAGCAGGACTTGTAGGACAGGAGCTGGTCTTAACCGTTCTGCGTTACCAACTGTGGTGGCGGCCTGCATCGACGCCCTATCCCTGCCTACCTCTGGCCTAAAGCCGCAATGGGTTCAACACATGGAGGTGTGCTCTTTCGGAGCATAATAGAAGACTGCGCACCTCCTTGTTGTCTCCAGCCCCTTTTATAACCTGGGTCCGTCCCAAACCAGGGTGGACAACAATGCACCTTCTGGAGACAAAAGCAGAGTGATACGTCATGAGTGGCATAACTAGCGTCCTATTTGGAACCGCAACTTCAATGATGACCTCATGGCTGTCATGACCCAAACACCTCACCAGTCATCGTCTGACCATCAATAATGAGGTGACAAGTCATAGGGGCGGGCCTCTGCAAGCCATTTGGGAGTGGCCTGGCCACATCGTCAGGACACCTGATGCCCTGTGGTCTAAATGAGCCCCCCACATCAGGGGCAGGGCCAAAGAGTTAATTACCGGACCTAGTTTCTGATGTAGTAAGTGCCTGACCATGGTCAGTTGCATGAAATACAGTCTCAGAAAAAAGACTATCAGCTTTAGCATGTTGTCTAGGCACAACACAGGACTTAGACCCGGCACGGAGTGCAAGTACCTGTGCAAAGAAGCTTTTCACACTAAGTGTGGGAACATGCGCTGTAGCCCGAAATGAAGACTTAGCCTCAGGAATGGCACAGTCAGGATGAGCATACTCACTAGGCGAAACACTGGAGTTAGGCTGCGGCTGGGGTAAATCGACACACGCATGCGCACTAGCTGCCTCTCCACACTTAGACGTGGAGGAGAAAGCAGCCAGCTGGACAACCCGAGGCACGGGCCTAAATGGCAGCTGATGCCTGGGCGCAACTGAAACCGCAGCAGGCTGCTTGCGTTTAAGGCGTCACCGTTTTGTAACAACAAATACCATACAAAAGAACAGGTGTACTTCTTCCCATGGATAATCTGATAAGATCCCTTTTTTCATGGACACGACCATCGCTAACAAATGTAGATGAGGCCAAAACAGCAGCTGCTTCAATGGATCTGAAGTGCTCCATAAAGTGGCCTCTCCTCCACCCCAATTTCAAGATCCCAAATACTCCATTCCTCTGTGGTGTCAATCCAATCGCACTTGCTTCCTAACAGCTCTCAAGTTTCCACCAGCCCTGCTGAGTATGGGGTAACAGAGATGGTTGAGTTTGCATAGCTGTTCAGTCGCACTATAGCCTGGGAATCAGAGGTCTGCTCCAAAGCTGCAATGAGTACAGACAAGGAAGTTATTATTATTTTTATTATTATTGATTTATAGAGCACCATTGATTCCATGGTGCTGTACATGAGAAGGGGGTTACATACAGAATACATATACAAGTAACTATAGACAGACTGGTACAGAGGGAAGAGGGCCTTGCCCTTGCGGGATTACATTCTAAAGGATTTTTGGGAGGAGACAGTAGGAGTGGTGTAGGTTGAGCGTCAAGTACGTATGGTGGTGGTGTCATTGAAGGTTATAGTCATTTCTGAACAGATGAGTTTTCAAATTCAGTTTGAAGCTTGCGGGTGTAGCAGAAAATCTGACGTGTTGAGGTAGCGAGTTCCATGAGACAGGGGAATGATCTGCGCAGATGGCCAGAAGCTTTGTGAGTGGGATCCAGGCCCCGATGAAGAAGGTGCTGAGCCTAATCTACACCCTCATTTCCAAAAAGTCAATCCTCCTGGTGGAGACAATGGGGAACATGATGAGGAGCACAGATACCTGATTGGAATGACAACTTTACTATTCGGTCAGGGCAGGAAGAGGTTTTCTCGGAGGACTCAGGACGAGGGAAATGAAAACACACAGGGTTATTGATGAGGTTGGAGACCACACTTACTGTCAAACCAAAGTCAGCCAGTCGATAAGGTCAGCAGAGGAGGTGGAGGAGGATGCTACTGACGACGAGGTTACGTTGCGTCTTCCTGGCCAGAGACAAAGTACTGGAAGCACGTCAACAACTGAATCCTGGACCACAACTTTGACTCTGAGCAGAAGTCGTGTTGGCTATGTAGGTCGCATGGGCTGTAAGCCTTGCCTAGCCTATGAATTTTTGGACATCGCAAAGGATCACCCAAGTCATGGAATCTGTAAGATTTGTCAACAATCTGTAAGTAGAAGGCAAAAACTCACACTTTTGAGTACTTCCTCCATGAAGTATGACATGGATATGAATTGACAGCGTGAAGGTGTATTGCTCAGCTTTAGCAACTGTCAACGCAATATGCTTATTTGCCGTTCATTGCATGCATTGTTGCAGACTACACACAAGGGGCTGCTGTTTTTTTGGATCTGCCTTTGGTCACTATAGCAATATAAAATTGCTCTTCGGGGGTGGACTTGGAGATGCTGTCTATGAACAGAAGGAAAAGCTAAAGGTGTGTGTTACAGCAAGGAGCCACCGCGGAAACACTTCGTTCAATTGTGAGGGGAGTTGTGTTGTACTTTGATGATGAGCACTGTAACGTCAGTGAGCAGCATCCTGTGCCACAGACCAACATTCTTACGGTGCTGTCTATACTGCACTGTCAAATTGTCACGTACAGTTTAAATCATAGAGGGACAGCAACACATGTTTGCATTGACTGTTGCTTTTCAAGATTTCCATGACTGTGTTGCAGAGCTGTGTGGTTTGCATTCACACTGTTATCATCTGCATTATCTGTGAGGCTTCAGCTAACAAGGGTATTCAGGGGGGGTCATGTGTTTTGTCTATGTATAGGTAGATAACTTGGAAGCTCTTGTGATGCGCCACTGGTAAGTCGTGTTCGCACACACACACACACACGCACAAACACACAATTACTGCTACACAGAGGGATTAGCAGGTAGTAGGCAACAGAATAGATTGTTCAATTATTGAAATTGTATGCATGGTTCTTATTGTTTGTTTTGGTAAAGTTAAACAATCATTTATCAACCCAACTGCTTAGAGTCCTTTTCCTGTTGCCTGGTTTTGCTGCATACTGGGGAGCCAACCCTGTACACGACTTAAAATGAAGCATAAGTCGCAATGTGAATTTCACTGTGCTACAATGCGGCCTAGCGTGCCTGTGCAACCACCGCCTGCCCCATCAAGTGCATCTGCGTGCTCTTCATCCTCTGTGACTGTGGGGACAGCAGTCACACATGGTTTTTCACACTGAACTTCCACTCCTTTACCCGCAACAGGGAGTGTGATTGGCAGGTCATCACTTGTTTTGGAAGTGGAAACAGATGGTATTGTTGAGCTGTCAGACATCGAGAGAACCATCATTAGATGCAGGCTACAATATATCCATGCCTGCACCTTCGTCACAGATTGCCTGGACTACCTGCAGTTAATAATTGCATTCCAGAAATGGAAAGGAGTGTAGAATGCACACGTGTTGTACCTTGCTTGGCAGCAAAGGAACACTAACTTAGTATTCCAGACAATTTTAGGATGGCAGAAAAAGAGTCAGCTCTTTGGGCAAATTAAATAGCGTGGCAAAAGTGGACAGATGGGTACAGTGGCCGTGTTCTGTGGGTACCAGGACAGTAAAAGAAGCCTCACTTTCTATCCCTCCTAATGATCAAATGCAGCAAGGAATTCCCTGAGTTTGCTATAAAATTAGCATAGCTAAATGTGCATGAGGGTAGAATGCAGAGGTGCTTGAGATTGCTTGGCACAAGTGGCACAATAAAGGAGTCCAACAGCCAGTTCTATGATGCCACTAAATGGCAGTATTTTTTGCTATCATTATAGCTTATTAAAAACAGAGCAGGAGGGTGTCATGCAGAGGTGCTGCACATAGATTTGCACCAGTGGGACAATAATGAAATACAACATCCAGTTCTATGATGCCACTAAATGGCAGTATATTTTGCTATCATTATAGCTTATTAAAAACAGAGCAGGAGGGTGTCATGCACAGGTGCTAGAAATAGCTTGGCACCAGTGGGGCACTAATGGAATACAACAGCCAGTTCTATGATGCCAGTAAATGGCAGTATTTTTTGCTATCATTATAGCTTATTAAAACAGAGCAGGAGGGTGTCATGCAGAAGTGCTAGAAATAGCTTGGCACCAGTGGGGCACTAATGGAATACAACATCCAGTTCTATGATGCCACTAAATGGCAGAATTTTTTGCTATCATTATAGCTTATTAAAAACAGAGCAGGAGGGTGTCATGCACAGGTGCTAGAAATAGCTTGGCACCAGTGGGACAATAATGAAATACAACAGCCAGTTCTATGATGCCACTAAATGGCAGTATTTTTTGCTATCATTATAGCTTATTAAAAACAGAGCAGGAGGGTGTCATGCAGAAGTGCTAGAAGTAGCTTGGCACCAGTGGGACACTAATGGAATACAACATCCAGTTCTATGATGCCACTAAATGGCAGTATTTTTTGCTATCATTATAGCTTATTAAAAACAGAGCAGGAGGGTGTCATGCAGAAGTGCTAGAAATAGCTTGGCACCAGTGGGGCACTAATGGAATACAACATCCAGTTCTATGATGCCACTAAATGGCAGTATTTTTTGCTATCATTATAGCTTATTAAAAACAGAGCAGGAGGGTGTCATGCAGAAGTGCTAGAAATAGCTTGGCAACAGTGGGACACTAATGGAATACAACATCCAGTTCTATGATGCCACTAAATGGCAGTATTTTTTGCTATCATTATAGCGTATTAAAAACAGTGCAGGAGGGTGTCATGCAGAAGTGCTAGAAATAGCTTGGCACCAGTGGGGCACTAATGGAATACAACATCCAGTTCTATGATGCCACTAAATGGCAGTATTTTTTGCTATCATTATAGCTTATTAAAAACAGAGCAGGAGGGTGTCATGCACAGGTGCTAGAAATAGCTTGGCACCAGTGGGGCACTAATGGAATATAACAGCCAGTTCTATGATGCCAGTAAATGGCAGTATTTTTTGCTATCATTATAGCTTATTAAAAACATAGCAGGAGGGTGTCATGCAGAAGTGCTAGAAATAGCTTGGCACCAGTGGGGCACTAATGGAATACAACATCCAGTTCTATGATGCCACTAAATGGCAGTATTTTTTGCTATCATTATAGCTTATTAAAAACAGAGCAGGAGGGTGTCATGCACAGGTGCTAGAAATAGCTTGGCACCAGTGGGGCACTAATGGAATACAACATCCAGTTCTATGATGCCACTAAATGGCAGTATTTTTTGCTATCATTATAGCTTATTAAAAACAGAGCAGGAGGGTGTCATGCAGAAGTGCTAGAAATAGCTTGGCACCAGTGGGACACTAATGGAATACAACATCCAGTTCTATGATGCCACTAAATGGCAGTATTTTTTGCTATCATTATAGCTTATTAAAAACAGTGCAGGAGGGTGTCATGCAGAAGTGCTAGAAATAGCTTGGCACCAGTGGGGCACTAATGGAATACAACATCCAGTTCTATGATGCCACTAAATGGCAGTATTTTTTGCTATCATTATAGCTTATTAAAAACAGAGCAGGAGGGTGTCATGCACAGGTGCTAGAAATAGCTAGGCACCAGTGGGGCACTAATGGAATACAACAGCCAGTTCTATGATGCCACTAAATGGCAGTATTTTTTGCTATCATTATAGCTTATTAAAAACAGAGCAGGAGGGTGTCATGCAGAAGTGCTAGAAATAGCTTGGCACCAGTGGGGCACTAATGGAATACAACATCCAGTTCTATGATGCCACTAAATGGCAGTATTTTTTGCTATCATTATAGCTTATTAAAAACAGAGCAGGAGGGTGTCATGCAGAGGTGCTGCACATAGATTTGCACCAGTGGGGCACTAATGGAGTACAACAGCCACTTCTTGTATGCCACTAAGTTTACTCAATTTTTGGTATTATAATGTATTAGTTATAATGAGTTGGAGTGTGCAATGCAGGCAGACGTGCTGCAAATATCTTTGCACTAGTGGGACTAGACAAAAGTCCAATAGCCACGTTTAGGATGCCACTAGGTACACTGAGTGTTTGCTAGTATAATGGCTTAGTTATAATGAGTTTGAGTGTGCAATGCAGGCAGACGTGCTGCAAATATCTTTGCGCTAGTGGGACTAGACAAAAGTCCAATAGCCACGGTTAGGATGCCACTAGGTACACTCAGTGTTTGCTAGTATAATGGCTTAGTAACAATGAGTTTGAGTGTGCAATATAGGTAGACGTGCTGCAAATATCTTTGCACTAGTGGGACTAGACAAAAGTCCAATAGCCACGTTTAGGATGCCACTAGGTACACTCAGTGTTTGCTAGTATAATAGTTTAGTTATAAGGAGTTTGAGTGTGCAATGCAGGCAGACGTGCTGCAAACATCTTTGCACTAGTGGGACTAGACAAAAGTCCAATAGCCAGGTTTAGGAAGCCACTAGGTACACTCAGTGTTTGCTAGTATAATGGCTTAGTTATAATGAGTTTGAGTGTGCAATGCAGGCAGACGTGCTGCAAATGTCTTTGCACTAGCGGGACTAGACAAAAGTCCAATAGCCACGTTTAGGATGCCACTAGGTACACTGAGTGTTTGCTAGTATAATGGCTTAGTTATAATGAGTTGGAGTGTGCAATGCAGGCAGACGTGCTGCAAATATCTTTGCACTAGTGGGACTACACAAAAGTCCAATAGCCACGTTTAGGATGCCACTAGGTACACTCAGTGTTTGCTAGTATAATAGCTTAGTTATAAGGAGTTTGAGTGTGCAATGCAGGCAGACGTGCTGCAAATATCTTTGCACTAGTGGGACTAGACAAAAGTCCAATAGCCACGTTTAGGATGCCACTAGGTACACTCAGTGTTTGCTAGTATAATGGCTTAGTTATAATGAGTTGGAGTGTGCAATGCAGGCAGACGTGCTGCAAATATCTTTGCACTAGTGGGACTACACAAAAGTCCAATAGCCACGTTTAGGATGCCACTAGGTACACTGAGTGTTTGCTAGTATAATGGCTTAGTTATAATGAGTTGGAGTGTGCAATGCAGGCAGACGTGCTGCAAATATCTTTGCACTAGTGGGACTAGACAAAAGTACAATAGCCACGGTTAGGATGCCACTAGGTACACTCAGTGTTTGCTAGTATAATGGCTTAGTAACAATGAGTTTGACTGTGCAATGCAGGCAGACGTGCTGCAAATATCTTTGCACTAGTGGGACTAGACAAAAGTCCAATAGCCACGTTTAGGATGCCACTAGGTACACTCAGTGTTTGCTAGTATAATGGCTTAGTAACAATGAGTTTGAGTGTGCAATGCAGGCAGACGTGCTGCAAATATCTTTGCACTAGTGGGACTAGACAAAAGTCCAATAGCCACGGTTAGGATGCCACTAGGTACACTCAGTGTTTGCTAGTATAATGGCTTAGTAACAATGAGTTTGAGTGTGCAATGCAGGCAGACGTGCTGCAAATATCTTTGCACTAGTGGAACTAGACAAAAGTCCAATAGTCACGTTTAGGATGCCACTAGGTAAACTCAGTGTTTGCTAGTATAATGGCTTAGTTATAATGAGTTGGAGTGTGCAATGCAGGCAGACGTGCTGCAAATATCTTTGTTAAACTCTGTTTTCAGGACCTGTCACCTATGGCTCTGACCCTGCCGGTACGAGCCCTTAAAAGGACTTATAGAAAGTGCTATCCCTAAGCTGTCCAGCGCTGTGTATGGAGCGCATACAGCAGTATCGGCGATAGGACAAAGGACGGAGCTGCGCCAGTGATGTCTGACACCAAGGACGCAGAAGGCAGATAATGGCGTGCTGGAGGAAAATGTCCGGTTTTATAATGCAGGGACATGTGACATGGACATCCTATCACACCTGCCATTGCTTCTCTGGCTAAAAGTCCACTTAGCTGTGTCTGTAAATGGGATTGGCTGACATGCTGGCCCGCCCCACTACACGCGCGCGCTTAGGGAAGGAAGACAAGGAAAAAAAAAAAATGGCGATCGACATTATACAAACAGCAGTGATCTGAAGGCGCTGTTCACGCACACTATACACTGAAATTTCATAATAGTGTGAGTCACAGAGTGACTTACACTATTACAGCGGAAAGACAGCTAGGAATTAGCTGTTTTTTTGCTGCTAGAACCATTATCGAACGTTTCTAGAACTGTCGAGCTTTTGCAAAAAGCTCGAGTTCTAGTTCGATCTAGAACAGCCCCCAAAATCACTCGAGCCTAGAACTGGAGAACCTCGAACCTAGAACCACGCTCAACTCTATTTAGGATGCCACTAAGTGCACTCAGTGGTTGCTAGTATAATGGCTTGGTAACAATGAGTTTAAGTGTGCAATGCAGGCAGACGTGCTGCAAATATCTTTGCACTAGTGGAACTATACAGAAGTCCAATAGCCATGTTTAGGATGCCACTAAGTTTCCTGAGTGTTTGCTAGTATATTTGCAGTCCAATAGCCACGTTTAGGATGCCACTAAGTTTCCTCAGTGTTTGCTAGTATAATGGCTTAGTAACAATGAGTTTGAGTGTGCAATGCAGGCAGACGTGCTGCAAATATCTTTGCACTAGTGGGACTATACAGAAGTCCAACAGCCACTTTTAGGATGCCACTAAGTTTCCTCAGTGTTTGCTGGTATAATGGTTTAGTAACAATGAGTTTGAGTGTGCAATGCAGGCAGACGTGCTGCAAATATCTTTGCACTAGTGGGACTATACAGAAGTCCAATAGCCACGTTTAGGATGCCACTAAGTTCACTCAGTGTTTGCTAGTATAATGGCTTAGTAACAATGAGTTTGAGTGTGCAATGCAGGCAGACGTGCTGCAAATATCTTTGCACTAGTGGGACTATACAGAAGTCCAATAGCCACGTTTAGGATGCCACTAAGTGCACTCAGTGTTTGCTAGTATAATGGCTTAGTCACAATGAGTTTGAGTGTGCAATGCAGGCAGACGTGCAGCAAATATCTTTGCACTAGTGGGACTATACAGAAGTCCAAACAGCTACGTTTAGGATGCCACTAAGTGCACTCAGTGTTTGCTAGTATAATGGCTTAATAACAATGAGTTTGAGTGTGCAATGCAGGCAGACGTGCTGCAAATATCTTTGCACTAGTGGGACTATACAGAAGTCCAATAGCCACGTTTAGGATGCCACTAAGTTTCCTCAGTGTTTGCTAGTATAATGGCTTAGTAACAATGAGTTGGAGGGTGCAAAGGGCAGGAGGGTACAGTTGCAGGGTTGTGGGTCTCTGGGTAGAGGAAAGGAAGCCTGCCTTTCTATCCCTCCTAATGGGGAAATGCAGCGAGGAAATCCCTGACCTTAGCTACACAGACGCTGTCATCTTGTGTAGCTGTTAAACTCTGTTTTCAGGACCTGTCACCTATGGCTTTGACCCTGCCGGTATGAGCCCTTAAAAGGACTGATAGAAAGTGCTATCCCTATGCTGTCCAGCGCTGTGTATGGAGCGTATACAGCTGTATCGGCGATAGGAGCTGCGCCAGTGATGTCTGACACCAAGGATGCAGAAGAGATAATGGCGTCCGGACGGGCAGATACTCGATTTTATAATGCAGGGACATGTGACATGGACATCCTATTACACATGCCGTTGCTTCTCTGGCTAAAAGTCCACTTAGCTGTGTGTGTGTCTGGGATTGGCTGACATGCTGGCCCGCCCCACTACACGCGCGCGCTTAGGGAAGGAAGACAAGGAAAAAAAAAAAAAATGGCGATCGCCATTATACAGTTAGGTCCAGAAATATTTGGACAGTGACACAATTTTCGCGAGTTGGGCTCTGCATGCCACCACATTGGATTTGAAATGAAACCTCTACAACAGAATTCAAGTGCAGATTGTAACGTTTAATTTGAAGGTTTGAACAAAAATATCTGATAGAAATTGTAGGAATTGTACACATTTCTTTACAAACACTCCACATTTTAGGAGGTCAAAAGTAATTGGACAAATAAACCAAACCCAAACAAAATATTTTTATTTTCAATATTTTGTTGCGAATCCTTTGGAGGCAATCACTGCCTTAAGTCTGGAACCCATGGACATCACCAAACGCTGGGCTTCCTCCTTCTTAATGCTTTGCCAGGCCTTTACAGCCGCAGCCTTCAGGTCTTGCTTGTTTGTGGGTCTTTCCGTCTTAAGTCTGGATTTGAGCAAGTGAAATGCATGCTCAATTGGGTTAAGATCTGGTGATTGACTTGGCCATTGCAGAATGTTCCACTTTTTTGCACTCATGAACTCCTGGGTAGCTTTGGCTGTATGCTTGGGGTCATTGTCCATCTGTACTATGAAGCGCCGTCCGATCAACTTTGCGGCATTTGGCTGAATGTGGGCTGAAAGTATATCCCGGTACACTTCAGAATTCATCCGGCTACTCTTGTCTGCTGTTATGTCATCAATAAACACAAGTGACCCAGTGCCATTGAAAGCCATGCATGCCCATGCCATCACGTTGCCTCCACCATGTTTTACAGAGGATGTGGTGTGCCTTGGATCATGTGCCGTTCCCTTTCTTCTCCAAACCTTTTTCTTCCCATCATTCTGGTACAGGTTGATCTTGGTCTCATCTGTCCATAGAATACTTTTCCAGAACTGAGCTGGCTTCATGAGGTGTTTTTCAGCAAATTTAACTCTGGCCTGTCTATTTTTGGAATTGATGAATGGTTTGCATCTAGATGTGAACCCTTTGTATTTACTTTCATGGAGTCTTCTCTTTACTGTTGACTTAGAGACAGATACACCTACTTCACTGAGAGTGTTCTGGACTTAAGTTGATGTTGTGAACGGGTTCTTCTTCACCAAAGAAAGTATGCGGCGATCATCCACCACTGTTGTCATCCGTGGACGCCAAGGCCTTTTTGAGTTCCCAAGCTCACCAGTCAATTCCTTTTTTCTCAGAATGTACCCGACTGTTGATTTTGCTACTCCAAGCATGTCTACTATCTCTCTGATGGATTTTTTCTTTTTTTTCAGCCTCAGGATGTTCTGCTTCACCTCAATTGAGAGTTCCTTAGACCGCATGTTGTCTGGTCACAGCAACAGCTTCCAAATGCAAAACCACACACCTGTAATCAACCCCAGACCTTTTAACTGCTTCATTGATTACAGGTTAACGAGGGAGACGCCTTCAAAGTTAATTGCGGCTCTTAGAGTCCCTTGTCCAATTACTTTTGGTCCCTTGAAAAAGAGGAGGCTATGGATTACAGAGCTATGATTCCTAAACCCTTTCTCCGATTTGGATGTGAAAACTCTCATATTGCAGCTGGGAGTGTGCACTTTCAGCCCATATTATATATATAATTGTATTTCTGAACATGTTTTTGTAAACAGCTAAAATAACAAAACTTGTGTCACTGTCCAAATATTTCTGGACCTAACTGTACATACAGCAGTGATCTGAACGCGCTGTTCCCGCACGCTATTCACTGAAATGTCATAATAATGTGAGTCTCAGAGTGACTTACACTATTACAGCGGAAAGCCAGCTAGGAATTACCTGTTTTTTTTGCTGCTAGAACCGTTCTCGAACAAATCTAGAACTATCGAGCTTTTGCAAAAAAGCTCGAGTTCTAGTTCGATCTAGAACAGTCCCCAAAATCACTCGAGCCGCGAACTGGAGAACCACGAACCACGAACCGCGCTCAGCTCTACTCCCTGCACCTGCACGGTTGTTTGGTGGAAAAGCCGAGCTAAGATCGAGTAATAGCTTCTGCTGATACTCCTGCATACGTGCGTCCCTTTCTATGGCTGGAATTATGTCACAAAATTTGGACTTGTACCGGGGATCTAATAGTGTGGCAAGCCAGTAGTCATCATCACTTCTAATTTTGACAATACGAGGGTCATGTTGTAGGTAGTGCATGTTTTTTGCGCAGCCATGCGGACCAAGTCCACTCTGTGTTTGTGGCATAGAGGTGCTAACCGTTCTTTCTTCCTCTGACATCTCCCCCCAACCTCTTTCAACTGAAACTTGACCAAGGTCTCCCTCATCCGCTGAGTCTTCCATGTCCATGGACAGTTCGTCCTCCATTTCTTCATGTTCTCCTGCACCTTCCTCAACATTTCGCCTGCTACCATGCGCCCTTGTTGATCCCTGTCCCCCATGGTCCCATGCCTGCCGCGTTGGTGATGATGAACGTCTGGACCTTGGTGATGTTGTTGTGTTTTGCGCATATGAATCCTCCTGTAGTTCCTCACCTTCCTGTTGTCCCACCCCCTGACCCTGAATAGTGTTTAGCGTGTGCTCAAGCATGTAAATGACTGGAATTGTCATGCTGATAATGGTGCATCTCGTTGGCCCAGGCTATACGTCATGACGTATTGCACCAGGGCTCGGTGGTGCTGCCACAGTTGCTGTAACATGTGGAGAGTCGAATTCCAGCGTGTCGCCACATCGCATTTCAGGCGATGAACCGGCAGGCCGAAAGACTTCTGGAGCGATGCAAGTCGCTCAGCTGCGGCGGTTGAACGGCGGAAGTGAGCAGACAGTTTATATGCCCTGGTCATAAAGCCATCTAGGCTGGGATAGTGTGTTAAAAATTGCTGGACAACAAGGTTCAACACGTGAGCCATACAAAGCACGTGTGTCACCTTGCCCAGGCGAAGGGCCGCACCCAGGTTTGCAGCATTGTCGCACACGGCCTTACCAGGCTGCAGGTTGAGTGGAGACAACCATTTATTAAACTCAGTCTCCAGAGCTGCCCACAACTCAGTCGCTGTGTGACTCCTATTTCCAAGACATGTCAAGCTAAAGACCGCCTGATGCCGTTGTGCTCTGCTGCCAGCATAGTAATGAGGAGTGCGTGCTTCCTTCTGCGCAGTGAGAACGCTGGTGGCCTGACCAGGCAGGCTTGGGGCGGAGGTGGAGGACACAGATGAGGTGGAGGAGGCAGAAGCAGTGGCGGAACTTGGACAGACAGAGGATTGACACATAAGTCGTGGGGACGGCAAGACTTGTGCAGCAGACCCTTCACCATCTATCACCATAGTTACCCAGTGCCCAGTCAGCGACATGTAACGTTCCTGTCCATGCTTACTGGTCCAAGTATCGGTGGTGAAATGCACTCGTTGACACACAGAGTTTCTCAAGGAAGCGGTGATATTGTGTGCGACATGCTGGTGTAGAGCGGGCACACCTTTCTTAGAGAAGTAGTGGCGACTGGGCATCTGGTACTGGGGCACAGCGACAGACATAAGGTCTCTAAAATCCTGTGTGTCCACCAGGCGAAAAGGCAGCATTTCGGTAGCCAAAAGCTTACAGAGGGATAAAGTCAACCTCTTACCTTTGTCATGGATCACAGGAAATGGCCTTTTATTTGTCCACATCTGAGGAACAGAGATCTGGCTGCTGTGTGTAGACGGTGTTGAGTAGGGTGTCCCTGGAAAAATGCAGGTTTGTGAGGAAAGTGCAGGCGGAGACATGATGTCGCCTTCATCCAACGTTGGTGCTATCGATGTCTGAGAGAGCTGTACACACGCACTTGTTTCCCCTTCCAAACCAACTGACGACCTACCAAGCAAACTGCCTGTTGCGGTTACAGTGGTGGAAGTTGTGCGTGGAAAACCAGGTGTGACAGCTGTCCCCACAGTCCTAGAAGATGAAGAGCGCGCGGATGCACTGGAAGGGGCAGGCGGTGGATGGTATGCTCCGCTAGGCCGCATTGCAGCACGGTGAGCTTCCCACTGGGACATATTCATGTGACGATTCATGGAAGAAGTTGTCAAACTGCTGAGGTTTTGCCCTCTACTAACAGAATCACGACAAATTTTACAGATTACATAATTTGGGTGATCTTTTGCTATGTCAAAAAAGAACCAGGCTAGGCAAGGCTTAGAGGGTATGCGACCTGCTGAGCCGCCCCGACTAGTGCTCAGAGGCAGAGTTGTGGCTGAGGATGCAGTTGTAGACGTGCTACCAGTGCTCCGACTCTGTCCAGGAAGGCGCGAGGTAACTTCGTCGTCGGTTGCATCCTCCTCCACCGCCTCTGTTGACCTCCTCGAGTGCCTGACTGTGGGTTAACAGTAGGTAGGATCTAGAACTTCCTCATCAATTGTTGTGTTTGCACTCCTCTCACCCTCAGACCGAGCCTCTTCTTGCCCTGACCAAATAATTAAGTTGTCATCCCAATCTGGTATCTGCGTCTCATCGTCATCAGTATGTTCCTCATTGTCTATAATAACAGGTGTTACAGTTTGTGAAGAAGGGTCAACATTATGCTCAGAAACTTGGTCCTCATGGCCTGAATCAGAGTCACCAAGGTTCTGGGCATCACTGCAGACCATTTCCTGTTCTGTACTCACTATAGCTTGGGAGCAGACCTCTGATTCCCAGGCTATAGTGTGACTGAACAGCTCTGCAGACTCACCCATCTCAGTTCCACCATACTGTGCAGGGCGGATGGAGATTTCAGAGCTGGGAGAAAGCAAGTTTGATTGGGATGACAACTCAGAGGACTGGTGTTTTTTGGATGCGGTAGTTGAGGTGGCGGAGAGGGCACTTGTTGGACCACTTGAGATCCATTCAAGCAATTTCCTTTTTTGGCCATCATCTACCTTTGTTCCAATTGTTTGTGTCCGTAAAAAAGGGAGCACATCGGATTGTCCACGATAAGTAGTAGACATCTTACTTTTGCTGGAAGATGGTCTATCTTCAGCAGATGTTAATGGAGCTTTGCCACCTTCCCCACGGACAAAACCTTTTTTTCCTTTTCCAACACGCCTCTTCCCCTTTCCACCAGCATCTGTCATTTTGCCACTTATGTTGATTGCGACAAGATTGTGCACTTAAATTGTGGTAGTAAAAATTGAGAGGTGGTGTAGATTGCAGCGGTGGTCTAGCTTTATTAACAGCAGAATAAACAACAATAATTATCCCTGAGAATGCAACTACGGCCCTTAAACTGGCAGCATAAATTGCTAGTATAATAGCTTTGTAACCATGAGCTTGGATGTTTAATGCAGACGTGCTGCAAATATCTTTGCACTAGTGGAACAATACAGAAGTCCAACAGCCACGTTTAGGATGCCATTAAGTTCACTCAGTGTTTGCTAGTATAATGGCTTGGTAACAATGAGTTTGAGTGTACAATGCAGGCAGACGTGCTGCAAATATCTTTGCACTAGTGGGACAATACAGAAGTCCAACAGCCACGTTTAGGATGCCACTAAGTTCACTCAGTGTTTGCTAGTATAATGGCTTAGTAACAATGAGTTTGAGTGTACAATGCAGGCAGACGTGCTGCAAATATCTTTGCACTAGTGGGACAATACAGAAGTCCAACAGCCACGTTTAGGATGCCACTAAGTTTCCTCAGTGTTTGCTAGTATAATGGCTTAGTAACAATGAGTTTGAGTGTGCAATGCAGGCAGACGTGCTGCAAATATCTTTGCACTAGTGGGACTAGACAAAAGTCCAATAGCCACGTTTAGGATGCCACTAGGTACACTCAGTGTTTGCTAGTATAATGGCTTAGTAACAATGAGTTTGAGTGTGCAATGCAGGCAGACGTGCTGCAAATATCTTTGCACTAGTGGGACTAGACAAAAGTACAATAGCCACGTTTAGGATGCCACTAGGTACACTGAGTGTTTGCTAGTATAATGGCTTAGTTATAATGAGTTGGAGTGTGCAATGCAGGCAGACGTGCTGCAAATGTCTTTGCACTAGTGGGACTAGACAAATATCCAATAGCCACGTTTAGGATGCCACTAGGTACACTAAGTGTTTGCTAGTATAATGGCTTAGTTATAATGAGTTGGAGTGTGCAATGCAGGCAGACGTGCTGCAAATATCTTTGCACTAGTGGGACTAGACAAAAGTCCAATAGCCACGGTTAGGATGCCACTAGGTACACTCAGTGTTTGCTAGTATAATGGCTTAGTAACAATGAGTTTGAGTGTGCAATGCAGGCAGACGGGCTGCAAATATCTTTGCACTAGTGGAACTAGACAAAAGTCCAATAGCCACGTTTAGGATGCCACTAGGTAAACTCAGTGTTTGCTAGTATAATGGCTTAGTTATAAGGAGTTTGAGTGTGCAATGCAGGCAGACATGCTGCAAATATCTTTGCACTAGTGGGACTAGACAAAAGTCCAATAGCCACGTTTAGGATGCCACTAGGTACACTCAGTGTTTGCTAGTATAATGGCTTAGTTATAATGAGTTGGAGTGTGCAATGCAGGCAGACGTGCTGCAAATATCTTTGTTAAACTCTGTTTTCAGGACCTGTCATCTATGGCTCTGACCCTGCCGGTATGAGCCCTTAAAAGGACTTATAGAAAGTGCTATCCCTAAGCTGTCCAGCGCTGTGTATGGAGCGCATACAGCAGTATCGGCGATAGGAGAAAGGACGGAGCTGCGCCAGTGATGTCTGACACCAAGGACACAGAAGGCAGATAATGGCGTGCTGGAGGAAAATGTCCGGTTTTATAATGCAGGGACATGTGACATGGACATCCTATCACACCTGCCATTGCTTCTCTGGCTAAAAGTCCACTTAGCTGTGTCTGTGTCTGGGATTTGCTGACATGCTGGCCCGCCCCACTACACGCGCGCGCTTAGGGAAGGAAGACAAGGAAAAAAAAATGGCGATCGCCATTATACAAACAGCAGTGATCTGAAGGCGCTGTTCACGCACACTATACACTGAAATTTCATAATAGTGTGAGTCACAGAGTGACTTACACTATTACAGCGGAAAGCCAGCTAGGAATTAGCTGTTTTTTTGCTGCTAGAACCATTATCGAACGTTTCTAGAACTGTCGAGCTTTTGCAAAAAGCTCGAGTTCTAGTTCGATCTAGAACAGGCCCCAAAATCACTCGAGCCTAGAACTGGAGAACCTCGAACCTAGAACCGCGCTCAACTCTATTTAGGATGCCACTAAGTGCACTCAGTGTTTGCTAGTATAATGGCTTGGTAACAATGAGTTTGAGTGTGCAATGCAGGCAGACGTGCTGCAAATATCTTTGCACTAGTGGAACTATACAGAAGTCCAATAGCCATGTTTAGGATGCCACTAAGTTTCCTCAGTGTTTGCTAGTATAATGGCTTAGTAACAATGAGTTTGACTGTGCAATGCAGGCAGACGTGCTGCAAATATCTTTGCACTACTGGTACTATACAGAAGTCCAACAGCCACTTTTAGGATGCCACTAAGTTTCCTCAGTGTTTGCTGGTATAATGGCTTAGTAACAATGAGTTTGAGTGTGCAATGCAGGCAGACATGCTGCAAATATCTTTGCACTAGTGGGACTATACAGAAGTCCAACAGCCACATTTAGGATGCCACTAAGTGCACTCAGTGTTTGCTAGTATAATATACTGATAAGGCTGCACATCAAACTTAGATAATGGTATAATGCCTCAAGCATATGGAAAAACATTGGAATATACAATGAAAAATGCTACTTGCTAATTTGAACATGTGAATAATGAATTGCATACCTGCCATGAATATTAGGAAAAAGGAGATATTTAGCAATCGCATTGATCAATGTAACTGAGCCCCAAGGCCTCGTCAAGGCATATCTCTATATTGGGGTCCCTAGCTCTGTGACCCTAACTGTGTGTCATCTCATTGCAATTAAAAACTGCTATGGGTGGAGAGGGGTAACTAAGGACTTTCTTATATAGGAGATGGAAAAAACATGGCCGAAATGGGCGGAGCTGTGTTCACATTCAGAAAAAAAAATTACATATAACTGAATAGGATAACTGAAGTGAGCACTAATATATATATTATGAGTGCAAGCCAAAAATTACATACTATATACTGATAAGGCTGCACATCAAACTTAGATAATGGTATAATGCCTCAAGCATATGGAAAAACATTGGAATATACAATGAAAAATGCTACTTGCTAATTTGAACATGTGAATAATGAATTGCATACCTGCCATGAATATTAGGAAAAAGGAGATATTTAGCAATCGCATTGATCAATGTAACTGAGCCCCAAGGCCTCGTCAAGGCATATCTCTATATTGGGGTCCCTAGCTCTGTGACCCTAACTGTGTGTCATCTCATTGCAATTAAAAACTGCTATGGGTGGAGAGGGGTAACTAAGGACTTTCTTATATAGGAGATGGAAAAAACATGGCCGAAAGGGGCGGAGCTGTGTTCACATTCAGAAAAAAACTACATATAACTGAATAGGATAACTGAAGTGAGCACTAATATATATATTATGAGTGCAAGCCAAAAATTACATACTATATACTGATAAGGCTGCACATCAAACTTAGATAATGGTATAATGCCTCAAGCATATGGAAAAACATTGGAATATACAATGAAAAATGCTACTTGCTAATTTGAACATGTGAATAATGAATTGCATACCTGCCATGAATATTAGGAAAAAGGAGATATTTAGCAATCGCATTGATCAATGTAACTAAGCCCCAAGGCCTCGTCAAGGCATATCTCTATATTGGGGTCCCTAGCTCTGTGACCCTAACTGTGTGTCATCTCATTGCAATTAAAAACTGCTATGGGTGGAGAGGGGTAACTAAGGACTTTCTTATATAGGAGATGGAAAAAACATGGCCGAAAGGGGCGGAGCTGTGTTCACATTCAGAAAAAAACTACATATAACTGAATAGGATAACTGAAGTGAGCACTAATATATATATTATGAGTGCAAGCCAAAAATTACATACTATATACTGATAAGGCTGCACATCAAACTTAGATAATGGTATAATGCCTCAAGCATATGGAAAAACATTGGAATATACAATGAAAAATGCTACTTGCTAATTTGAACATGTGAATAATGAATTGCATACCTGCCATGAATATTAGGAAAAAGGAGATATTTAGCAATCGCATTGATCAATGTAACTGAGCCCCAAGGCCTCGTCAAGGCATATCTCTATATTGGGGTCCCTAGCTCTGTGACCCTAACTGTGTGTCATCTCATTGCAATTAAAAACTGCTATGGGTGGAGAGGGGTAACTAAGGACTTTCTTATATAGGAGATGGAAAAAACATGGCCGAAAGGGGCGGAGCTGTGTTCACATTCAGAAAAAAACTACATATAACTGAATAGGATAACTGAAGTGAGCACTAATAGTTACCCCTCTCCACCCATAGCAGTTTTTAATTGCAATGAGATGACACACAGTTAGGGTCACAGAGCTAGGGACCCCAATATAGAGATATGCCTTGACGAGGCCTTGGGGCTCAGTTACATTGATCAATGCGATTGCTAAATATCTCCTTTTTCCTAATATTCATGGCAGGTATGCAATTCATTATTCACATGTTCAAATTAGCAAGTAGCATTTTTCATTGTATATTCCAATGTTTTTCCATATGCTTGAGGCATTATACCATTATCTAAGTTTGATGTGCAGCCTTATCAGTATATAGTATGTAATTTTTGGCTTGCACTCATAATATATATATTAGTGCTCACTTCAGTTATCCTATTCAGTTATATGTAGTTTTTTTCTGAATGTGAACACAGCTCCGCCCCTTTCGGCCATGTTTTTTCCATCTCCTATATAAGAAAGTCCTTAGTTACCCCTCTCCACCCATAGCAGTTTTTAATTGCAATGAGATGACACACAGTTAGGGTCACAGAGCTAGGGACCCCAATATAGAGATATGCCTTGACGAGGCCTTGGGGCTCAGTTACATTGATCAATGCGATTGCTAAATATCTCCTTTTTCCTAATATTCATGGCAGGTATGCAATTCGTTATTCACATGTTCAAATTAGCAAGTAGCATTTTTCATTGTATATTCCAATGTTTTTCCATATGCTTGAGGCATTATACCATTATCTAAGTTTGATGTGCAGCCTTATCAGTATATAGTATGTAATTTTTGGCTTGCACTCATAATATATATATTAGTGCTCACTTCAGTTATCCTATTCAGTTATTTGCTAGTATAATGGCTTAATAACAATGAGTTTGAGTGTGCAATGCAGGCAGACGTGCTGCAAATATCTTTGCACTAGTGAGACTATACAGAAGTCCAACAGCCACGTTTAGGATGACACTAAGTTTACTCAGTGTTTGCTAGTATAATGGCTTAGTAACAATGAGTTTGAGTGTGCAATGCAGGCAGACATGCTGCAAATATCTTTGTACTAGTGGGACAATACAGAAGTCCAACAGCCACGTTTAGGATGCCACTAAGTTCACTCAGTGTTTGCTAGTATAATGGCTTAGTAAAAATGAGTTTGAGTGTGCAATGCAGGCAGACATGCTGCAAATATCTTTGCACTAGTGTGACAATACAGAAGTCCAACAGCCACGTTTAGGATGCCACTAAGGTCACTCAGTGTTTGCTAGTATAATGGCTTAGTAACAATGAGTTTGAGTGTGCAATGCAGGCAGACGTGCTGCAAATATCTTTGCACTAGTGGGACAATACAGAAATCCAACAGCCACGTTTAGGATGCCACTAGGTACACTCAGTGTTTTTTAGTATAATGGCTTAGTAACAATGAGTTTGAGTGTGCAATGCAGGCAGAGGTGCTGCAAATATCTGTGCACTACTGGGACAATACAGAAGTCCAACAGCCACGTTTAGGATGCCACTAAGTTCACTCAGTGTTTGCTAGTATAATGGCTTAGTAACAATGAGTTTGAGTGTGCAAAGGGCAGGAGGGTACAGTGGCAGGGTTGTGGGTCTCTGGGTAGAGGAAAGGAAGCCTGCCTTTCTATCCCTCCTAATGGGGAAATGCAGCGAGGAAATCCCTGACCTTAGCTACACAGATGCTGTCATCTTGTGTAGCTGTTAAACTCTGTTTTCACGGACCTGTCACCTATGGCTCTGACCCTGCCGGTATTGGCCCTTAAAAGGACTAATAGAAACTTCTATTCCTATTCTGTACAGCGCTGTGTATAGAGCGTACACAGCAGTATCGGAGATAGGAGCTGCGCCAGCGGTGACTGACACCAAGGACGCAGAAGGCAGATAATGGCGTGCTGGAGTAAAATGTCCGTTTTTATAATGCAAGGACATGTGACATGGACATCCTATCACACATGCCGTTGCTTCTCTGGCTAAAAGTACACTTAGCTGTGTGTGTGTCTGGGATTGGCTGACATGCTGGCCCGCCCCACTACACGCGCGCGCTTAGGGAAGGAAGACAAGGAAAAAAAAAAAATGGCGATCGCCATTATCCATACAGCAGTGATCTGAATGCGCTGTTCTCGCACACTATACACTGAAATTTCATAATAGTGTGAGTCACAGAGTGACTTACACTATTACAGCGGACAGCCAGCTAGTAATTAGCTGGTCTTTTTGCTGCTAGAACCGTTCTCGAACGTATCTAGAACTATCGAGCTTTAGCAAAAAGCTCGAGTTCTAGTTCAATCTAGAACAGCCCCCAAAATCACTCGAGCCGCGAACTGGAGAACCTCGAACCGCGAACCGCGCTCAACTCTATTTACAACATTTACACATATGTTTATATTAAAACCAACACGATGTTTATAATGATATTAGTAAACCACCCGATCTAGTGAACAACATCGTTATTGCGGGAATGGCAATCACAGGTCTGATAGCAAGTTTTGAACAAACCAGCAATGTCGTTGATTTTAAATTGATTTAGCTACTTTGTGAAATCGTTCAACATTTCTAATGGAGTTTTACCATGGTATTCATGTTGTATTTTGTGTGTTCCCTTTTTTTGAAATTATTTTAAGATATTTTACTAGTTTAAAACAAACAAATGTTGAATTTTTTTTTGTTTTGTTTTTTATTGATGGTTGTTTTTAAAATAAATTTAAAAAATTAAAAAATTAAAAAAAAAAAGAATAAAATGAAATCAAGTAAATTATTACAAGGTAATACGATTAGTGAAGGAAAAGCATCTTTATTATTCTCCATAAAGATTATCTAATGGTTACATGGAAACAGAATAATATGCACATAAACATGTAACGAAGAATAAAAACATTTAATGCCATTTTTGTTTTCAAAGAACCTGAGAAACATATGCATTCTTCATTAAAATAATGATAATATTGACATAGCATTTTTAATATAAATTCAAAAAACGTGAAAACACAGGTAACATTCCACTTCGTATTTCATTAATGGACATGTTTTAACACTATATTATTTAGTTTGCAAATACTATAACTTTTTAGGCAAATATTAACCCTTTGATAAACTAATGAATACATTTTGGATAAAAATTTTACTTGGAAAAAATTTGTAATTAAAAAAAATAATTATTCAAACATATCTTCATTACTATTACCGGCTTCTTGGGTTACACTTATATGGCAATCAGCTTCAGCTGATGTTAAAGTAACACTGGTTGTTGGGATAGTTCTACTGGAAGAGGGCATAACTGTTACATCAGCAACAGAAGTAGCAGGTAAGCCCTGTAAGCAATGTGGAAACACTGTCTGCCCTATAGGTTGACTATAGATTTGATTTTGACGATCATTTGTGGATTGTATGAGTAAGATTTTGTAACTGTTGTGTCTGTCATAAATTTTGTGAGGCTACCTGAGCATTGTACATTGATTGTGTTAAATTTGCAATGGGGTTAATTGAAGGCAGATTGTGAAGGACTGCAGGATTAAATTGGCTATGACTAGGATGTAACACCTGGGGATTTAAATGGGGTAGTACATTATAATTTGATGGCATTGGAAAATTTGTGGCAATATTGCTAGTTTGCGCAGACCACAAGGGAATTTGAGATTGCTGTGCGACATTTACAATATTTTGACCATCATAGGATCTGGATGTTTGATTTTGATTTGGATTGTGTATAGCTGGTGTTGTTGGGATGTTTATATTAGTAAATGATTGTGTGGTGGGAAGATCCTGATTACTGGCATGATAATTTATGCGCCACTGTTCTATGGTCAGTAGTACATTATTTGGAAAGGGTGTTGTCTGGCAAGCATCTATAAGGGTGATTATAGCGGCCCGAACCATGATGTTAAGATGGAACTTTGGATAGGCTTGATGGTAAGGATCGACAAAATCATTTGGAATCTTTTTCGGGGATTAAAGAGTTCATTATGTTCATTACTCGTGTATCAATTAATTCTGGGAGAGCCCTCATGTCCTCCTCTCATCCTGCGACCCCTGAGTGTAATCAGATTAAACCGTGGGACATTTGTTGGGATGGTTGTTGATTGTATATTTTGTCTTGATGTAATTGTGGATGTTTCTTGTGTAGCATTTGTTGATTGAACACCAGCTTCACTTGACAAATGCTCACTTTGTACATTTTGTAATATTTCTGTTTCTTGTGTGTTGCTTACTGGTGGTTCCTTTTCAGAAGCCGATGTGGCAGAGGCTGAATGCCTTTCTGATGGCTGGTCCTCTAATTCATCTAAGTTGTCATCAGTTCTGTTAAATATAAAAAAATATTTTTAGATTTTAATTTTATAAATTTTATTTTTTTAATTTTTTTTTTATTTTGGGAAAAAAATCCCAAAAAAAACAAAAACCAAAAAAAATAAGATTAAATGTTAAAAACGATTTACATTACTATTTCTATATAAAAATTATATAAAGCAACTTACTGTGTGACCTCCATGATTGGACGCAAAAATTCCAAGTTTTGGAAAAAAAGTAACGCCGTTTGCGACTAGACATCGAAGAAGAAGGTATGGGATTAAATTCCCTCCGATATTGATCTCGTGCCGATCTCCAACGGCGACGAACAGTGTCAACTGTAAATGAAGGACCAATATTTAAAATCCTTTGTTTTTTTTAAAATACAAAAAAAAAGGAAAATAATGATAACTACAATATCATATATATTCCCCACGGACGTTTTGAGAAGATAGACATAGGGAATGATAACAAAAATTAAAAATAAGGCAGAAAATTACTAAGAGGGTTACAGTTACTATTGAACACAAAAAATGTTATTTGGCTATGATATTGACAATTGTAATACTATATAACTGAAATTAATTTGTAAATTCTATCATAATAATGGCATGACTAAATTTTTGGTAAATGATAATAATAAATAAATTAAAAAATATACTTTATTTGTTTGTAACATCCTAAATTTTCTAATTTTATGTTTTTTTAAAAACAACAATTGCACAATTTAAATTTTAAAAAAATAATTAGATGTAAAACAAACACAGCCAACTTGGATTAAAAGATATTTTAAAAATTTCAAAAATCTGGACATTATGACCGATAGTTTGGCATGGCATGTGCAACATGAAATGAAAAAACAATTTTGCAACATTTCTGAACTTTTCACATCTAGCAAACTTTAAGATTTTAGAAAAAAAAAAAAATTAGGCAAATTTATGACTTAAAAAAGTATGAAACAATATACAATAATGGAAACACAAATAAAATATGAATTTAACAAAAAAATCCTACCAAAACGTGCTCTTTTGACAGGTGAACAACGCTCCCATCCATTACTTGGAAATAGTTCTTAAACCACATCCTCCCATGCCCGCTCCACTATCAGACGATCTCGGTAGCCCTCCAGCCTAGTGTCCCACAAGACATGATGCAGTTCCACCGGTGAGATGATTCTCTCGGTATACACTCTTGGAGCCATTGGAGAGGATCGATGATTTTAGGAATATAAGACACAAGAAGGGTAGCAACATGTGCTGAACAAACTGCTCACAATGTGCCTAGGCTGCCAATTAAACTACATGCCAACACGATACTTATAGTTTGCACCTGCAGGCCGATTATACATTCCAACCAATATATTTAGTTACACGGACACGGAGCATGAAGACACGCATCCGTGTTTGATCACCAAACCATAGACTTTAATGGAGTCCGTGTGTGCGTGCTCCGTGTCATATACGGACATGCTGCCGTGAGACACGGAACAGCACACGGAGCACGGAGACGGACAGACGGACATTATTGAAAACGCATGTGTGGCAGCATACATATATTGCTATCAGCCCACGTTAGTCAGTGTCTCCGGTATATACTGACACGGACATAACACGTACGTTTTTTCACGGATGTGTGTCGGAGGCTTGAGAGGGATTTTGCAGAACTGCAGACTTCAGATTCTCCTAGTTTTATCTTCATCTTCACAGATCCATTAAAGAAAGACATGATCTATGACCAATTCAAAATATTAACTTAAGATCTACAGTGCCCACTAAATGGCAAGCAACTTTTTCTCAGAAATTGCACTTTTTTATGTCATGGAATTTTCTGCATAAAGAAGCCCTACATCTTCATTTTGTTTAATTGACCAAGCATCAGGTACTATTACCTTCAGCAGCATTTACTTCTGAGAGATAGTGATGGGTGAGTAGTGAAATATTCAGGTTCGGATTATTCATACTATTTGTTTATTCGTCACGAATAACGAATAGTAATGCAAGTCAATGGGAGACTCAAATAATTTTTCCTCTGGAACCTCTCAGGATGTCTGGCAGGGTTATAAAAATGCTGAAATGAATAAAAAAGTGCTGAAATTTAATAGGTACACTTTTCTTAAAAAAATATATATGTATGCTAGTTTTGGAAATAAAAAATAGTATGCTTCAGAGTAAATAATTAAAGTCTTCTATTAGGACGAGACTCTAAGAAGGACATGATATTTAGACTCAATCATTGTCTTGAAATGTCTAGATGGATCTCTGAAACACAGGTTTCTTCTAGAAACAATGTTTTCAGAGTATTACGCCACTTTTGCTTGCCCTGCCTATCTCTGATAACCAGCACAGGTAAACTAGGTTGCTGGAGGCTGCAGCCCCTAGCTGTGTGCTTCATCTTGGCTGGTTATAAAAAAAAAGTTCCCAAACAATGTTGTTATTTTAAATTATTTAAGTGAATAAGTAAAAAGAAAAAAACAAACAGAACATTTTTTATTTAAAAATAAAAAAACAACCCTTTTTCACCAATTTATTAACCCCCAAAACACCCCCCAGGTCTGACGTAATCCATATGCCGTCCCAAGGTGATCCTGGCTCTGTTACATCCAGAAGCTTCAGTGATAGAAAACGTTAGCGATGACTGCAGCTCCGGGATCAAACTGAGGGCAGCAGGGGATCAGGCTGTATGTTAGTAAGGTTACCGGAGTTTACAGCAGCGTTACCATGGTACCAAATGTGACCACCGGTGAGCCCGCTGATGGATTGTTGGACTGTCAGATTGCAGGATATGGAGGGACAGCACTGTGGCAATCCGGCAGTCAGGTCATCATGAGCTTTGAGGCTCCTTTAAGATTTCTGGGTCTCACAGCCACCAGACTATTGGACTGCTGTGCCACCATGTCCTGCAATTCAATAGTCCAGCAATTTGGCAGTCAGGTCATTGGAGTTCACACTAGGTTCCTCTGCTGCTGTCAGTGAACTCAGTGTTGAATCCACAGCCGAATTGTCAGACTGTCAGATTGTAGGACACAATTGCACAGCAGCTGACAACTTGGCAGGTTCAAATAAGATCGAGGGCAGCGGGGGAGCTGTAAATTACGGTGACCTGACTGCTGGATTACTGGACTGCTGTGCTGCTGTGTCCCCCAATCTGGAAGTCTTGCAATCTGTCACAGAGTTCACCGGTGGTCACACATGGTACAGCGGGAACCAAGCTGTAAACTCTGGTGACCTGACTGGCATCACTGCTTCTCACGTTCGGGTCCCCCGCTGCTCTGTTTGTCCCAGGAGCTGCAGTGATCATTTGTGTTTTTCATCACTGCTAATGTTGGGCAAACATGCAGATATAGGGGATCGGATATCTGGCCAGATGCTGATTGCCATACAAGTCTATGGGGACCTGGATCCAGTGATTAAAAATTGTGGTTTAAGTGATAGTAGGATTACAGCAAGCACATTCTACTTATCGAGTCTCCAGAAGAGCTGTAACTGCTTTTGGGCTGCTTACTCATCTTCCAGGGCCACTCATTTACCTTCATGTATACTCACTGCTTACATCACACACTGACAGTCCTGACGTCTTTGATTGGTAACAGTCAGATATGCCCACAGCCTGTGTGACAGTGTCTGACTAAGCAATCCCAGACCCTGTGTGAGTGTCACTATCATGATATAAAAATAAATAAACAAATTTTCGTAGGGTCCCCCTGTATTATGAAACCCAGCACAGATAATGCATATGGCTACAGGCTGCAGCCCCCAGCTGTCCACTTTTATTGGATGTGTATCAAAATAAGAGAAACCACATGCTGCTTTTTTATTATTTAAATAAAAAATTTAAAAAAGCAAATTTTGATATCCATGATAAAGCCTATCCCATCACCTTACCTGGTTCTTTCCAATTGCCCTGGTGCAGTGGCAATGGGGGAATAAGGGGTTAATAACAGCCCACAGCTGCCACTAAGTCCCAGATTAGTAATGGGAGGCATCTATGAGACCCCCCATTACTATTCTGTAAGTGAAAAAAACCCACAAACTCAGAAGAAATACATTATTTGAAATAAAATACAAAAGATTCACCCTCTTTCATCACTTTATTAACCCCCAAAAGCACCAAGGTCAAACGTAATCCACATGAGTTCCCATGAGGATTCCTGGTCTGCTACATCTAAAGGCATACAGCGCAGTCGTAGAACAATGACCGCCCGCTGTGAGCTTCAGGCAGAGACTGATTCACGCAATGGTTATTTCAGGTCTCAGCTCGAGAATACCACAGTTCTTCACCTGTGATCGCAGGTAGCCTGACCTTAGATGACTTCATTTAACTCAGTGACCTCACCTCAGGTGAAATCCCTGACTTAACAGACCTGCATCTCCTGGCAGAAAACCGATGTTTTTTGCCAAGATATGCAGATGTGGTGCTTAAATGTTTACACCTTATTTCTGCATCCAATTCACACCTCCTGGCAAAAGAATTGCATCACCACCGCATCATACCGCATGCATTTTTTTTGTCAGGAGGTGCACATAGGGTGCATGAATATGGTGTAAACATTTTGTCACCCCAAAATGCAAAAAAAAAATGGTTTTGACGCCGTTTTAGTGACTTTTACAGTCCAGGTCCACCCATCATTAATTACTGCAGCTTCTGGATGTAGCAGAGCTGGGATCATCATGGGATGTTGTGTGGATTATGTTGGACCTGCAGGGATGATTTGGGGGGTTAATAAATTTGTGAAAGAGGGCGTAAATTTATTTTTTATTTAAAATAAATAATTTTTGTGTTTGTGTTTTTTTGGTTAATAATGGGGGGTCTCATAGAAACCTCTACATTACCAACCCAGGGATTAATGGCAGCTGTGATTTTTGACAAATCACAGCTGACATCAACCCCATATATTACCATGATTATCACAGCACCAGGGTAATCAGGATAAGCCAGGGAAAGTGCCACAATTGGTAAATCTAATGAATGTGCCAATAGTTAGGCGGATGCAAGGTGTTATGTTTCGGCTGGGAAGGGCCTCATATTCATGGACTTTCCCAGACTGAGAATACCAGTCCTCAGCTTTCTGCTTTATCTGCGCTGGTTTTCAAAAATGGTCAGGAGACCATATCGTTCTTTTTATTAACCTCTTCTTGACACATGAAGTACTGGGTACATCGTGGATCATGTCAGGTTAATCCCTGCCTGCTGCCGTGTGCAGCCGGCGGCGATCTCTGCACATATCAGCTGATTTGAACAGCTGACATGTGTGGCTATCAGGTACGAGAGGATTTGCTACCCACTTGTGCCTGTTAACCCCTTACAGTGCGCTGTGAAAATGTCACAGCGCGATGTAACAACGGGCTTCGGTAAGCGGTAAGCATTCATTTACCTGGCTCCATCGGAACTCATGTGATGTGATCATGTGAATCCAATGGTTGACATCGTTGCACAGGGTTATCCTGTAGCTATCATGAGTCAGTTCCTCTTACAGCCAACAGAGGGCCGTGTGTGAGAGGAGAGCTTTTTTTCTGCAGATCGGAGCAATGCTGCTCTGATCTCCGAGAAAAAAATGAGTGATAAGACTGCTGATCATTATAGTCCCCTAGGGGAACTAGTAAAATAAAACAAGTTTTGAAAAATTAAAAAAAAAATAAAAAAAAGTTAAAGTTCAAATCACCCCCATTTGCCCCATTGAAAATTAAAAGGTTAAAAAATGTTAAAATATACACATATTTGGTATTGCCGCATTAAGAAATGCCCGATCTATCAAAATATAAAATCAATTTATCTGATTGGTAAACGGAGTAGCGGAAAAAAAATTCAAGGCGCCAAAATAGCACACAAAATTGTGGTTCCTGTGAATTTAGCACAAAATGTAAGAACAGGCGATCAAAATGTAACATCTGCGCAACAATAGTACTATTAAAAATGTCAGCTCGAGACGCAAAAAATAAGCCATGAATGAGGGATAGATCCTGAAAAATGAGAACGCTACGGATCATGGAAAATGGCGCAAAAAGTGAACAAAGTTATGAATTTTTTGTAACCTTTTAGATAAAAGTAAACTTAAACATGTCTGGTATCTACGAACTTGTACTAACCTGAGGCATCACACTGACACATCAGTTTTACCATACAGTGAACACTGTGAATAAACAATCCCAAAAACAATCATGCAATCACACTTATTTTTGCAATTTTTTTGCACTTGGAATTGTTGTACTGTTTTCCCGTACACTCTATGGTAAAAATTATTGCTTCATTTAATAGTAGAATTCATCCTGCAAAAAAATAAGCCCTTATGGCAAGATTGACAGAAAAAAAAAGTTATGGCTCTTGGAAGAAGGGGAGCAAAAACCTCCCAGGAAAAACAGAAAATTGCCTGGGGATGAAGGGGTTAATAAAATGATTTAAAAAAAACAGCTTGGGGGAGTCTCTAATTGTGATAACCAGCCAAGATACAGCAGCTGTCTATTTTGTCTGCTCTGGTCATCACAAATAAGCAAGAGACTACATGTCAATGTGTTGTAATACTCTGACAAAAGTGTTCCCAGAAGCATGTGTCTCTGTGTTTCAGAGATTCGTACAGGCATCGTATTCATGCTGTTCCCATTCAATTTCAGCACTTTTCCATCAATTTCAACATTTTTACAGACCCGCAAGACATCAGTGAGGGTCTGCTGGGAAATTATTTGAGTTTCCTTTTAACTTGCATTAGATTCGGTATAATTTGATTTTTATTATTTTGTTAGTACTTTGTAAATCCACCTTTTTAGATTTCAATGCTTCCTGAATCCTTCTGAGCATGCTCTTGATCAGATTCAAGCATATCTCCACCAAAATCTGACCTCAGATCTCTTCTACACATTCTCAATGTTGGTGCAAACTGGTAGACTCATTTGAGTAAAGGCCGCTTTACACGCTGCGATATCAGTACCAATATCGCTAGCGTGGGTACCCGCCCCCATCTGTTGTGCGACACGGGCAAATCGCTGCCCGTGCCGCACAACATCGCCCAGACCCGTCACACTACTTACCTGCCCGGCGACGTCGCTGTGACCGGCGAACTGCCTCCTTTCTAAGGGGGTGGTTCGTTCAGCGTCACAGCGACGTCACAGCTGCGTCACTGAACCACCGCCCAATAGAAGCGGAGGGGCGGAGATGAGCAGGACGTAACATCCCGCCCACCTCCTTCCTTCCGCATAGCGGCCGGGAGGCAGGTAAGGAGAGCTTCCTCGTTCCTGCAGTGTCACATGGAGCGATGTGTGCTGCCGCAGGAATGAGGAACAACCTCGTTACTGCTGCAGTAACGATTTTTGAGAATGGACCCCCATGTCACCGATGAGCGATTTTGCATGTTTTTGCAACGATGCAATATCGCTCATAGGTGTCACACGCAACGGCATCGCTAATGCGGCCGGATGTGCGTCACCAATTCTGTGACCCCAACGAGTTTGTATTAGCGATGTTATAGCGTGTAAAGCCCCCTTTAGTATACAGCTTTTCTTCAACTTTACCCCCAAGTATTGGATTGAGTGGAGGTCTGGAGACTGTGGGGGCCAATCCCACACCTCTACTTCATTGTCATTGAACCACTTTCTCGCCAATCTTGATGTATGCTTTAGGTTCTTGTCCTGCTGGAACACTATGTTGTCTTTCTCATATCCATAGTACTCGAGTAACAATTTAAATAGAAAGAAAACCAGCTCACCCACAATAGACACCACAGAATGCCAGATCGGTGCATTGATGGAAAAAGCAGGATCTCTCTGCAGTAGAACGTAGGAAATGGTAAAATCCAGCATCCAGATCCAGTAGATTTAAAAATTCTCCTTTATTCTAAAATTTGTTAAAAACAATACAAATCTTCATCATGATGGAGAGCGCATCATATAAGTGTGTTACATTGGACACGTTTTGGACAAAAAAATGTCCTTAATCTGTGACAACCATTTCCTCCATAGTACTTGAGTGTATGAAGTAACTTGTCTTGTAATATACTCACATATATCTTAACATTAAGACCATTGTTGACCCTTGTCAAATATCCAATGGCTTTAGGGGTACTTCACACACAGCGAGATCGCTACTGAGATCGCTGATGAGTCACGTTTTTTGTGACGCAGCAGTGACCTCATTAGCGATCTCGCTGTGTGTGACACTGAGCGGCGATCTGGCCCCTGCTGTGAGATCGCTGCTCGTTACACACAGCCCTGGTTCCTTTTTTTATTGTTGCTCTCCTGCTGATAAGCACACATCGCTGTGTGTGACAGCGAGAGAGCAACAATCCTGAATGTGCAGGGAGCAGGAGCCGGCGTCTGACAGCCTGTTGTAAGCTGTAACCAAGGTAAACATCGGGTAACCAAGGTGGTTACCCGATATTTACCTTCGTTACCAACCTCCGCAGCTCTCACGCTACCAGTGCCGGCTCCTGCTACCTGCACACGCTAAGCTAAGCGGTGTGTGCTGGTAACTAAGGTAAACATCGGGTAACCATACCCGATGTTTATCTTAGTTACCAGTGTCCGCAGCTTCCAGACGCCAGCTCCGTGCAAGCGCAGCGTCGCTTGCACGTCGCTGCTGGCTGGGGGCTGGTCACTGGTCGCTGGTGAGATCTGCCTGTTTGACAGCTCACCAGCGACCATGTAGCGACGCAGTAGCGATCCTGAACAGGTCAGATCGCTGGTGGGATCGCTGCTGCGTCACTAAAGTGTGACGGTACCCTTAGCCATGAAACAATCCAATATCAAAATCTGTAAGTCCATTTTTCCCTTGTCTCTTCCAGATCCATTTGCACCCATCAGAGGCTAGGCTATTGATTTTTGTCTCATAGCTTCAAATCACCAATTTCAAATCATCTACTGTCCACTTTCCTTCTTTATTTACTTTTTTGCAAACTCTAGTTGACACTTCTTATTATAATATTTAAGTTAAGGCTTTTTGACTTTTCTTCGGGTCACCATTCAAAACTTGTATAACATGCATTACACGGTGCTTGTATGGACGTCTGTGATATCACTATTATGAAGCATACAAGCCACCCCCACTTATGTGTTTCTCATGCCAGAACTGATAGGCCTTGTGATGAGCCACCTTGTTGACGCCAATATTTTTCCTGGATATCCACTTCTTGTCTTTTGAATGGATGGATCAAATTCATTTCTTATTCTTCCAACTATCATGGCACAGACATGATGCAGTTCATCAATTTTCTTGGTCAAGAGACGGCTATCGATGAGCTGGTGTCATGCACAATAGGGGATGACTGGGGATCGGGGCTTCTAGACTAGCCATCAGGCTAGGGGGCCTTAGCTGTCTCTTATCCCAGAGGTACTTCTGATGGTGAAGACGTCTGGATCACCAGTCCAGCCATGCTCCTGGCCAGTTACAACATTGTCACCAGATGTCAAATCAGGAGACACAAAGAGTGTATATATGCATATTAATAAATTCCGTAACTTCTTTTAGGATAAAACCCAAACTTTATTGAATAGTCAAATATACAAATATTAAAATTCAACAGGGAGACACACCATGTTGAAGGACGGTTATAAGCCCCTATTAAATACACACATCAGTGTTGATCGTCAGATATAATGTCAAAGACACTGATTCTTTATCTCTTATTTGTACATCCTATCAATTATGATTAATCTAGGATCGCTATTGTTGCCTAGATGTTAGTACAATATGACTGCAGTCATATTGTACTAACATCTAGGCAACAATAGCGATCCTAGATTAATCATAATTGATAGGATGTACAAATAAGAGATAAAGAATCAGTGTCTTTGACATTATATCTGACGATCAACACTGATGTGTGTATTTAATAGGGGCTTATAACCGTCCTTCAACATGGTGTGTCTCCCTGTTGAATTTTAATATTTGTATATTTGACTATTCAATAAAGTTTGGGTTTTATCCTAAAAGAAGTTACGGAATTTATTAATATGCATATATACACTCTTTGTGTCTCCTGATTTGACATCTGGTGACAATGTTGTAAGTGTCTAAATTGAGTGATGCTTCCTAATTTTGAAGTTGGGACTTATGTGTTGATTAAATGCTCCTGGCCAGCCCTGCTCTAATACCCCCTCTCCTCCGACCCTGGGGAGGGCTGGGACAGTAGTGATTAATCCACATGAATAGGCAGACAAGGAAAAACTCAAAGTCACTGCAAGCACACACAGAGGTATTTACAATATGTGCTCAGGGAAAAAGAAAGTACAGGGAGAAGATAAACAGACAGCAAGGATCTTTCAATAACACACCAGATAACACACACAAGATCTCCAGAAACTGGATCACCATCACAAGCACAAGGACCGGTATTGCTAAAGCTATAATCGGCATGGGAGGACAAAGTCCACAATCTTAAAAAAGGCAGCGAGTAGTTGTGATAGGTCGTAAACACCATGTGACGTCAAAGACAATCACCAGGCTAGCAGAACTCAATTTCTGCAAGCCTGAACAGAGAGAATAGCTTGGTCAACGCCCAAACCTGTCATAGAAACTCAAAAGCCTAACAAGAGACCTATTGTGTAGTGTCAGACTCTGCTGTGTTAACAGGGTCAGACGTTGCCCTAACACTCAATGAGTTTTTAGCTAAACTCCATGTGACAGTTGGATGATGCTGTTTCTCTTTTCTTGGGAAACCTTCATGGCTGCCACTGGATATGAACCAGTGAGCTTTCGTTTGGGATTCAACTTAATAACACTCTGTTCTATTAGGCAATGTGAGAACAGGTTGCAACTTGTAGTATACAGGAAGCAAAACATTTTTACCACCCAATGCAAAACAGTAATAATGCAGTGACATGAGACAAAAATCTGCATAACTAATCAAACGCTAAATAGTAGCAAGTCAAATTTATGTATTAGATAGCAGAGGTGATTGAAAAATTAAGGTAATCTCATGTTGGAAGCTGCAAAAAATAAAAAGTGCATCTCGAAGTATAGCAAATGTAAACAGGTGCTATCTGTTAGAAGTACACAGGACACAAACTAAATGATGTATCAGCACTCTACAAGTGTCAAGACATATGGAAACATAAAATATATGAAATTTAAACTGCATTAATGTTATATAAAATATACTTAAAAAAATGAAGGTTCTTAGAGCAAAAAATGGTCAATTTTTGTATGCCCATCAAACACAGCAAGGTGACCTTCTTTGATGGTACTGTATACTGGTGTAATGCCTCTCCTGGACTAAAAGTCTACAAATATATGGGCAGATAGGATGTGTCATCAATTAAAACCACCCAGTTGCTGATGGGCAGAGAGTACAGTCAGAATAAGAAGCAATCTACACCTCAAATTATCTTGGAAGCTGTAGTACATGATGCGATATGGAGCCTGAAAGTAAAAAAAAAATCACATTGTTACCCTTTTGCTCATCAGTGTATATATAATTTGTCTAATTTTTAAAATATCGTGTTGTCCCTTATTACTTCATATTCTTTTTAGGAGAATAAAACTTTAGAATGTTTATACATCATACTGAAATGCTACTGAATTGTAGGATATATATCCGCTATAAAACTGAGCAAGGGCTGAACTTTACAGTAAGGCTACTTTCACACTTGCGGTGAACGGCATCCATCACAATGCGTTGTGTAACGCATGTGATGGATGCCTTGAAAAAAGTGTGATAATAAAGGCCACGGATTTCAGTGAAATAACGCGTTGTGTTAAGTTTTCTATAGCTGAGAGAGACCCCTATCTTCACCGCACACACCCCGACACTACCGCCCACATCATCACCGCACACACCCCGACACTACCGCCTACATCACTGCACATATCCCGACACTACCGTCCTCATCTTCACCGCACACATCCCGACACTACAGCCTTCATATTCACCACACACATCCTAACATTACCGCCCTCATCTTCACCGCACACATCCTGACATTACAGCCCACATCATCACCGCACACATCCCGGCACTACCGCCCACATCATCACCGCACACATCCCGACACTACCGCCTACATCACCACACAGACGCACGCACTACTGCACTCATCATCACTGCACACATCCCGACACTACCGCCTACATCACCGCACAGACGCACGCACTACTGCACTCATCATCACCGCACACATCCCGACAATTAGTGGCCCAAAAGTTAATGTGAGGCCTGGGAGCAGCAATCAGCCATGCCGGAGCCTTGGTAAGTAAAGTGTGCTTGTTCCCATTCCCCTATCCCTTATAACAGCATTTTTAATCTCCGGATTCTGATCCCCATAGACTTATATGGGGACCAGATTCCGGACCAGATCCTGATTTTTTTAGAAAGTGAACCGGGACCCAGGTATCTGTGAGTCCACCCATCTCTGTTACTGTACTATTTCAGAGGTCAGTATGATTGCAGTGATACCAACTTGATGTATTTTTTATGCTTTATAACATTTAAAGTATAAATATAAAATTAAAAATTCTAATTTTGTATGTGTCATCAATAAATATTTTGGATTAACTCTTAGACTGAATTTGATTTGTAGCAAGACAGACATTCTGACTTCATTTATACGTGATACCAAATTCTGTAATAACATTACTTAATGCAGAAAAGGAATGTCACAACAGACTAGTGGCTTCTGTATAACAGAAATCCTCTAATTTATTTAGGAAATAGAACAGATAATATACTTTTCCTCACATGGATAGACCTGTACAGCAATTTATTTATATAGATTAGCCAATAAGCAGCGCAAAATACAAATGGCTTATCTCCCAGACAGACCGGGGAACGTGACACAGGAACAGCCAAAACCCCGAATACAGACTGTTATGAATAGGACACCAATACCAATTAAGTAATTTGCTATTATTTTGCTTCCATATTAACTCATTGTGAATGAAAATTGTTTACCTTTTTTTTATTCAGAAATTGTGTTTTTTATGTATTTTATTTAAATGTATTTTCAGATTTTTTTTTAGTTTCTCTAGGACTTAACCCTGTGATCCTTTGATCACTCAATAATACATTGCAATATTCCAGCCAGCCTTAGTCCCACTTATATCTGAGAAAAGATAGATAGTCGAAATATAGCACACAAATCTCTCATTACAGAAAAAAAATAAGTGATGAAGATTACATCCACAAGCTACAGTGTAAAAGCCATTCTATAGTGATAAATACAAGAGGTGCATACACTTTACAATTTAGTTGGAAGCAACATACCGAATGTACAATTGCTTTTAGCTGCTGATTTTTTCCTATTTGAATGGAATTTTACATAGTTATAGTATATTTATAGAAACATTATTTTAGTGAGATTTTATGTTACATAAGGTATTACCATTATCCATTGAAAAAGCCAAATAAGCTGCATGCAATATTTTCCAGTAAATAAAAAAAAATATTTTTGAATTCTTCTTCTTTATTTATTGGATAGATAGAAAGTCAGTGGGATGATGAAATAAAAAATAGATGTGATGGATAACAACCATTGTCATCTGCCGCATTCCTTTTTTCTCTCATCTCAGTGGCTCAGGGATCAAAAACAGATGACAACAGAAGACAGTGATGATGACAATGTCTATATTTTTGAATTAGTCTTCAAGATCCTTTCATACAAAAATGGTGAAGGAAACAATCACAAGTACAACAACAGCTTAAACTTTAGCTGTTTGGATCCTGATTTTCTGAACACTAATGGAACACTGTTATGTACCTCACCCCCACTATATTATCTAGTAATAAACTGATTCGACCAACAGGAAACCATTCTTTGTGAATTGCAAACTTGTTTTAAAGAAATGTTTCTAGTCCCTACATAATAAGTACAGATGAGCAAATATAGGGTTGGCCATTTATATGGATACACCTAAATAATATGGGAATGGTTCGGGATATCACCTTCTTGTTTGTTGCTCATTAGTATATGGGAGGGGAGAAACTTCTCAAGATGGGTGGTGTTATGGAGGGGGACGATTGAATATAAAAAGTGTGATATTAATTGTCACCCGATGTCCACCGGGCAGGTATTAAAGCCACTATGGGACAGGAGAACGAAATACAGCAACACAGGAAAACCCAAAGGAAACGAAGGGGGTGTTTAAGGGCACACCCCAACGTGTAGCGTGTCCCTGTTAACCTCACAGGTACACTGGTAATGGTCACGTGTGTAGGAACCATCAGACCAAGAGGTAACTCAGTTAACGTCACTGGGAAACCTAGGGTGTTACCGCTGAACTGGTTACGTGCATACAGGGACACGTGAGACCATGTACAGGTACAAAGGAATCAGTCACATGTGTAGAGGGCACGTCAGACCAAGTAGGCTACCCAGTTAACATCACTGGGTACCCAGGGCTGGCACATACATACAAGTCTGCCACTGCAGACTACTGGTCATATGCGAAAGGGGCACATCAGACAACGAGGGTAATCTGGTTAGCATTACCGGGTACTCAAGGAACGATAGGACAATGGTTGACCCTCACTGTACCGAAGTACAAGTGTGCACGAATACGGATACCCGGCACCGTCGCCTAACCCTGAAGCAGTCAGTGTCCTTATCCAACACACACTTGCTACTCTAACAGCCAGGATAGCCGCCTTAGCTGTCAGCATGCAATAAGTGATGCTCGCACGCCGATGGGCGGAGCTACAGGCTTTTTATAGACACCTCCATGGTCCAGACCACATATCATGTGGTAATGGCGTCAGTTGCGGCCATACAGAGGTTGCCACATCATTGCTGATATACATATAGAAGTACACTGCACACTCAATGAAATGAATAATGTTTTAATTTATTGAAAATTCAAAAAAACCATGCAAAGGAAAATTAACTAAAGGACAGAAAATTGCTCTGACGTTGCAGCCACAGGCCTTGTTCACAGAGTCTGCTGTGAAAAATAGAGTATAAACAGATAAAGTTAGTTCAAACAAATAATATTATGCTACTTTGCGAATTTGTAAGGAGGTGAACAGAAATATCGTGGGTGATATTTGAAAAATATACATATATACAAACATGCACATATACATACATATACACATACATACATATATATATATATATATATATATATATATATATATATATATACATACATACACATACACGTACAGTGTACATACATACATATACACAAGTAGAACATGTCTAGAGTACAATAAGTCAAAATTACAGATTATGTCTGCCATAGGCGAATTAGCAGGTATATTGAAATGGGAAAAAGGGGCATAGGAGAGTGGAAAAAGGGGGGTAGAGTAACTGGTATCAGCATACAGTGTATGAAAAAAATAGTGATGAGGAATAGAGTGGTGGAGAAAACCAGGTATACTACCTGTCACTAATAGTTCTGTATTCCAGGGAGAATGCTAAAAAATAAGAATATAGGTATATATATGTGGAACCAGGGATATATAGACATTGAGGTAATAATGAAAGTAGAAAAGTTTACCTGTATCAATATATTAGTAGAGATAGCATATATGGTATGAATGGGGTAACAGGAACGCCTAGGATATGTTCTCTATATATGAAAAGGAATAAGAAAGTAAGCCCAGTACATGCATAAAATAGGGGAGTCTGAATAGTGTGATCTTACCCGAGCCTGTGTGGACGCCGGCGCTCACGTGCCTTGGCTGTATAGGATGGCTGCTGTCAGCTGTGTTATGGCGCTTTAAATGCAGAAGCAGATGGGAGGGGGCAGACGTCACGGACCCACGTGATTCGCCCCCATCTGATCGGGCCATTAGCGTACCGCGCATGCGTGGTGGCAGGAAATCAAGAGGAGAGGTGACCTAACGCGCCTGCATGGTCAACGGCCCCTTGTTTTAAGGTGTATCGTATCGCGGGAGAGGAGGTGACGTCGCGCGCAGGCGCAGACATCATCTCCTCAGAGCCCGAACAGGAGAGAGTGTATACGGGCAGGAAGGATCGGGTCGTGACGTCACCGCGCGCGGTCCTCACGCCCGCCCCTGTGTTGAATAGACAGCAGGTTGCCATGGTATAAACCTGAGGGGGAAAGGGGGGGGGGGAAGGGGAGAAGGGGGAGGGGGGAGAGGGAATCCTTACGTAAATATGGAAAAGGAAATAGCCATAGAGCCTATACTGAGAGAATCGAAAGGGTAGAAGAAAAGAGAGGATAAAGAGGGAAGGAAAAAGGGGGGAGAGAGCAGAGGATGTGCAAAGTACCGTACCAGTCTTACCCATCAGGACGGGATTTGGGAAGGGGGAGAGGAGCAGAGGAGTGAGGATTCATTTTATTGTAGATCATATATTCATATCTGTTAGAAAAGATAAACAATATGTTAGACTTCAATTACATAGACCATTCAATTTCCCTATTCAGACCAAACGGAGTTAATGTGTGCAGAGTATAAATCCAATAACTCTCTCTGTGTTTAAGCAGTTGTATGTGATTCCCACCCCGTCTTGGGCGTTCTATTTTTTATAAAACTTGGAATCTCAATTGAGAAACTGAATGTCGAGCTTCTTTAAAGTGATGTGGAATTGGGAGCCAAGTTTTATTGCAACGTATTGTAGATTTATGACTGGCAATCCTATCCCATACATGCTGTGTGGTTTCGCCTACGTATAACAAACCACATGGGCACTTAACTACATATATGACGAAGTTAGAATCACAGGTATAGAAATCTTTAATTGGGTAGGATTTGCCAGTTCTGGGGTGGGTCACAGAGCTGCCTTTGATGACATTGCAAGAAGCCGCACAGCTGAGGCAGGGAAAAGTCCCTGTCCGTTTCGGGCCTAGAAAGGTTTGAACTGGATTACGGTGAATCGGGCCTACATCCGCTCTAATTAAGCAATCACGTAAATTAGGGGATCTTTTCATACACATAAGAGGTGGTGGAACAAAAGGATCAATCTCTGGATGTGCTTTTTGTAGAAGAGGCCAATGTTTTTTAATAATATGTTGTACTTTAGGTACTATGGGGTGATATTTGTGTACAAATGGAATCCGTTGAGATTGTGATTTGGATTCCGTAGCTGGATCGCTATGGTAGAGGGCTCGTTCTGTCTCTTGTTTTAAGAGCGTCAGAGGATAATTACGCTCTTGGAATTTTTTTGACATGGCATTTAAGCGCAGAGGTAAAACCTCCTTGTCCATGACAATTCGACGTACCCTTGTGAATTGCGATCTTGGTAAACTAGTTTTTTGGCCTTCGGGTGGCAGCTATTGAAAGAGAGTAATCCATTACAGTCAGTCGGTTTAGTGTAGATGTCAGAACTTAATTTGCCTAATTGTTTTTTTTAAATTCTGGTGTCCAGGAAAACTACCTCTGTGTGGCTAAAGGTATGAGTAAAGGATAGTTCCTCTCTGATGGAATTAAGGTCACTGATGAAGGTTTCAAGGATAGTTGTGTCGTTGTTCCAAATGAAAAAAACATCGTCAATGTAACGATACCAACAAATAATGTTCTCAAAAAGAGGGTGGAGGTATACATGTGATACCTCAAAGGCATTCATGTAAAGGTTGGCATACGCGGGGGCCACGTTGGACCCCATCGCGGTTCCACGAATTTGAAGGAAATATTCATCCCCAAAAACGAAGAAGTTTTCCCTCAAGACAATATTAAGTAGTTGTAGACAAAAGTCCTTAGTCTCTTCAGCTATATCAGATCCTTCTAATGTAGATTTTACTGCATCTATCCCGAGGTCATGGATAATGGAAGTATACAAACTATTCACGTCCATAGTCACTAGGATACTATCAGGAGGTATGTGATTTAAATTTTTAATTTTTGTTAGAAAATCACCTGTGTCCAGTATGAAGGACTTAGTTTGTTTAGCGAATGGCGTGAGGAATTTTTCTAGAAAAATAGATAAAGGAGCTAACACGGAGTCCGTGGAAGCCACAATAGGGCGTCCCGGAGGATTCTGTAGAGATTTATGGATTTTCGGTAAGATATAGAGAACTGGAGTAATTGGATGAGAATTGGTAAGAAATGTGACGGTTTTGTTGTCGATGACCTTTCTGGCTGCAAAGTGGGAGAGAACATTATGAATAAGGTGTTGAATTCTGAACGTGGGATCTTGAGGTATCTTAGTATAGGTATTTGTGTCTGACAGTTGTCTTTTAATTTCATTAAGATAGGTTGATTTGTTCATAACAACTATACCTCCCCCTTTATCCGCTGGTTTGATAGTTATATTTGAGTTATTACGAATAGAGTGGAGTGCCTAATAACTCAAATATAATTAGTCCAGTTTTCCTGGACACCAGAATTTCAAAAAACCAATTAGGCAAATTAAGTTCTGACATCTACACTAAACCGACTGACTGTAATGGATTACTCTCTTTCAATAGCTGCCACCCGAAGGCCATAAAAACTAGTTTACCAAGATCGCAATTCACAAGGGTACGTCGAATTGTCATGGACAAGGAGGTTTTACCTCTGCGCTTAAATGCCATGTCAAAAAAATTCCAAGAGCGTAATTATCCTCTGACGCTCTTAAAACAAGAGACAGAATGAGCCCTCTACCATAGCGATCCAGCTACGGAATCCAAATCACAATCTCAACGGATTCCATTTGTACACAAATATCACCCCATAGTACCTAAAGTACAACATATTATTAAAAAACATTGGCCTCTTCTACAAAAAGCACATCCAGAGATTGATCCTTTTGTTCCACCACCTCTTATGTGTATGAAAAGATCCCCTAATTTACGTGATTGCTTAATTAGAGCAGATGTAGGCCCGATTCACCGTAATCCAGTTCAAACCTTTCTAGGCCCGAAACGGACAGGGACTTTTCCCTGCCTCAGCTGTGCGGCTTCTTCCAATGTCATCAAAGGCAGCTCTGTGACCCACCCCAGAACTGGCAAATCCTACCCAATTAAAGATTTCTATACCTGTGATTCTAACTTCGTCATATATGTAGTTAAGTGCCCATGCGGTTTGTTATACGTAGGCGAAACCACACAGCATGTACGGGATAGGATTGCCAGTCATAAATCTACAATACGTTGCAATAAAACTTGGCTCCCAATTCCACATCACTTTAAAGAAGCTCGACATTCAGTTTCTCAATTGAGATTCCAAGTTTTAGAAAAAATAGAACGCCCAAGACGGGTTGGGAATCACATACAACTGCTTAAACACAGAGAGAGTTATTGGATTTATACTCTGCACACATTAACTCCGTTTGGTCTGAATAGGGAAATTGAATGGTCTATGTAATTGAAGTCTAACATATTGTTTATCTTTTCTAACAGATATGAATATATGATCTACAATAAAATGGATCCTCACTCCTCTGCTCCTCTCCCCCTTCCCAAATCCCGTCCTGATGGGTAAGACTGGTACGGCACTTTGCACTTCCTCTGCTCTCTCCCCCCTTTTTCCTTCCCTCTTTATCCTCTCTTTTCTTCTACCCTTTCGATTCTCTCAGTATAGGCTCTATGGCTATTTCCTTTTCCATATTTACGTAAGGATTCCCTCTCCCCCCCTCCCCCTTCTCCCCTTCCCCCCCCCCTTTCCCCCTCAGGTTTATACCATGGCAACCTGCTGTCTATTCAACACAGGGGCGGGCGTGAGGACCGCGCGCGGTGACGTCACGACCCGATCCTTCCTGCCCGTATACACTCTCTCCTGTTCGGGCTCTGAGGAGATGATGTCTGCGCCTGCGCGCGACGTCACCTCCTCTCCCGCGATACGATACACCTTAACACAAGGGGCCGTTGACCACGCAGGCGCGATAGGTCACCTCTCCTCTTGATTTCCTGCCACCACGCATGCGCGGTACGCTAATGGCCCGATCAGATGGGGGCGAATCACGTGGGTCCATGACGTCAGCCCCCTCCCATCTGCTGCTGCATTTAAAGCGCCATAACACAGCTGACAGCAGCCGTCCTATACAGCCAAGGCACGTGAGCGCCGGCGTCCACACAGGCTCGGGTAAGATCACACTATTCAGACTCCCCTATTTTATGCATGTACTGGGCTTACTTTCTTATTCCTTTTCATATATAGAGAACATATCCTAGGCGTTCCTGTTACCCCATTCATACCATATATGCTATCTCTACTAATATATTGATACAGGTAAACTTTTCTACTTTCATTATTACCTCAATGTCTATATATCCCTGGTTCCACATATATATACCTATATTCTTATTTTTTAGCATTCTCCCTGGAATACAGAACTATTAGTGACAGGTAGTATACCTGGTTTTCTCCACCACTCTATTCCTCATCACTATTTTTTTCATACACTGTATGCTGATACCAGTTACTCTACCCCCCTTTTTCCACTCTCCTATGCCCCTTTTTCCCATTTCAATATACCTGCTAATTCGCCTATGGCAGACATAATCTGTAATTTTGACTTATTGTACTCTAGACATGTTCTACTTGTGTATATGTATGTATGTACACTGTACGTGTATGTGTATGTATATATATATATATATATATGTATGCGTATATGTATGTATATGTGCATGTTTGTATATATGTATATTTTTCAAATATCACCCACGATATTTCTGTTCACCTCCTTACAAATTCGCAAAGTAGCATAATATTATTTGTTTGAACTAACTTTATCTGTTTATACTCTATTTTTCACAGCAGACTCTGTGAACAAGGCCTGTGGCCGCAACGTCAGAGCAATTTTCTGTCCTTTAGTTAATTTTCCTTTGCATGGTTTTTTTGAATTTCCAATAAATTAATACATTATTCATTTCATTGAGTGTGCAGTGTACTTCTATATGTATACTAAAGGGATCCTCCCATTCACTAGCACCTCACCCTCAAATTAGTGTGCACGCCCCTCTTTTCTAACATCATTGCTGATGTCATGATGACCAATCAGCGGCTGCCACTTCATCGCTGATTTCATCAGTGGCCGCCTTGTCATCGATGACATCACGCACATGCTCAGTATGGCTGAATGAGCACTTATTCTAATGCTGGTACAAGATTCTAGCCATCTGCTGCCTCAAGTGATGGCCAAGTGGCGCTGCCGAGTTGACCAATCCCAATGTGGGAGTCAATGACGGGACTGGACCAGTTCGAGGCACAACAGAACCCTGAACTGTAACAGGTGGTGACCATGGCGACCATTTTAAAGTTGGCCATTTTAGATCCAACTTTATTTTTTCCAATGGGAAGAGGGTCATGTAACACAACTAATGAATGAATAAAGTTATGTTAAAACCAAGAACACCATTGTTTTTCTTGTGAAATTCTCAATCAGTTTGATATTTACAACTTTATGACCACTTATAAAATGTGTTCAATGTGCTGCCCATTATGTTGGATTGTCAATGCAACCCTCTTCTCCCACTCTTGACACACTGATAGCAACACTGCAGAAGAAATGCTAGCATTAGCTTCCAGTATCCGTTGTTTCAGATACAGCACATCTTATATCTTCACAGCAGAGACAATTGCCTTCAGATGACCCTAAAGATAAAAGTCTAAGGGGGTCAGATCGGGAGACCTTGATAGCCATTCAACTGGCCCATGATGACCAATCCACTTTCCAAGACACTGTTCATGTAGGAATGCTCGGACCTGACATCCATAATATGATGGTGTACCACCATCAGCATTGAAGTCATCATTCATTAGCTAATTCATGTATCATGGGCATCGACAATTTATTACAAATTTTTCTCATTTGTGATTAACCATAAGTGAGTCAAAATGTGTTTCCATACTAATTTATTTAAAGGGTGCCAATACCAGTGTCACAGCAACTTTTGTTTTTTCTATTTTTCCCTCCCATTATTTTTTGTTTCAAATTGTTGTTTATCATTTCCTCTTTTGTATTAAAAACAAGTGCTCTATACAAAAAAGCTTTTTCACTTGATTCATTTTTTTCAGGAGATTTTCCACATTATGTACTTAAACTTCATGGGTGTCAATAACAATGAGTAGGACTGTAAGTGTGAAAAATAGTGGTACTCATACTTGAACGGTTGCTATAGTTGCTGTGTCTTGTTTAGCCTTTGAGTCACTAGAGTTGCTGTGTATTGTTTGGCTGCTGAGTCAGATTAACTTAACATGAAGGATATCTTGTAGCCCATTTACTGATTGTTTTGTAGGATTTTTAAGCGTCTCTGTGACTACCTGCATTAGGAAGAATTGTGCTACCAATGATACAAGCTTTAAAGGTGTTTGGCCTGAGTTAGCTGGTGGAAAGTATGGAAAACTAGTTGAGCAAAGGGAGAAAAACAAATACAGCTCAAGGAAAGACAGCAAAGAGAATAGTTAGAGAAATTGAAGGCAAATATGCTGTAAAAGATTGTTATAGAATACTGAAAAAGGCATGAGGGAAATAGGATGTGATTAACTGTAAGTTGTTCATAGAAGAGCATTGTGGTTGATTGTTGGACAATGGACTAATGGCTAAAGCTGAAATATGGAGAAATGTAGCTTATGAATTATTAGTGTTACACCATTGCCAGCATCCTTGCACTCTCCTACCCCTTCCTTCCAGTGGGGACACCAGCACACTCACCCTTCTGGCTGCTCTGTAGTGGATCCTGTGTCCTCGGTTCCTGCCGTCAGCTCTGAGAGCCTGTGTACAGCAAACAGGTCTCCTGGGAGCGCATTTAGGGCTTACGCACCTGTTTTTAAAGGACCAGCACAGCTGGAAGTGCCTCTCAGCCTATGGCTGAAATGAATTAGGCAAACTTTATTTCATAGCATAAAAAATGGGTCAGCAAATCTTCCCATAAAATGGTGAAAAATATCATTGACTAAACAATGTGCATAAACAGGTGATTTCTTCGAGTCTACAACCCATGATCTCAAGCCAAGAGACTGGGTAGTCCTAAAAGACACGTCAGAAAAGCTTTGAAACAAGATTTGATGGGCCATTCCAGGTACCTCTAACCACAGCAACTTCAGTGAATCTTCAAGGATAACCCACTTGGATACATGCCAGCCATTGTGAGACACAGTATCAGAAGAATGATTATCTTTTTCACTTTTCTAAAAAGTGTAGCGGTTTCATTGCCCCCGACAATGATATTGAATAAGGTTCTGAATTATGAATGGAATAATAAGTTCATTAAACATCAGCAGGTGCTCTTAAATGACGTGCACAAAAGTATGTCACTTAGAGACTGTTGGATTAGCACTCAGTCCCGTGAGTTCAAGTACTATGCCTTATTTAGCTATTGCACTGACTTTCTAAGAAATGTTCTACTTAAGTATTCAAAATTTCCCTATAAAACTACATAACAAAAAAAGAGAGGGCTATAGATCTTCCTGTAGCTGCATGGGTAACAACAGGAGTAGTCTGCCTTGAAGTAAGATTGGAACGCCTTGGGCTTTCCGTCATGTTGATCTCTTCTGTTATCAAACTTTGCCTCTTGCAGCTACATCCAGATAAGATCAAGAGAAGTCCTTTTCTCTACAGCTGAGTATTCACAGGGTAATATATTCACTACCACCATCACACAATGTGTAGCGGTCAATTCCACTCTTAATACTGACCTTAACTGTGTAAACGTCACCTTAAAATATCTAAATATCAGCTTTTACCTCAAGTAATACCCAGCTCCAGGAAAAGATGATAAACGTGTTAAGCGCCATCTTATTAGTAGAGATGAGCCACCACCCTAGTGTTCGCGTTCAGTTCGGTTCGTCGAACGGCGGGTGTGTTCATCGAACACTTTCGAACACCTTCGAGCACCATTGAAAACAATGGCAGGCAAACACAAACACATACAAACATGCACAAACACGAACGCACACACACATATTATGCTCACCTTACCTTCCATTCCATGGCCGGCCTCCTGGGACTTGCAGTTCGCCGGTACAAGATGTGTATCAGGTAACCATGTGACCGATGCCCCGGAGCTTCCACTGCCAGCACGCAGACGACAAAGGCAGGAGCCGCTTGCCTCTGATTGGCCTGCACATTGTCTTTCAGTAGCGTCTGACAGAGGAAGTTTCTCCCTCGTTGCTATCCTTACGATACACGTAGTTCGCCGTTACAGGATGTGTATCGGGTATCCATCGCGACCGATGCTGGAACTTCTGCTGCCAGAGCGCTGACGTCGAAGGCAGGAGCCGCTTGCCTCTGATTGGCCAGTGCGCTGCCTTTGAGTAGTGCCTGACAGAGGAAGTTCCTCCCTCGTCGTGATGGTTACCCGATACACATCCTGTAGCGGCAAACTATGTGTATCGGGTAACCATCGCGACGAGGGAGGAACTTCCTCTTTAAGACGCTACACAAAGGCAGCGCGCTGGTCAATCAGAGGCAAGCTGCTCCTGCCTTTGACGTCAGCGCACTGGCAGCAGAAGCTCCAGGGCATTGGTCACATGGCTACCCGATACACATCCTGTACTGGCGAACTGCAAGTCCCAGGAGGCCGGCGATGGAACAGAAGGTAAGGTGAGCATAATATATGTGTTTGAGTGTATGTTTGTGTATGTTTGTGTGTGTTTGTGTGTATTTGTACGTGTTTGTATGTGTTTGTGTGTGTTAGTGCATGTGTGGAATGGCAAAACAAGGGACGAGGATGGGACATTTAACAAGTTGTGGAACAAATTATCTGCATTGCAATGATTTCCTATGGGAAATCTTGCTTTGCTGAACGAGTAGCTTGGTTAACAAGCACACTCCCAGAACGGATTGTTCTCGTTAACCAAGAATCCACTGTATTAACATTGAATGACAGTATTACTATAAAAAGCCAGTTACACTTTTGGTGATCGAACCGTTATCGAACATAACCTCGAACTGTCGAACTTGAAGCTAATTGTTCTCATTCGTCGAACGACTCGAAGATCGCCTAAAACAGGTCGAATTTGAGATTGGCAAACAGTTCGATTTGAACACTGCTCATCTCTACTTATTAGTAGAGATGAACAAACCGGTCGCGGTTCGGCTCGAGCTCGGTTTGGCGAACCGAGGTTTGGTTCGGCGAACCGGTTCGGCGAACCACTCGAACCCATAGGAAACAATAGGAGGCAATCACAAACACATAAAAACACCTAGAAAACACCCTCAAAAGGTGTCCAAAAGGTGACAAACAACTCACAAACACATGGGAAAGTGACAAGGACATATACTCATGCGAAAACAAAAGAGCTGGACAAGGAAAAAGAGGAGGAGACACAGATATATGAGTATATGCAAGGGAACATCGATGCCATTACTGTGCAACTTTAGCCCTGCTCATTTTAGGCTTCCAATCTGGATAAATTGCCTGAGCTCACCACGTACGCCTTGGGGATCTTGTCGTGTCCCGCAGCCAGCGTTCTCTCAGAACGTGTCCTCAGTGCTTCGGGGGGTGTGCTGACAGATAAGAACACGCATCTGTCCACTGACAATGTGGACATACTAACGTTCACCAAGATGAAGAAGTCATGGCTCTCAGAGTACTTTTCTTCCCCTGGCTTAGCCAGGGGAGGCAAAAGGCACACATATTTTTGAGAGTGCTTCATGCAAAGCATTTTTTCATCTTGAAAATGGAGGTCAACTGATGCCAGTCAAGTGCGGTATGTGTGGCCCAATTAGTGGAAATGAGGGAGACTGTAGTTGGAGTCCCCTCGCTTTTGAAAAAAGAATTAAGATGAACAAGTTATGGCTTTCACAGGACTTTTCTTCCCCTGTGTCATCCAGGGTAGGCGAAAGGCACGTGCATTTTTGAGAGTGCTTCATGCAAAGCATCTTTTTCATCTTGAAAATGGGGGTCAACTGATGCCAGTCAAGTGGGGTATGTGTGGCCCAATTAGTGGAAACGAGGGAGACTATGGTTGGAGTCCCCTTGCTTTTGAAAAAAGAACCAAGATGAACAAGTCATGGCTCTCACAGGAATTTTCTTACCCTGGGTCATCCAGGGTAGGCGAAAGGCACGTGCATTTTTGAGAGTGCTTCATGCAAAGCATCTTTTTCATCTTGAAAATGGGGGTCAACTGATGCCAGTCAAGTGGAGTATATGTGGCCCAATTAGTGGAAATGAGGGAGACTGTGGTTGGAGTCCCCTTGCTGTTTTTTACATGATTTTCGAAGTGCATGACATGCCTAAGAGGTTTAGTTTCAGCATCTCAAACTTGTTGGCTACAGAAAGGCTGCCTTTACACCCTTTTGTCACCGAGGATTTTCGAGACCTTATGCCCATTGCAGTGCCCCAAGAGCCGATGGCCATTCTCCACTCCTTCTCCAAGAAAGGGGTGCATGCGCTAACACAGCAGGTCACACACAACATCTCCGCTTCCTTGAGAAACTCTGTGTGTAACAGGGTGCATTTCACCACAGATACTTGGAACAGTAAACATGGACAGGGGCGTTACATGTCGCTGACTGGGCACTGGGTAACTATGGTGAGAGATGGAGAATGGTCTGCTGTACAAGTCTTTCCGTCCCCACGAGTTGTGTGTTTCAATCCTTCCTCTGTATGTACAAGTTCCTCCACTGCTTCTGCCTCATCAACCTCGTGTTGTTCCTGCACCTCAGCCCAAATCCTGAGTGGTCAGGCCACCCTTCATTGTAACTGCGCCCAAGGAATCCCACACACCTCCTTACTATGCTGGATGGTTTGAAAATAGCACCGATTCAAAACCAGTAGGTATTAGAATAGAATTCCAACATGTACAACTTTTATAGATATAGCAACATGTGATATTAAAACTTAACCTTTAATTGGGTTTATTAAAATGAAAAATATACAACCTGTGATCCAAACACCAATTAAAACCTGAAAATGGTGGGGCCAATGGGTGGTGCATGTATTTATGGCGCCATCATTTTCAAAAGTAAGGGAACAGGTATCGTTCACCTTTTATAAACAACACAGGATGGGAAGAGAATTCTTATACACAGATAGCTGATATGGTACCGCTGGTTAGATGGATGCTGGGTAAATGCAGCTTTCAAAAATGTATGTAATCATAAAAAGTGGCATGCCATTCAACCACAAAGATATTGTCACTCAGCGCTAATACCATCAGACTAAGACCGTGTAATTGCCCAACTATAGAGTTATGCTGGTGTAATACACTCTATCAGGGGACAACTAAACAAATGTACCATAAAATATAGTATCCAGGAGACAATAGCCCCCTAACACATATACCATGCTGTATACCAACTATGTCTATAGTCAAAAAAATGAGATATCAAATACAGTGCAGTGTTAAGGCCACTTGAAGTGGAACCATCTCACCCAGTCTTTTCGTCCCAATGATGGATCGTCGTCCTCCCGTGTTGCTTAGTCCATATACCGGCACGGTGGGAGTAGTGGCTTGGTCGCTAGCCCTGTCAGGGATAAAGCTGACCCTTTAATTATCCACAATAACTCCCGCCCTTACAAGGGCAGTCCACAGCTGGCCCTGTTGTGGCTGACCCTAGTATCCAAAATACAGGTGACTTCCGATGTGTTTCACAACGACTTGTCATCAGGGGAGGCATAAAACACCTGAGAATCGCGGTAGTGGCTCAACACAGAGCTCAAACCTACGTGGCCTGGTATCCAAACCAGTGCCGGTATATGGACTAAGCAACACGGGAGGACGACGATCAGCTATCTGTGTATAAGAATTCCTACCCATCCTGTGTTGTTTATAAAAGGTGAACGATACCTGTTCCCTTACTTTTGAAAATGATGGCGCCATAAATACATGCACCACCCATTGGCCCCACCATTTTCAGGTTTTAATTGGTGTTTGGATCACAGGTTGTATATTTTTCATTTTAATAAACCCAATTAAAGGTTAAGTTTCCTTACTATGCTGGCAGCAGAGCTCATGGCCATCAGGCGGTCAAATGTTTACTTTGAAATGTAGGGGAAATGTGAGACATTGCTGAGGAGTTGTGGACGGTTAGATCTGTAGAGTGAGACCGAGTTTCATCAATGGTTGTCTCCACTCAACCAGCAGCCAGGGAATGCCGGCTGTGACAATTATGCAAAACAGTCTGCGGCCCTTCTTCAGGGAAATGTGATACACGTGCCTTGTAGGGCTCACAAGTTGAATCTGAATCTCCAGCAATTTTTAAAACACTATGCCGGCCTGCATGTCCTTCTGTCGAGAGCACGGTGTAATGCCTGGCTTGATCGACACACTCAGACGGGCTGTAAAGGATAGGCTAGAGGGAAGCCACTAGCAAGCAGGAAAAGTAGTCAGGTATCAAGCACACAAAATCATAAAACTGAACTGGGGATAACAGTAACCAGAGGTTCATAGCTATGTCTGGCAGTGGTCTTCAGACAGGAGGGGCCTAAAAAAGGGTGTTGTGTCTTCCGATTGGTTGTAGCTGGAGGATTATACTTCATCTGTGCGATACCCACCACCTGCATTCAGCTATTGGTTCTGCATATGTCAAGGTAACGCAGCCCAGTGGGTGAGCATAACCTGCGTCCACCTGCGCCGCTGGCGTCGACTCCTCTCCCATCATCAGCACTATGAACGAAAGGAACACGTTGTCACCTTGCAACAGGAGTGCAAATTGACGTAGCGGACTCCGGTGGTGACTTAACAGCCGTGTGCGGCAATGATGCAAACATGGCAGAAGGCCTTCATCAGGGCAATGTGACACACGTGACTTGTATGGCTCATGTGTTTAATCTGATTCTCCAGCAATTTTTAAAACAACATCCCGGCTTACATGGCCTTGTACAGCGAGCACGGTCGCTATGTGCTCACTTCCATCGTTCGCACCCAGTAGCTCAACAACTTTCATCGCTCCTGAAGTCTTAAGGTCTGGCTGTTAACTGTCTGAAATGCGATGTTCCGACATGCAGGAATTTGAATCTGCACATGTTGCAGCGTGTGTGGCAGCACCGCAGAGCCCTGCTGAAATAAGTTATGATGTATAACCTGGGCTAACTTGATCCAGAGGTGGTGCAGATCACGCTGCTGGAGTTGTGTCAGATCAAGGACATATGCACCGTTCTACACAGTTTACAAATGTCGACGCAGATGTTTAACACTGGCGATGACATTCTCAGCGTGACAATTTTGGTCATCTACATGATGGAGCACACTGTAAGCATTATTCGGAGTCAGGTGTTGGTCCAAGAGGAAGGGGAGGAAGTACAGGAGGAGTCATATGCGGAAGGGATAACAAGATCTACAAGGTCCAGACGGTCAGCGGCACCTTGGCGGCTGTCATGGTACAGTGGGGGAGAGGGATTATCAAGGGCGCATAGTATCAGCAAAACAGTTGAGGAAGGTGCAGGAGCCCAGGAAGAAATGGGGGACGAACTGGCGATGGGCATGGAAGACTCAGCAGATTAGTGAGAGCTTGCTCACATTTCGGTTGTGCGAGGTTGTGAGGAGAGGGCAGAGGAAGGAGGCATGATTCACACCTCTCCGCCACCAACACACCAAGGAATCGTCCTCCTGGATGCACAAGACACATGAGCGCCTTCTTGCTGCACTACCTACAACATGACCCTCGGATTGTATGAATTCCAAGTCATGCTGACTACTGGGTTGCCACACTGTTAGATCGCCGGTAGAACACAAAATTTTTGCGAAATAACTCCTGGCATAGAAAGGGATGCACGTATGCAGGAGTATCAGCAGAAGGTGTTACGTAATCTTACATCTGCTTTTCCACTAAACACCAGTGGTGCACAGAGTGAATCTCAACTCTTTTTCATCGATAGGAGGAAATGGTCTTACTTGTCCATATCTGAGGGACCGAGGGCTGGCTGCTGTGCTGAGACGGCGTTGAGTACGGTGTCCCTGCAGAGTTGCATTTTTGGTCATATACAAACTGAGTTGAAAAAGGACAGATGCTGATGGAAAGGGGAACAGGTGTGTTGGAAAGGGTAAAAACGTTTGTGTCCGTGGGTTTGGTGGTTAAGCAACATTAACATTTGCTGAAGAAACAACATCTGGTATGGTGGGACTGGCAGATTTGGATAAGGTGGTATATACTATGTTACCGCTATATAAAAAAATTAAGAAGAAAAGAAAGAGAAAGGTAGATATCCCAATCGCTATTCGGTGTCCACCGTGCTCACAGATGGAAAAGGAGAGGTTGGCAACTGGAAGGTTAGGTGGAGGATACAGAGCAGGTTGACTCTCAAACAAATAGTAGCCTGAACCAAGTTAGACGCCACTCGGATCTGGAGACTGGGAGCCCTGTTAGTGTGACAGGGTCCACACTACCACCCAGCCCCGGAACTCCCTGTTAAAAACACAGGGGCCATTGGGTACGCTGTCTGTGTGCATAGGGGACACACCTGTGGACAGCAGGCGCATCAGCAGCATCAGGCCTGTTTATGCCACTGGGCTGCACTAGCAGGACTGGTAGGACAGGAGCTGTTCTTAAACGTTTTGCGTTACTAACTGTGGTGGCGGCCTGCATCGATGACCTATCCCTGCCTACCTCTGGGCTAAAGCCGCAATGGGTTCAACACATGGAGGTGTGCTGTTTCGTAGTATAATAGAAGACTTGTCACCTTCTTCTTGGCTCCAGCCCCTTTTATAACCTGGGTCCGCCCCAAACCAGGGTGGACCACAATGCACCTCCTGGAGACAAAAGCAGAGTGACACATCATAAGTGGCATAACTAGCATCCTATTTTGAACTACCACTTGAATGATGACCTCATGGCTGCCACAACCAAAACACCTCAACAGTCATCGTCTGACCAACAACAATGAGGTGACAAGTGATAGGGCCGGGCCTCTGCAAGCCTGTTAGGAGTGGCCTGGCCAAATTGTCAGGACACCTGATGCCCTGTTGCCTATATGGGCCCCTTACATCAGGGGCAGGGCCAAAGAGTTCATTACCGGACCTAGCCTCTGATACATTAAGTGCCTGAGCATGCTCAGTAGCATGAAATACAGTTTCTGAAACAAAGACTATCCGCTTCATCATGCTGTCTAGGCACAACACAGGACTTAGACCCGGCACGGAGTGCAAGTACCTGTGCAAAGAGGCTTTTCTCAGTAAGTGTGAAGCCCCACAGGTCTTGTGTTGGTGCATTACCTTCAGGGACTCCACATGGAGGAAGAGTCTGGTCACACTTAGGCTGCTTCTTTATATGTATTTTCGTGACGTCACTCTTGGTATTGCGGTCAGTGGGGACCGCCACTGCAGTGTAAGGGGACACCTGGGGCTGATGTTGGGTGCAGTTAGTTTTAGTGGCCTCCCGAGAGTGAGTCAAGCCCCAGGGCCCTGTGTAAGTGTGTTGAGCCGCAGGTCGCAGAATGACTCAGGCACAGTCCAAACGAGCGTGCGCTGCAGCCCAAAATTAAGACTTTGCCTCAGGAATGACACAGTCAGGCTGAGCATACTCAGTAAGCAAAACACTGGAGTTAGGCTGCGGCTGGGGTAAATCGGCACACGCATGCGCACTGGCTGCCTCTCCACACTTACACGTGGTTGAGAAAGCAGCCAGCTGGACAACCCGAGGCACAGCCCTAAATTGCAGCTGATGCCTGGGCGCAACTGGAACCGCAGCAGGTTGCTTGCGTTTACGGCGGCACCAATTCGGAACAATAAATAACAGCTAAAATAACAGGTGTACTTCTTCCCGTAGATAATCTGATATGATCTTTTTTTCACGGACACGACCATTGTTAACAAAAGTAGAGGAGGCCCCCCAAACAGCAGCTGCTTCAATGGATGTGAAGTGCGCAATAAAGTGGGCTCTCCTCCACCACAAATTCAATATCACAAATACTACATTCCACAGTGGTGTAAACCCAATGGCACTTGCTTCATAACTGCTCTCAGGTTTCTACCAGCACTGCTGAATAAGGGGTAACAGAGATGGTTGAGTCTGCAGAGCCGTTCAGTCACACTGTAGCCTGGGAATCAGAGGTCTGCTATAAAGCTCCAGTGAGTACAGACAAAAAGTTCTTATTATTAGTATTATTATTATTAATAATATTTATTTATAGAACACCATTGATTCCATGGTGCTGTACATGACAAGGAGGTTACATACAGAATACATATAGAAGTAACAATAGACAGACTGGTACAGAGGGCAGAGGACTCAGCCCTTGCGGGATAACACTGTAAAGTATTTTGTGGAGTAGACAGTAGGTGGGGTGTAGGTTGGGCAGAAGCTCCGCACCGTGGTGGTATCTTTTAATGGTTATATTAATTTATGAACAGATGATTTTTCAGGTTCCGTTTGAAGCTTGTGGGTGTAGCAGATAATCTGACGTGTTGAGGCAGCGAGTTATAGGAGACAGGGGAAATGATCTGCACAGATGGCCAGAAGGTTTGTGAGTTGGATCCAGGCCCCGATGAAGAAGGTGCTGATCATAATGTACACCCTCATTTCCAAACCGTACATCATCCTGGTGGAGACAATGGGTAACATGATGACGAGACTCAGATACCTGATTGTAACGTCAACTTTGCTATTGGGTCAGGTCAGGAGGAGGTTGTCACGGAGGACTCAGGACGAGGGGAATGAAAACACACAGGATGATGATGAGGTTGGAGACACCACTTACTGTCAAACCAAAGTGAGCCATTCCATGACGTCAGCAGTGGAGGTGGAGGAGGATGCTACTGATGACGAGTTTACATTGTGTCTTCATGGACAAAGACAAAGTACTGGAAGCAAGTTAACAACTGAATCCTCGGCCACAACTCTGCCTATGAGCATAAGTCATGTTGGCTATACAGTTCGCATGGGCTGTAAGCCTTGCCTAGCCTGGTAATTTTTTGGACAAAGCAAAGGATCACACAAGTCATGTAATCTGTAACAATCTCTAGGTAGAAGTCAAAAAATTTCAAGTTTGAGTACTACCACAATGAAGTGTCACATGGATATGAATTGATAGCATGAGGATGTATTGCTCAGCTTTAGCCACTGTCAATGCAACATGCTTATTTTCCGTTCATTGCATGCATTGTTGCAGACTACACACAAGGGGCTGCAGCTTTTTTGGAGCTGCTTTTGTCTGTTTGTTCACTATAGCAATAACAAAACGATCTTCGGGTGTGGACTTTGCGATGCTGTCTATGAACAGAATGAAAAATTAAGGTGTGTGTTACAGCAAGGAGCAACCGCGGAAACACTTTGTTCAATTGTGAGGGGAGTCATTTTGGAGTTTGGTGAGGAGTACCGTAACGCCAGTGAGCAGCATCCTGTGCCACAGACCAACATTCTTCCTGTGCTGTCTATACTGTTAACCATTTAAGCAAGCATTGTTGACCTTAGGGAGATCAACATATCCACTGCGGAGACACCATCACGTGTTTCTCAACACAGTGATTCTAGAGCAACGCCCCCTGGGAAGTATGCAAATAAGAAAGCCGCGGAGACACCATCACGTGTTTCTCAATGCTGCCAGGAAACTAGCCAGGTCTTTCACCAGGAAGGAACAACCACGGGAAGGGCAGTCTCCAGTCAAGGAGACCACCTATACCAAACATGGTATCCATCCACATACAGCCGTTTCGGGGTATTTGCCCTTCATCAGTGTGGAGTAGGAATCTGGCTAGTGGGGGCAATGCCTAGTAAAAGACTACTTAAGCAAGCATTGTTGACCTTAGGGAGATTAACATATCCACTGCGGAGACAACATCACATGTTTCTCAACGCAGTGATTCTAGAGCAACGCCCCCTGGGAAGTATGCAAATAAGAAAGCCGCGGAGACATCATCACGTGTTTCTCAACGCTGCCAGGAAACTAGCCAGGTCTTTCACCGGGAAGGAAAAACCACGGGAAGGGCAGTCTCCAGTCAAGGAGACCACCTATACCAAACATGGTATCCATCCACAGACAGCCGTTTCAGGGTATTTGCCCTTCATCAGTGTGGAGTAAGAATCTGGCTAGTGGGGGCAATGCCTAGTAAAAGACTACTTAAGCAAGCATTGTTGACCTTAGGGAGATCAACATATCCACTGCGGAGACACCATCACGTGTTTCTCAATGCAGTGATTCTAGAGCAACGCCCCCTGGGAAGTATGCAAACAAGAAAGCCGCAGAGACACCATCACGTGTATCTCAACGCTGCCAGGAAACTAGCCAGGTCTTTCACCGGGAAGGAACAACCACGGGAAGGGCAGTCTCCAGTCAAGGAGACCGCCTATACCAAACATGGTATCCATCCACAGACAGCCGTTTTGGGGTATTTGCCCCTCATCAGTGTGGAGTAGGACTCAGTTGCTCTAGAATCACTGCGTTGAGAAACACGTGATGGTGTCTCCGCAGTGGATATGTTGATCTCCCTAAGGTCAACTATGCTTGCTTAAGTAGTCTTTTACTAGGCATTGCCCCCACTAGCCAGATTCCTACTCCACACTGATGAGGGGCAAATACCCCGAAACGGCTGTCTGTGGATAGATACCATGTTTGATATATGTGGTCTCCTTGACTGGAGACTGCCCTTCCCGTGGTTGTTCCTTCCCGGTGAAAGACCTGGCTAGTTTCCTGGCAGCGTTGAGAAACACGTGATGGTGTCTCCGCGGCTTTCTTATTTGCATACTTCCCAGGGGGCGTTGCTCTAGAATCACTGCGTTGAGAAACACGTGATGGTGTCTCCGCAGTGGATATGTTGATCTCCCTAAGGTCAACAATGCTTGCTCAAGTAGTCTTTTACTAGGCATTGCCCCCACTAGCCAGATTCTTACTCCACACTGATGAGGGGCAAATACCCCAAAACGGCTGTCTGTGGATGGATACCATGTTTGGTATAGGTGGTCTCCTTGACTGGAGACTGCCCTTCCCGTGGTTGTTCCTTCCCAGTGAAAGACCTGGCTAGTTTCCTGGCAGCGTTGAGAAACACGTGATGGTGTCTCCGCGGCTTTCTTATTTGTATACTGTTAACCATGATAGCAGCGTAAAGTCTGTATTTATGGCAACTGGACATCACAGTACCCGGGAACGGTAGGCTGTGCCCAGACAGTAATGCGTGCATGCAACACTTTGTTTTATTATGAAAACACATATCTGTTCTGGGTAGGACAACTATATAGACAATCACACTTGCTGCCTCTGCACTGTCAAATTGTCACATACAGTTTAAATCATAGAGGGACAGCGACACATGTTTGCATTGAATGTTGCTTTTCAAGATTTACGTGACTGTGTTGCAGAGCTGTGTGGTTTGCATTCACACTGTTATCATCTGCCTTATCTGTGAGGCTTCAGCTAACAAGGGTATTCAGGGTGGGTGATGTGTTTTGTCTATGTTTAGGTAGATAACTGGGAAGCTCTTGTGATGCGCCACTAGTTAGTTGTCTTCGCACACACACACACACACACACACACACACACATACACACAATTACTGCTGCTACGCAGAGGGCTTAGCAAGCAGTAGGCAACTGAATAGATTGTTCTATTATTTCAATTTAACCCCTTAACGACCGCGGGCAGTAAAATTACGTCCTAGCGGTCATAACGTTACTGCCCGCGGTCTGCCGGCAGCATCATGCTGCGATCGGCACACACCTCAGCTGATTTTCACACCTGAGATGTGTGCCTGCTAGGTACGAGCAGAATCGTTATCTGCTCGTGCCGTTTAACCCCTTATATGGCGCTGTCAATATGTGACAGCGCCATTATAAGCGCGATCACGGTAAACTTTTACTTACCGCCCGATACCGGAAGTCACGTGATGCGATCACGTGACTTCCGATAGTTGTCATGGTAGCACAGGGTCATGTGATGACTCCTGTACTACACCTGACTTGCTTTCACTTTTGCTGTGCCAGCGGCACAGCAAAAGAGAAAGAGAGCGTATCTGCTGTTTACAGCCTTGTAGCTGTGATCAGCAGATACTGCAGAGCGATCGGATTGCTGATCGCAATAGCCCCCTAGGGGGACTAGTAAAATAAAATAAAAAGTAAAAAAAAGTTTTAAAAAATTAAAAAAAACAAAAAAACCTAAAAGTTCAAATCACCCCCCCATTTGCCCCATTGAAAATTAAAGGGTTAAAAAAATAAAAAAATATACACACATTTGGTATCGCCGCTTTCAGAAATGCCCGATCTATCAACATATAAAATCAATTAATCTGATCAGTATACGGCGTAGCGGCAAAAAAATTCCAAACGCCAAAACGTCGTTTTTTTGTCGCCACAACTTTTGCACAAAATGCAATAAGAGGCGATAAAAACGTAGCTTCTGCGCAAAAATAGTACCGTTAAAAACATCAGCTCAGGACGCAAAAAATAAGCCATCACTGAGCCATAGATCCCGAAAAATGAGAACGCAACGGGTCACGGAATATGGCGTAAAAAGTGCGCCACTTTTTTCAGACAAACTTCCGATTTTTTTTAACCCCTTATATAAAAGTAATCCTATACATGTTTGGTGTCTATGAACTCGCACTGACCTGAGGCATCACACCCACACATCAGTTTTACCATATAGTGAACACAGTGAATAAAATATCTCAAAAACCATAGTGCTATCGCACTTTTTTTGCAATTTTTCTGCATTTGGAATTTTTTTGCCGTTTTCCAGTACACTATATGGTAAAACTGATGGTTTCTTTTAAAAGTACAGCTCGTTCCACAAAAAATGAGCCTTCAAATGACCATATTGACTGAAAAATAAAAAATTTACGTCTCTCAGAAAAAGAATGGTGAAAAAAAAAAACGGAAAGCGAAAAATCGGCCGGTTGTGAAGGGGTTGCATGGTTCTTATTGTTTGTTTTGGGAAAGTGAAACAATCATTCATGCAACCAACTTCATACAGTGCTTTTCATGTTGCGTGGTTTTGCTGCATACTGGGGATCCCACCAAATACAAGACTTAAAATGAAGCATAAGTCGCAATGGGAATTTCACTGTGCTACAATGCAGCCTAGCTGGGCTGTGCAAACACCGCCTTCCCCATCAAGTGCATCTGCGTGCTCTTCATCTTCTGTGACTGTGGGAACAGCAGTCACACATGCTTGTTCACACTGAACTTCCACCCCGTTACCCGTAAGTGGGAGTGTGATTGGCAGGTTGTCACTTGTTTTGTAAGTGCAAACAGATGGTATTGTTGAGCTGTCAAACATTGAGAGAACCACCGTTGGATGAAGGAAACATTATATCCACACCTGCACCTTCATCAAAGATTGGCTGGACTACCTGCAGTTAATTATTGCGTTCCAGAAATGGAAAGGAGTGTAGAATGCACATGTGTTGCACCTTGCTTGGCAGCAAAGGAACAATAAATTAGTATTCCAAACAATTTTATGATGGCAGAAAAAGAGGCAGCTCTTTGGGCAAATAAAATAGCGTGGCAAAAGTGGGCAGGTGGGTACAGTGGCTGTGTTCTGTGAGTACCAGGACAGTAAAGGAAGCCTTAATTTATATCCCTCCTAATGATGAAATGCAGCAAGGAATTCCATGAGTTTGCTATAAAAATAGCGTAGCTAAATGAGCAGGAGGGTGTAGTGCAGAGGTGCTGTAAATAGCTTGGCACCTTTGGGGCACAAATGGAGTACAACAGCCACTTTTTGGATGCCACTAACTGGCAGCACTCTTAAATTAAAATGGCTTTGCAAAAATGTGCAGGAGGGTGTAATGCAGAGGTGCTAGAAATAGCTTGGCACCAGTCGGGCACAATTGGAGTACAGCAGCCACTTTTTGTAAGCCACTAAGTTGAAGCATTTTTTGCTATTATTATAGCTTATTAAAAACAGAGCAGGAGGGTGTAATGCAGAGGTGCTAGAAATAGCTTGGCACCAGTGGGGCACAAATGGAGTACAACAGCCACTTTTTGGATGCCACTAAGTTTCCTCAGTGTTTGCTATTATAATGGCTTAGTAACAATGAGTTTGAGGGTGCAATGCAGAGGTGCTGCAAATAGCTTTGCACCAGTGGGACACTAATGAAGTCCAACAGCCACTTTTAGGATGGCACTAACTGGCAGCACTCTGCAATTAAAATGGCTTTGGTAAAAAGGGCAGGAGGGTACAGTGGCCGGGTTGTGGGTCAGTGTAGAGGAAAGGAAGCCTCATTTTCTATCCCTCTTAATGGTGAAATGCAGCAAGGAAGTCCCTGAGCTTAGCTACACAGACGCTGTTATCTGTAGCTGTTAAAAACTGTTTCCACGGATCTGACTGTCACCTATGGTTCTGAGCCTGCTGTAATTAGCCCTTACAAGGGCTGAAATAAACTTCTATCCCTATTCTGTATAGCGCTGTGTCTAGAGCATACAAAACAGGATTGGCGACAGGAGCTGCGCCAGCGGTGACTGACACCCAGACGCAGAAGGCAGATAATGGCGTCCAGACGGGCAGATACCCGTTTTTATAATGCAGGGACATGTGACATGGACAGCCTATGACACATGCCCTTGCTTGTCTGGCAAAAAGTCCAGTTAGCTGTGTGTGTGTCTGGGATTGGCTGACATGCTGGCCCGCCCTACTACACACGCGCTTAGGGAAGGAGGACAAGAAAAAAAAAAAAAAAGGCGATTGCTATTATTTCAGCAGCAGTGATCTGAACGTGCAGTCCACACACACTATACGCTGAAATGTCATAACAGTGTGAGTCACAGAGTGACTTACACTATTACAGCGAAAAGCCAGCTAGCTACTAATTAGCTTGGCTTTTTGCTGCTAGAACCGTTCTCGAACGTAACTTGGGCTATCGAACTTTTAGCAAAAAGCTCGAGTTCTAGTTCGATCTAGAACAGCCCCCAAAATCACTCGAACCACGAACTGGAGAACCACGAACCACGCTCAACTCTACTTATTAGCTAACTGGATTGCTAGTATAATCATTTACACTGTTTTGGAAGCACCAGAAAATGTATGTATTGTATGTGGGCATCAGGTCTACAAATGGTTACCCAACAATTTCACAGGAGTTTACACACATGCCTTTCTAACCCCTTCAACCTTTATAGTACTTCACACCAAATAAAAGTTTAAATCATTGCTTATACATACAGTACAGACCAAAAGTTTGGACACACCTTCTCATTCAAAGAGTTTTCTATATTTTTATGACTCTGAAAATTGTAGATTCATATTGAAGGCATCAAAACTATGAATTAACACATGTGGAATGAAATACTTAACAAAAAAGTTTGAAACAACTGAAAATATGTCTTATATACTAGGTTTTCAAAGTAGCCACCTTTTGCTTTGATTACTGCTTTGCACACTCTTGGCATTCTCTTGATGAGCTTCAAGAGGTAGTCACCGGAAATTGTCTTTCAACACTATTGAAGAAGTTCCCAGAGAAGCTTAGCACTTGTTGGCCCTTTTGCCTTCACTCTGCGGTCCAGCTCACCCCAAACCATCTCGATTGGGTTCAGGTCTGGTGACTGTGGAGACCAGGTCATCTGTCATAGCACCCCATCACTCTCCTTCTTAGCCAAATAGCCCTTACACAGCCTGGAGGTGTGTTTGGAGGTCATATTCCTGTTGAAAAATAAATGATGGTCAAACTAAATGCAAACTGGATCGAATAGCATGCCACTGCAAGGTGCTGTGGTAGCCATGCTGGTTCAGTATGCCTTCAATTTTGAATAAATCCCCAACAGTGTCACCAGCAAAGCAGCCCCACACCATCACATCTCCTCCTCCATGCTTCACGATGGGAACCAGGCATGTAGAGTCCATCCGTTCACGTTTTCTGCATCGCACAAAGACACGGTGGTTGGATCCAAAGATCTCAAATTTGGACTCATCAAATCAACGCATATATTTCCACTGGTCTAATGTCCATTCCTTGTGTTCTTTAGCCCAAACAAGTCTCTTCTGCTTGTTGCCTGTCCTTAGCAGTGGTTTCCTAGCAGCTATTTTACCATGAAGGCCTGCTGCACAAAGTCTCCTCTTAACAGTTCTTCTAGAGATGTGTCTGCTGCTAGTACTCTGTGTGGCATTAACCTGGTCTCTAATCTGAGATGCTGTTAACCTGCTATTTCTAAAGCTGGTGACTCAGAAAAACTTATCCGCAGCAGCAGTAGCAGAGGTGACTCTTGGTCTTCCTTTCCTGGAGCGGTCCTCATGTGAGCCAGTTTCTTTTTGCGGTTTGATGGTTTTTGCCACTGCACTTGGGGACACTTTCAAAGTTTTCCCCATTTTTTGGACATACTGACCTTCATTTCTTCAAGTAATGATGGCCACTCGTTTTACTTTACTTAGCTCCTTTTTTCTTGCCATAATACAAATTCTAACAGTCTATTCAGTAAGACTTTGTATCCACCAGACTTCTGCACAACACAACTGATGGTCCCAGCCCCATTTAAAAGGCAAGAAATCCCACTTATTAAACCTGACAGGGCACACCTGTGAAGTGAAAACCATTTCCAGTGACTACCTCTTGAAGCTCATCAAGAGAATGCCATGAGTGTGCAAAGCAGTAATCAAAGCAAAAAGTGGCTACTTTGAAGAAGAACCTAGAATATAAGACATATTTTCAGTTGTTTCACACTTTTCTGTTAAGTATTTCATTCCACATGTGTTAATTCATAGTTTTGATGCCTTCAATGTGAATCTACAATTTTCAGAGTCATAAAAATAAAGAAAACTCTTTGAATGAGAAGGTGTGTTCAAACTTTTGGTATGTATTGTACATTGTTCAGACAAGATGCAAATGATAAGCCCAGACCAAATGGTAAGCCGCAGATATGGGAATGGTTGATACATTTTTTTGGTGCCTTATTTATTTACCCTTTCATAACTCAAATGTGGGAAAAGCTGATTTAAGTGACTGATTATGTGGATGACCACATCATCCAGGTTGTTGACTTCTTCAATGTATCTAAAGTTATACAGAAACAGCTAATTGTAGTTACTAACCAACGCACCATAATACTAGACTATAGCTGGGTTTACACACTGCAACATCGCAAAGGACATCGCTGTAACGTCACCGGTTTGGTGACGCAATAGCGACCTCCCTAAGTCTCTGCTAAGTCTCTGGTGAGCGTTCAAACAGGCAAACCTGGCCAACAACTCAACAGTGATCCGGACCTGCAGAGCGACCTAGCTGGTTGTTGGGGACATTGATAAGCAGCCTTTTGAAAGGGAAGTTGCTAACAAAGTCGCTGCAAAGTCTTCACACACTGAAACTTCATGCTGCACAGCGGGAAACAAAGGACCTAGGAATGGTCCTGAACGATTTGTAACGATTACAACTTCACAGCAGGGGCCGGGTCGCTGATAGGTTTCACACACTGCAACATCGCAAACAACATCGCTATTGCGTCACCAAAACGGTGACGTTACAGCGATGTCGTTTGAGATGTTGCAGTGTGTAAACCCAGCTTAACTCACAGCAAAAGAAGGTGGGATGTGGCAAATCATAGGTCCTACATGTCGCCACTATATTGATCTTATGGGAAATGTCCAGGTGAGAACTGATATATAGAAACTAGTAGAAATAAAGAAGTGGTTTCAGGAACATGATGCAACTAAAGATTCCTGGTGGAGAGAAACATTCTCCACTCTGTTTTCTGAATCCAGCCAATTGGTTCACACGTCTAGGCACATGGCTCTCAGGTATTATACAAACCTGTTTGCAATTGTTCAAAAAGTAAGATTGAAGAAGAAAAAGATTACATTCCTTTAACACTGGCCTGTGCTTCAACGGGTTATCATTGAAGTGCTGGCAAGCGTGGAATAGACATTGTCTGTTATTACTGTGCACCTGTTGTACCTTCTCTCCCTCGGCCCTCCCCTGAATTTTATGTTTTTATAAATTTGGAATAAAGAGACTATTTTTACTTCAAATGGTGAGTGGCGCTTCCTTCTTACATTTTGGAGATGTTTTCATTTTCTCCTTCCTTGGGATCTAGAAGCAGATCATCACATGTTATATTTAGCCAACAAAAAATCCACAGCATATAGCGTGCTTATTTGAACTCAAAATAGTGCTGCGTCTTTTTTTTCTGATTTCGGGCAATGCAATTGGTATTGTTTTGTTTGTTTGTATATGCAGCTGTAAAAGCGCTATTCTATATTATTCCCAAACTAATTAGGTCCATGTGTAAGGGAAATCCTATTAAAAAACTCCTAGTTGTATATTTGTGACCCAAACAAAAACAGATCCATTGCTGTGATACAATTCTGGGTATTCAGGTAGGGAACTGAGGTCAAGCAGGTAGAAAAGTCCCAAAGACACAGATCGCGTGTTCCTATATACCTCCTGAAATACTTAGAATTGGTAATAAAAGTGGGAATGTGAGAGAACAGAATCCATATTGTGCCTGTGGTATTAGTCTTGTACCTTAAGTTCTAATGTGATAGTGATAAAGTAACACTGCTCAAATTTACCTTGGTCAAAGCAAGATGTTGTGAGAAAAATGTACTCTCTTCAATGCCTTTAAAACGCTAGATGAATATTTTTAAACTTGTCAAAGAAATCAATGCAGCACAACTTTGTATGGTGTAATAGATACAAGTTCTCCTTTATTAGCACATACCGTATTTTTCCAAAAATAAGCCCTCCCTCAATAATAAGCCCTAGCAAGGATTTTCAGTATTTTCAAAGCAAGGCTTAAATATAAGCCCTATCACAAAAAAAAGCCCTAGTCGCAATTCAATAATGAAGTGTCCATGCAGCTAAAAAAGGTAAAGATACTGCAGGGCACTTCATTATAGACAGCGGACACCCCACAATCTCTCACAAGATGCTGACCTGAAGTGATTGCACACCCACACACATCAGATCACACACCCACACTCACCACATCCAGTGATACCTATTTCGTCTGGCTAGCAGGATCCTGAAACGTAGTGCAGTGGAGTTCTGCTTAAAGGACCTGCAATGCATTCCACCATCGAGTCCTCCATGAGTTCCACTGCTCTGCGACCCATCTTTTCCTGCGGACGGAGGTATTCAATACCGAGTGACTAGTGAGTGTGTGTGTGTGTGTGTGTGTGTGTGTACGATCTGATCGGTGATTGTGTATGTGATCTGATGAGTGTGTGCGCGCGATCTGATTGGTAACTGTATGTCTGATCTGACGTGTGTGTGTGTGTGTAAGAGTTTGGGATCTTATGTATGTGAGTCTTGGCCAGAAGCAGGAAAGGCAGCATGCAGCATACATGCTGGGAGCGCCCACCGGAGATCACAGGGAGGACCTGGGAGCTATGCAGACGCCCGGGGTCTGGTAAGTATGAGTCTCCTGGGGAGGGGAGGTCTGGTTTTTTTTTAGGGGGGGTCAACTTATCCATAACCATGTTTCTCCAAGAATAAGACCTATTCCAAAAATAAGCCCTAGCACTTTTTTGGAGTAAAAAAAAGTATGACAGTGTCTTATTTTTGAAAAAACACAGTCTAAGGCCTCTTTCACACGTTCGTGAAAAACCATGCACATTTTTCACGGACTTGTCAGAGGTGCGTTTAGCCCTCCATGAGCCGTGTTTATGGCCTATGTGTGTTCTCCATGTGTTATCCGTGATAACACATGGAGAACGGGAACTTTCTGCTCACCTGTCCCTGGTGTTGCTGTCCATGGTGCTGATCTTTGGTCTCTGGTCCTACCAACTCTCCGCTGTTGCAGCTTCCGGCCGCAGTGAAGTGAATATTCAATGAGCATAATGAGCGGCGGTCGGAAGCAAGTGACAGCAGCGGCAGAGACAGGAGGGCTGGAGAAGGTGGGTAAAGGTTTTTTTTTTCACAAACACGTGCGTTTTCTCCAGCGCGTATCACATGGAACACCTCCATGTGGTCTGTTTGCGTTCCGTGTGACACCCGTGATGCCGGAGAAAAACGGACATGTTCACGTGTGGAGCACACTGACACACGTATGCTCCACACGTACACATGGTCCATGGCAGAACACGCACGTGAGCGCAGACCCATTGATTTTAATGGGTCTACGCGTGCCCGTGTCTCCGGTAGGTGAGCAAAAGCACCCAACATGTACCGGAGACAAGGACGTGTGAAAGGGCCTTAGTACTTTAAATAGGATATAAGACAAAATAATAGTTCCCTCAAAATTATGTGCCAATAAAAACTTTAGGAGTGTGAAAAGAAATTGGAAAGTTCCTTCAGTTTTACTGAGTTGATGATGATTTCAGGAGACAAAGGGGTTCTGAAGATGTGGCTGTTAAGTGGATAAAAAAAGAGATGATTCTGAATATATATTTCAAAGTTTGTTGCATTTATTTGTTCTGTTAATTTGTGGAAAATATTTTGAAATTACAGTAATCATTTTATCGAGTACTGTACTTTCAACCTTGATCCCATTTCATAGATGATCTCTTAAAATGGTAATCTGAAAATCACTACAATAATGTAATTATGTTGCTTTACCCCTCCAAAAAATCACTCCACTAGTCTTTTTTCTCTTCTTTCTCACTGCCTGTTATCAGGTGTAATTTATCTCCAGGGGCAAACAGGATGAAATGAACGCAAGGCTTTGTCTTCTTGCTTTTGCTAACCTAAGGCTATGTTCACACATTGCATCATTTGGTGCGGTTTTGAGGTCCCAAAGATGCACCTAAATGCACGCATTTCCTTCCCCCAGCAAAGTCTATGAAATTTCTATTTTACTGTCCACACTGTGCATCTTTTTTTGGCTGCATCTTGGCTGCGTTTTTGAAGATGCGGCTTGTTAATTCTTTTTGCGTTTTTTGCCAGCATTTTTGAGCCCTTCCAGTCAATAGATTTGAATTTAAAAACGCATGTGTGCGATATTTGGAGCCAAAAACGCTGCATCTTTGTAATTTCGAAAGATGCACTTTGTGAACATAGCCTAACTGTCTTTCAAATTGAATACTAACATAATAGGCAAACCATTGTGCAGTGGTAGAAACAATGCAATGATGAGAAATAATGGAAAGGAAGTTTTACACCTATAGTACTGGCAGAATACTGGTAAAGAGGAAAAATCCACTGAAAAACTGTAAAATGGTAAGGTACAGAGAATGAGAAGCAGGACATATAAGATTGTGCATGCACCAAAAGCAGTTTTATCTTATTTTAAGGGTTAGGTCAGCAACCCCATGATGTGTATACAGTGTGTCCACCCATATCCTGTCCACCGCCATTAACTTGAGAACGGCAGCAGCTATATGCATAGAAGTGCTGTCTAGGTATAGTAAAGTAGCCATGCGCTATGCAATGAAACCACCTATAGTGCCACCTGGTGGAAAACAACGGAGTTAGCATTTTTATCTCGAAGATGGAACGAGATAGAGAAAAAAAAGGGAAAAACAAAGTTGTAGGGCATCATCAATTCAATACGGATCAACACCTTGCATACAGAAATACTATGATTAGAACATGTAAAACTCACAAGGCTGCGGCCGTGAAGCGATACCTAATGGAGACCTTCCTACAAGTCATTAACTATGGTGGCTGCGTGGAGTGGCCTCCATGCTCACCTGACCTGACCCCATTTGACTTCTTTCTGTGAGGTCACATCAAACAGCAGGTGTATGCGACCCCTCCACCAACATTTCAGGACCTATGACGACGTATCACAGATGCTTGTGCAAAGGTGTCACCTACCATATTGCGCAATGTCAAGCAAGATACAGTATGCTGTCCAGAGTCCAGATGTGCATTGCAGCTGACGGTGGCCACTTTGAGCATCAAAGTTAAATGAGCGCCATATCCGTAACCAGCATTCAATGTTTTGGGGAGGTCATGGGTTTCATATCATAGTATTTCTGTATGCAAGTTGTCGATTTGTATTGAATTGATGATGCCCTGCAATTTTTTTAATTCACTTTTTTTCTCTATCTCGATCAGTTTTCGAGAGAAAAATGCTAACTCCGTTGTTTTCCACCAGGTGGCGCTATAGGTGGATTCATTGTGTAGCGCATGGATACTTTACTATACCTAGACACCACTTCTATGCCTATAGCTGCCGCCTCAAGTTAATGACGGTGGACAGGATATGGGTGGACATACAATGGAGATTGTGTGTGAAAGAATAGCTATGCTTTAACCAATGCAGTGTAACATAAATGCAATGGAAAAGCACAGCACAATATGGCTATAGACATGCTGTGAGGTTTTTTTTAAAAGCTGGTATTACACAAAGAAATTGAATATATTTTAAGAAGCTTTCATTTTGTTGTGTTTCTCCAATTCTGGATAAATATGAAGCTGCTTTATTCCTAAAACCCAAGTTCAGAAATAAACACACTGTAGGATATTCCTGTAGAACTAAAGGGAACATATTCACTTACTATAAAGCTACTTTGTAGATTGTTTCTATACTGGACAAAAATAGGATTCAGAGATCTGGAGTGACGCTGAGATGCCTTAAATTTTGTTCTTTCAGTGACACTTTTTGCAGTTGTCAAATGACCTTTTTACTGTTTTGTACAGTAAAGCCTTTACATTTGAGTCAATGCAGTGGCTGAATACATTTCTAAAAAAATGTATTATTGTATTATTATATTTTTATCAATTCCAATGAAAAAGATAGCACAAAAAATAGAAAACAGAATACAATAATATTTTATGTCTATTGTTGTTTTTTCTTACTCTCTCAATTTGTATTTATTTTCCATTATTTCCAACTTGAGCAGCATTGAAATGTTTACACGTATTGAGGATACACAAATAATTTAATAATTGAGGCAAAATTGTTGCAATGCATATTTCTCTAGTCAAACCTGAAAAAGCCACATTCTTCTGTTGTCATAGTTACCATAACCTAATATAGAAAAATCAAATAATACACTATCATGTACATACTGTATAAAGCACTTAAAATAGACATGACTTCTATTTATATTTACTGTATAGTATGTTAATAAGCTCACTTTTTTGTACTGGATTTTTAAAATGTACATTTCAATCTTAGCAAAGTGCAGATGACAAGAATAATATTACATGCATATATGACTCACTTGGAGAATGGGTGTAATTAGCAGGATTTTTTTTTTTTCCATAACGACATTTTACCAGGGCTAGGTTCTGACAGAGTGGGGCCCTGGGCAAAAGATTAAAGTTTCGCCCTATAAAGTGGGGCACCGAATTCAGACCATTAAACAAGTGCAATCCAAAATATTAAAGTTTTGGTAGGAAATTGACGAGTGCATCTTAAAATCTGAATGTAGCTAACCGGAGGGTGGTTGAGAGGGGTCACAGGATGCAGGGGTAATGTTGTGGGCTGTGCTGCTCTCTGTAGCGCTGTTCTGTGTGGCTCTGTGCAGCGGGCAGCCCTGCTCTGTGCGGCGGGCAGCGAGGTTCTTTGCGGCAGGCAGGGAGGTTCTGTGCTGCTCTATGCGGTGGGTGGGCAGAGTGGCTCTGTGCAGTGAGCGGGTAGTAAGGCTCTGTGTGACAGGCAGCAAAGCACAGGCCATTCTGAAGATATTGGTGGTAAGGATTTTTGTGATGCCCTGGCCTATCAGGTCATCACAGGGTATTGTGCAATCTGCCCTTCTGCATAGTATCCATCCTCCTTGGTTACGGATCCTGGTCCTTTGGTGTTTCTAAAAGCTTAGCCAATCAAAATCCTAGGAACACTTTGCACTATTTCCCACCAGACACACCATTGGGGGGCGTGAAGGGAATAGGACCGCCCACATGGGGGGTTGGTGAGGGAGAAGTGAAGAAAGTGACAGTTGAGCTAAGGTTGAGCGAGAGTTGAGGAGGAGAGAGGAGGTGAAGTGGTGACCCTCGTGAGCAGAGGTCAAGGAGCAGGGCTACTGAGTACTAAGTGGCAGACGTTGGTCTGGGCCTGGTAAGAGCTGGAACCCCAGTCGCAGGGGATAGTGTCAAGGGGCACGAATAGCACAGCTGGCATTAGAGATCATTGAAATGGAAGCAGAGTCCACTTCAGATGAGGAGATCTCAGTGGATGCAATGAAAGTGGTGCCTATATGCTGTCGCTGTGGTTTACCAGGGCACTTTGCAAGAGTGTGCCCAGGAGGTAACCAGCATTACAAGGGGACCGGAACCTGCAAGTTTTCAAGTTTAAATAGATTGCGCCCTCCTCGTTGAACCTTTCCCAATCTTTGTTCTAGGGAAAAGGCCATCAGGGCCTTCAGAGGTGCAGTACTGGTATTCGGCACCAGGAGGCCCCGGTGGGGGTCGGCGCAAAGGGCAATAGCTACCAGGTTGCTCAGGGTTTTCACAGAGGTACAGAGAAGAGTGTTAAAAATTTTACAGTACCAGTAGTTGTGATGCCATAGAATTGTTAGGTATCGATGTTTTCGTTTGTTATTTTCCATAGTTTATTATTTTTCATATAGAAAATGTTAGTAAATAAGTGCCTAATCAACCAGTTTTAATGAAAAGGGTGAAAATTACCAGATTTTCAATTAAAATTGTTGAAAAGTTTACAACAGGTACATGGACTCTGTTGAAGTTTTAATATATTAAGTAAAAATGGACCACGGTCACAGGACTGGCGTGACCAACACAAATTTTTGTCTTATATAATAGTTGCACCTCCTGTGCCAACCAGAGTCATCTAAAAGACAACAGTCGTGACCTTAATCCGGTCATGGACCCACCTTAGGTTTACAGGGGGAACAGGTTGTTTGGGTGGCGGATTATTGGGATCCGGGACGTTGGGACTGGACTGTCACAGGAAGGGGCTGCAATGGAGTAGGTTGAGCCTCTGATACCATAGAAACCGGTAGCATCTCACCATTGGGTGACAAACTCTTAATAAAACTTTACTAAAATTTAAGTGAATTGCCTCCCCTGTGTGGGATGGACTCGTTAAAAAAAATGTGTTAACCTTTGCATTTTTCCTTTTTCCAGTTAAAGCAAAAGAAAAAGAAACATCTGGTGTCCTGTAGCTCGCAGACGAGCTACGTTTAATCAAGGGGGAATGTGACGCCCTGGCCTATCAGGTCGTCACAGTGTATTGTGCAATCTGCCCTTCTGCATAGTATCCACCCTCCTTGGTTACGGATCCTGGTCCTTTGGTGTTGCTAACAGCTTAGCCAATCAAAATCCTAGGAACACTTTGCACTTTTTTCCACCAGACACACCATTGGGGGGCCTGAAGGGAATTGGGCTGCCCACATGGGGGGTTGGTGAGGGAGAAGTGAAGAAAGTGACAGTTGAGCTAAGGTTGAGAGAGATTTGAGGAGGAGAGAGGAGGTGAAGTGGCGTCCCTCGTGAGGAGAGGTCACGGAGCAGGGTTCCCGAGTTCTAGGTGGCAGACGTTGGTCTGGGCCTAGTAGGAGCTGGAACCCCAGTCACAGGGGATAGTGTCAAGGGGCACGGACAGCCTAGGAGGGCAGCCGGTGGTCTTGAGCTATCACCGGGCAGGGGCCAGGGCACTACAGGGTATGTGGACCCTAGGCCGGAAAGTAGCTTCACGCGTTCCGGTAATTTACCCGATGGGGTGAAGACTTCAAGATTCATCTTTAACCCGCTCCAAAATCGGGGTACTAGCGCACCAATGGGATAGGACTTTCCCAATACAGTCCAAAGAAATCCTACGCGTGAACCCTGAGAGCAAGCTCACTCCGTTAGCCACACGGGTGAGTGGGACCCGAAGAGTTTTATACACGAGGGTCCAAACAGAGACAAAGGTGCCAAGGACAGGGCTACAGGCTAACAGCAACACCAAGGGCATGGACCCAAGCGTGCTCCCTACAAGCTGCAGTGGTGCTCAGAATTCTGGTTTACAAGCTGTCGGTGGGGTTATTTCCTAGACTGAGTGAGTACACTGAAAACCCCTGTCCTGATTCCCAATGGCACCTAAGCACTAACCATCCAACGGGCCCCGGGACACAAACCCCCTACCCACGGAGGGGTTAAACATCAGGCTGCCACAGCATCGTCACCGGGCTCCCCAACAGCAGTGGTAGTCCCTCACATTACCACACACCTTGGGTGACGTCACAAACTTTCTACCCCCTTTGTACATATACCCCCCTCTTCTTTTAATTCGAGTGTCCGCACGGATCCCACGAATCCAGAGACCCTTCGAGCCACCGTAGCTCTGGATCCAAGCGGCTTGGCAGCTGGCGTGGGGGCGGTACATTTTCAAATATTGTTGCCTAGAATCAGCCCATGCGCAGATGGAGCCCTCAGCTCCATTTCTCTGAAGCCTGCACTGCCAACATCTTCAAAATGGCCAGTGCCTCACCACCTGCAGCAAGCAGCAGCACAGAGCAGCGCCGTCTGCCCCAGCACAGAGAAGTGACGGCTTCCCCAGCAAAGCGCCACAGCCCGCAGTGAGTATCTGGGCACCTCTCTGCACCGCCCGCAGCATCGCCGTACTCTTGTACTGCCCCTGCCTCATGTGACCCCCGCTTCAGCACCGCTGCCACCCCACCTCCCCTGTAAGACACCACCGGATTATACAATGGACCCCATATTTTTTTATGTTTAATCTTTCTTTATTAAAGTAAACAAGAGAATTTACAGGAAGAAAAAAAAAAGAAGATTCAAATACGTGATTACTTCATGTCAACTTACAGAGAAGAGTATAAGCCACATCCTAACTAACACCTCTTCTCTTACTATCATAAGGCACGCATATGACATGTAACCACCTTTTATAATACAGACAATCTCCTTCCAATTGAGAACTACACCTCAAACAAAGTGAGGCTACTGCCGAAAACAAAAAAAAAGGAAAAAATTTGAAGATTTAACAAGAACCAGAGAGAAAGGAAAGTAGCAAGGGAGAAAGATAAGGAAAAGAAGAGAAGGAAAAGGGGGAGAAAAGAGCAACAGAAATAGAGGGAGGGAAGGCATGGTAGGGATTACTTCCCCAGTACTCAGGCCGCTACATTGGACTAACGTAACACGCGTCATGCGTTACCAATAAGGTTCTGAAATGGTAGGGAATCAAGAGCCAGGGTCCATGGGGTCCAGATCCTAAGAAATGTATCCACTTAGTCATTGGTTTCTGCCGTTAGGGACTCCATCCTGTGGATGATGGCCATCTCTGCAAACCACTCCATCACAGATGGCACCCCAGATGATTTCTAGTATCTCGGGATCACAATGCGTGCCGCCGTAAGACAGTATCTCAGAAGGCCCGCTTTCTGTGATTTAAGCGATCCTGGAAGAATTGAAAGCAGCGCCATCTGAGGGGAACCCACCAACTGCTCTCCGCAAATCACAGAGTATGCTTTGAACATGGACCTCCGGAAAGGTTGTATCAATGGGCAGTCCCACCAGATATGCAGCATTGTCCCCTTTCCCCCTCCGCACCTCCAGCAGCTATCTGAGACCCCGGGAAATATTGCGTGTAGAGTATCCGGACACCTGTACCAACGGGTCAGAATCTTATAATTTTTTTCCTGTGCTGCACAGGTGATGGAAAATTTATGAGTGAGGATAAAGGACTTTTTCCAGTCCTCCTCAGGAATGAAAGTCCCCAAATCTCTATTCCATTTCTCGATATATTTAAGGTCTCCCATGTCCGCCTCTGTAATCAGGAAGGAGTAAACCAGAGACAAGAGATGCCCGGGAGAATCCTCCCGCAAAAACAATTGTTCAAATTTTGTGGGCTGAGCCGCAAAAACCCCAAGTCTGTTGTCAACCATCAAGAAGGACCTAAGTTGAAGGTATTCCAACCAAGCCATTGGATGCCGACCCTCTGGGAGCAAAAGGGCCGAAAATGGGGGTACTTCCAAACCGTGCAAAGTCTGGGCTATCCGTGTGTCCTCACCCCTCCTCCAACCTAAGAAACGCTCGACTCCCATCCCTGGGGGGAACTCCGGGTTAGAGAAAAGCGGTGAGAGTGGACCAGGACCCCTTGAGAGACATCCCCGCCTGCACTCAACGTCCCAGACCCTCAGGGATGCCCTGAGAAACTCCGCCTCTCCATCTATCCGTCCCCTCCGCAGCGGTGTGATCCACGGGAGGAACTGCAGGGGCGTTTCGGACCAAACCTACTCCAGACTCACCCATTGTTTAGTGCTCCTATTAAATTGCCAATCCATTAGTCTCAGCAGAAGAGACGCCTTGTGGTACTTTTTAAAGTCTGGCAACCCTGCCCCCCCCTCTCCCTTACCTCTACTCAAGACTCTCCTCCCCACCCGAGAGATCCTCCCTCCCCACACAAATTTGTTAATAATTGACTGTATTCTGTTGAAGAAAAACGATGGTAGTGCTATAGGGGCCGTTTGAAAGATATATAGAAAACGAGGGAGAACATCCATCTTGATGACATTAATACGTCCAAACCAGGACAGTTTCTGTCTATCGATTTGTTTAAGATCTCTTATAGTGCGTTCTAACAAAGGGAGGTAATTGAGGTGAAAAATCTTGGTACTGTCCCGTGGTACCGTCACCCCCAGATAAGTCAGGGCCGATGTCTGCCATCTAAAAGGAAAGTTGGATGTAATATGATCTACTGCCCTCCCCGGCAGAGTGAAATTCAAGGCTTCTGATTTATTATAGTTAACTTTAAAGTTGCTTATATGTCCGAAGTCCTCAATTTCCTTAACCAAGGAGGGAAAGGATATGTGAGGCTGTGTAATGTATAGGAGGAGGTTATCTGCATATAATGCCGCTTTACAATGATGCTCTCCCACCTCTATCCCTTTTATATCTGGGTTCTGTCTAATGGCCAAAGCCAAATGCTCCATTACGAGAACAAATAGGAGGGGGGATAAGGGACAACCCTGTCTGGTACCATTTTTTATGGTAATTGGCGCGGACAAGGACCCATTTACCTTTATTCTGGCAGTCGGTGTACTATAAAGGGAGGCCACTCCTCTAAGGAACCTGTCACCTATCCCCACCTGTCTCAACGCTGCCAACATGAAACTCCAGCTGACCCGGTCGAAGGCTTTCTCCGCATCTATGGAAAGTAAACACATAGGTAGTGCCTTTGCCTTCGCCCGAGCCAGCAGAAGAAACGTCTTATTCGTGTTGTCTCTTGCCTCTCGGCCCCCCACAAAACCCACCTGGTCCGTGTGTATCACTTTTGGAAGCAAAGCTGCCAGTCTATTGGCGAGAGCTTTTGAAAAGAATTTGACATCTATATTAATCAATGATATGGGAAGGTAATTGGAGACATTAACCGGGTCCTTCCCTGGCTTCGGAATTACACATATATGCACCTCTAGAGACTGAGGAACAAAAGATGCTCCAGCAGGCACCGAGTTAAAGACCCGTGTCAAAAAGGGGACAGTTTGTTCTCTAAAAGTTCTAAAAAATGTAGTTGTAAAACCATCCGGTCCCGGGCTCTTACCTACTGGGGTGTCTCTGATAACCGAAGATATCTCCTCTTCCATAAAATCTGACTCCAGCGTCTCAATTTCTGATTGCGCTAGCCTAGGCAAGGCAGTCCGCTGGACATAGTCCTCAATCTTATTATTGAGTGCCGTCGGTGACATATCAGTAAACTGACCCTTTATGTTGTACAGGTCCCCATAAAAGGCACGGAACTCTTCAGCTATTTTAACCGGGTCCTGAATCATATGTCCTCCTCTGTCCTTAATTTTCGGGATATGATTTGTGAGTTTCCTCGGGTGAATAAACTTGGCTAATGCCCTTCCACACTTGTCTGCATGTTCATATAAGTATCTCTGTAAACGTACCCTCTGTGCATAGTATTTTTGATCTAAGAGCCCCCTAAGTTCCTCCCGGGATCCCACCAATTCAGCGTACACCGAGGCAGATAAGGATTTTTTGTGGGATGCCTCCAAGGTCTGTATTCGCTGAACCAAAGAGGTAATCAGAGAGGCCCTCTCCTGTTTAAGTCTTGATCCATGCTTTATTAATATACACCGCACCACACATTTAAGGGCCTCCCACTGTGTCGGCAAGACCGTCTGGTCCTGAGCGTGAATTTCCAAGAAATCACTCATCACCTGTCGTATTTCTGCTACACATAAGTCGTCTTTAAGTAGATGTTCATTAAGACGCCACGTCCATGGTCGCCGCGAACCGTCTGGGGGAGTGAGTTGGACGAACACCGGTGCATGGTCCGATAGACATATAGACCCTATGGAGGCCTGGGCTCGCCATGGCATCACGTGTTGGCTAATCCACAACATATCTATACGGCTGTAAGATGAATCAATTGGGGAGAAATAAGAGTAATCCCTCTCCGTGGGATGCAGTGCCCTCCAAATATCAACCAATTGTAATGCTTGCAACTTTTTCCCTAGTGCCAACATCCTTTTTTGTGAAATAAAACGCCGCCCCGAGGAGGTATCAATTGCGGGTTCAAAGGTGAAATTAAAGTCCCCCCCAGCTATTAAGGTCCCTTCTTCAAATTCCGCTAGCCGAGACAGGAGGGAAGAGCATGCCACAGTGGGTCTGGAGTTGGGTAAATACCAGTTAGCTACGGTATATACACCCACACCAATCTGGAGCTTCAGAAATATAAATCTACCCTCAGGATCCACCAAAGAGTCGATCACGGAGAACACCAATGACTTATGGAGAGCAATGGAGACCCCCCCGGATTTAGCAGTCGGGTTAGGGTTGTGAAACCATGTTGTGTAAAATCTATCCCTAAGAAATGGGACCTGGCCTGCTTTAAAATGGGTCTCTTGTAATAATAACACCTGAGTCCTCTGTTTATGCATAGCATAAAATATTTGCGATCTCTTTTGCGGCACATTCAACCCTTTACAATTAAGGGAGTCAAAATTAAGTTGCGTCATGCCGAGCACTGGGGTCCCACACCTAAGGATAGGGGTGAAGAAGGGGAAAGAGAGATGACCAGAGTAAGGAGCAAGAAATGCAACAAGAATCAAGAAAAGATTAGGCTGTGAAATAGAGAAAAAGAAAAGGGAAAACAAAGATTACAAACTGTAAGCCCAACAAATGCGGTAATTCCTGGGTATTGCTTTCAAGCGTCACTCAATCCGCGACGCGTAAACCCAAACCAGGCGCGTACTTTCCAGGACGGAAGCCCCCCCCCTCCCAGGCCTCATTATAAAAACCAAAACACAGACAAACCCCAGCTCAGATGCGCACCCCGCAATCCCCCCCCACGACCCACCCCCCTCAGGGGAAGGGAGGGAGAAGAGAGAGGTAGAAAGAAAAAAAAAAACAACACAGGGGGAAAGGAAAAAAGGGGGGAAGAAGGGGAGGGGAAGGAGAGAGAGAAAAAAAAAAGGGGGAAAGGAAAAAAGGGGGGGAGGTGAGAAAAGAAAAAAAGGGGGGGAAAGGAAAAAAAGGAAGGGAGGAAGGGAGGGAAGGAGAGAAAAAAAAAATGGGGCGGCAGGGACGGGGGGGGGGGGGGGTTGGGACAGAGGGCCACAGGGGGCAAGAAGAAAGGGGGAAGAGAGAGGTCGAGGAGCACGGACCCGAAAAGAGGCGATAAAAGGCCAAAGGGGACACAGAAGGAGGAAGCGGAAGGAAAAAAATGGGGGGATGTTAATCATAACCATACATGTCCTATATGAAACTGCTAGGAATTCTGTAAAAGCATGAAACTACAAGAATCGGGGGCAGGAGGGCAAAATTGTAGCGGCAGAGAGAGGGAACCGTTTCGACTCACGTCAGTTATTATATCTAGCGTTAAACCTCTCCCATGACTTCATTAACTTAAACTTAGCCCCTCAATCAGCCCTCTGCATCCAACCCCCAAATAACAATACTACTCAAGTACAGTATAAAGTGTGAGAAGCATACAAGCCCCGTCTTGACGAACATCAGTCCTTGGTAGATGGACGACCTCCTCCTCCCGTCTTCCCACGATTACTTCTTGGAGGACGCTGAGGAAGCCCCCGTGAAAATTCTCTTGGAATAGAAGGCCAGTCCTCGATTTCAACTCTGGGGAGATTCAAGGCCTCCGAAAAGGGTGTCAGATCCTCTGGTGAATGAAGAACGTGCATTCGGCCGCCACTGCGGACTTGAAGGCGAAAAGGGAAGCCCCAGCTGTACATCAAGTCCCGTGACCGAAGGAGCTCCAATAGAGGCCGTAGTGCTCTCCTCCTCTGGAGAGTAAGACGAGAGAGGTCGGGTAGGATCTGCAACGTAATCTTTTGGAAAAGGATCGGTACCCCTTCCCGGAGCTTCAGCAGAATAGACTCCTTTTGTAAATAATGGTGGACCCGACAGATCACGTCCCGCGGGAACTCCGAGTCCGCTGGTTTGGGTCCCAAGGATCTGTGTGCTCTATCAAGTTCGATCTCTGTGGCTGGAGGGAGCCCCAATATCTTGTTGAAGATTCTTTGGAGGACACGTGGGAGTTCCCTGGAATCAACGGACTCTGGCAGACCCCATACTCTTAAGTTGTTGCGTCGTCCTCTGTTCTCTGCATCGTCCAGTGCTTCAGTCAGGTAGTGGAGCTGGCGAGATTGGGTCTCTAGCAACTCTTTATGAGAGGATAAGTTCTTCTGCATTTCTTGTAATTGAGTCTCCTGAGACAGGACTCTTGCATCTAGATTCTGCACACTGGAACGCACTTCTGTCAGCTCTGACCTGCACGCCTTCTCCAATCTGGAGATATAGCCTTCCATGTCCTCTCTGGATGGGATGCTGATGATTCTTGCTCTGGGCTCCCTTAGCTCCCTCAGGACACCGGAACCTTCCTGTCCCAGCCCCAGAGTGCTGACATGCTGAGACATCTGGCTGGTGGAGTGCTCCATACTCTCCATATCTTCTATATTAGCTCTGACCTCTGTGCCTGTCACAGCAGCTGCAGTGCCACTGAGTAGCAATGGGCTGGAGGTCCAGGGAGCCCCATCCTCCTGTCCCTCCTGGAGCTCCATTGACAGTGAAGGGCTCAGGAGCAAAGTCAGATCCCTCTCCCCTCCTCCAGGAGAATCTGCAGAGTCTGCAAGGCCCAGGCCTCTCACCTGCCGCCCGTCCACCTCCTCTCCCTCTGCCAGGACCTGCTCCCCATGCTGTGAAGACACCAGAGCCTGCTCCCTCCGAGTACATGGCTCCTCAAACCCCACTTCTCCATCTGCACAGGATCTGTCACCGTCTGGATTCCTGCCTCCACCTTCTGCTCCTCGGGCTGTTCTCTGCTGTGGGCCTCTGACAGGTACTCTGTGCACCCCCTCCCCCGCTGCCACTGCTGCATAGCTGACAAGGCCAGCGGCCATCTTACTTCCCTCCTGCTCCATCTGTGCCACTGTTGGTTTAGCCAGAAATCGCTGGATGCTGCCTCGATTCTGCCTGGAAAGGTGTCCCTGAGCTCCCCTCCGCCTCCTTGTGCTCATAGTCCAGGATAGAGGGCCGAAAAAATTAATGTAGTAGCTGATTTCCTGGGAGATAAGGGGGAGCTGAGGCAAAGCACAACCTCACTCCCTCATGGCCAGGACACGCCCCCCCCCATATTTTTTTTTACTTTTTTTATCTCTAAATTTGGGGTGCGTCTTATAATCCAGTGTGTCTTATAAAACAAAAAATATGGTATGTTATATACTTTTACATATATATATATATGTATATATATATATATATATATATATATATATACACACACATATATATGTGGAATATATAGGGATGGTTCATTTGAAATTTATGTAAGCGTAGTCAGAGGTATCGTATATACCTGGAGAAACGTCTTCGGAGCACTAGTCAGAGGGTGCAGTATCCCCCAATTAGGTAACCTTGTTTCTTTTCACTTTACTTTCACTTCACAGAGATACCATTATAGGATGGTTTTCATTTGCTATAGAAAGTGTTAGTATTGATAACAACATTCAAACTCTCAGTCAAAAATACTAAATCCTTAACAGCTCATATGAAAGGAGTTTCCTCCTCATTGATATTAAAGTGGATTTTGGTTATTTTATACATTTGTCAGTGAGAAATCCTATAATGAAAGCCATAATAACCACCAGAATCCACCCCCATCTTCAATTTAGTGACGATGTCCTGACCAACAATTATCTGACATTGCAGGCAATCAGTCACCACTTTTTCACTGTGATGAGGGGAGATCTGTGGGCACCAGGGCAAATTTTGGACCTGAGGCCACCACAAATAGCATGTTGCTCAGATGGGTGGGCCCTGGTGAAAACTCGTGCAACTATAATTCTTGAGTCTCAAAGAAAACAAAGCTGGAAGATAAGTTACTATGATTTTCTCTGATAGTTGTAGTTCATTTTCTCTTTTCTTCTTCAGCTGCCGAGACTTGCAAAGAAGACTTCTCAATCCATGACGTAGATCTGCAGATTGTAACTTAAGGCCCCGTCACACACAGAGATAAATCTTTGGCAGATCTGTGGTTGCAGTGAAATCATGGACATATTGTTCCATTTGTACATAGCCACAAACCTGGCACTGATTGTCCACAATTTCACTGCAACCAGAGATCTGCCGCAGATTTATCTCTCTGTGTGACAGGGCCTTTAGAGGCATCTATGGCTTATCACTTTTCCAGTTCCCTCACAATTTTTTTCAACTGTCATAATGCTGTAACCATCAATTTTTTTTCTTCCTCCTCAGCAATAGTACCCCACCTTTTGACCACACACAGTAATAGTACCCGCTTATAACCCCACATTATAATATTGTCTCATCTGTGCATCGATGCAATGATACAGCAATGTTTATGCCCCCACATAATACCCCACTTCTCGCTTTACCCAAGACAAACGGTGGGATCCCCCTACTGTCACGCAGTTCAACACTTATATGTAGTCTAGTAATGTTATAGAGCTGCGTGCAAAAAAATACTGCCAACCTTTACTTCTCTGATCTTCTAATGGGCCTGTGGCTTTTATTACAAGTGAAGGGGAAGGGAAGCAATTATTTAATGATGAATGTTGGTTTATGGTATCTGATCCATGAAAAAATATATCAGTTAGCAGAATTTTACATTGGAACCAATCTACAGTAGATGTAAGAATTAGAGATGAGCGAACCGGTCCCGGTTCGGCTCGAGGTCGGTTCGCCGAACGGAGGTCCCGTTCGAGTTCGGCTCGTCGAACGTTCGACGAACCGAACTCGAACTGCATAGGAAACAATGGCAGGCAATCACAAACACATAAAAACACCTAGAAAACACCCTCAAAGGTGTCCAAAAGGTGACAAACAACTCACAACACAACACAAACACATGGGAAAGTGACAAGGACATATACTCATGCGAAAACAAAACAGCTGGACAAGGAAAAAGAGGAGGACACACAGATATATGAGTATATGCAAGGAAACATCGATTCCATTATTGTGCAACTTGAGCCCTGCTCATTTTAGGCTTCCAATCTGGATAAATCGCCTGAGCTCGCCACGTACGCCTTGGGGATCTGGTCGTGTCCTGCAGCCAGCGTTCTCTCGGAACCTGTCTTCAGTGCTGCTGGGGGTCTGCTGGCAGATAAGCACACGCGTCTGTCCACTGACAATGTGGACATGGCTCTCAGAGGACTTTTCTTCCCCTGGGTCAGCCAGGGGAAGTGAAAGGCACGCATATTTTTGAGAGTGCTTCATGCAAAGCATCTTTTTCATCTTGAAAATGGGGGTCAACTGATGCCAGTTAAGTGGGGTGTGTGTGGCCCAATTAGTGGAAACGAGGGAGACTGTGGTTGGAGTCCCCTCGCTGTGTTTCTAAAAGAACCAAGATGAACAAGTCATGGCTCTCAGAGGACTTTTCTTCCCCTGGGTCAGCGAGGGGACGGGAAAGGCACGCGTATTTTTGAGAGTGCTTCATGCAAAGCATCTTTTTCATCTTGAAAATGGGGGTCAACTGATGCCAGTCAAGTGGGGTGTGTGTGGCCCAATTAGTGGAAACGAGGGAGACTGTGGTTGGAGTCCCCTCGCTGTGTTTCTAAAAGAACCAAGATGAACAAGTCATGGCTCTCAGAGGACTTTTCTTCCCCTGGGTCAGCCAGGGGACGGGAAAGGCACGCGCATTTTTGAGAGTGCTTCATGCAAAGCATCTTTTTCATCTTGAAAATGGGGGTCAACTGATGCCAGTCAAGTGGGGTGTGTGTGGCCCAATTAGTGGAAACGAGGGAGACTGTGGTTGGAGTCCCCTCGCTGTGTTTCTAAAAGAACCAAGATGAACAAGTCATGGCTCTCAGAGGACTTTTCTATCCCTGGGTCAGCCAGGGGACGGGAAAGGCACGCGTATTTTTGAGAGTGCTTCATGCAAAGCATCTTTTTCATCTTGAAAATGGGGGTCAACTGATGCCAGTCAAGTGGGGTGTGTGTGGCCCAATTAGTGGAAACGAGGGAGACTGTGGTTGGAGTCCCCTCGCTATGTTTTACATGATTTTCGAAGGGCATGACATGCCTAAGAGGTTGAGTTTCATCATCTGCAACTTGTTGGCAACAGAAAGGCTGCCTTTACACCCTTTTGAGACCAAGGATTTTCGAGACCTTATGCCCATTGCAGTGCCCCAAGAGCCGATGGTCAGTCGTCACTCCTTCTCCAAGAAAGGCGTGCCCGCGCTACCACAGTAGGTCCCACACAACCTCACCGATTCCTTGAGAAACTCTGTGTGTGACAGGGTGCATTTCAACACAGATACTTGGACCAGTAAGCATGGACAGGGGAGTTACATGTTGCTGACTGGGCACTGGGTAACTATGGTGAGAGATGGAGAAGGGTTTGCTGTACAAGTCTTGCCGTCCCCACGACTTGTGTGTCAATCCTTCCTCTCAAATGTAGGGGAAATGTGAGACACCGCTGAGGAATTGTGGACGGTTAGCTCTGGAGAGTGAGACCGAGTTTCATCAATGGTTGTCTACAGTCAACCAGCAGTCAGGGAAGGTCGGGTGCGACAATGATGCAAACCAGTCTGCGACCCTTCTTCAGGGCAATGTGACACACGTGCCTTGTATGGCTCACGTGTTGAACCTGGTTGTCCAGCAATTTTTAAAACACTATCCCTGCCTACATGGCCTTCTGCAGAGGGCACGGTGTAACGCCTGCCTGGATAGACACACTCAGATGGGCTGTAAAGGATAGGCTAGAGGCAAGCCACTCACCAAGCTGGACACCCAGAACCCTGAAACCCTTTAACCCCTATACAGTGATTTGGAATTACACAGGGCCCACGTTGATCAATACCTGTGGAAGGCTGCAGTTCCAGAGAATAGTAGTCATGCAGGTTCAAAAACATTAATTGAGGAAGAGGAACAGAATGGGATGGCCAGGACTTAATCAGAAAACAAGCAGAGGTGAAATGCGGATCGGCCAACGAGGTACATAAACAGCAAGCAGGAAACGTAGTCAGGTAACAAGCACACAAACTCATAAAACTGAACTGGGGGTAACAGTAACAAGAGGTTCATAGCTTTGTCTGGCAGTGGTCTGCAGACAGGAGGGGCCTAAAAAAGGGTGTGGTGTCTTCCCATTGGGACCAGAGTACAAATTGATTGAGTGGACTACGTTGGTGACTTAAAAGCCGTGTGCGGCAATGATGTAAACCTGTCTGCGGCCCTTCGTCAGGGCAATGTGACACACGGGCCTTGTATGGCTCACGTGTTGAATCTGATTCTCCAGCAATTTTTAAAATACCATCCCGGCCTACATGGCCTTGTGCAGCGGGCACGCTGCTATGTGGTCACTTTCATCCTTCGCACCCAGCAGCTCAACAACTTTCATCGCTCCGGAAGTCTTAGGGTCTGGCAGTTAAACGCCGGAAATGCGATGTTCCGACACGCAGGAATTGGAATCTGCACATGTTGCAGCGTGTGTGGCAGCACCGCAGAGCCCTGCTGAAATACGGTATGACGTATACCCTGGGCTAACTTGATCCAGAGGTGGTGCAGATCACGCTGCTGGAGTGGTGTCAGATCAAGGACCTATGCACCCTTCTATACAGTTTCCAAATGTCGACGAAGATGTTTAGCACTGGCAATGCCATTCTCAGCGTGACAATTCTGGTCACCTACATGATGGAGCACACTGTAAGCATTATTCGGAGTCAGGTATTGGTCCAAGAGGAAGGTGAGGAAGTACAGGAGGAGTCATATGCAGAAGGGATAATAAGATCTACAAGCTCCATACGGTAAGCGGCACCTAGGCAGCAGTTATGGTGGGGGATAGGGATTAACAAGGGCGCATAGTATCAGCAAAAATTGTTGAGGAAGGTGCAGGAGCCATGAAGAAATGGAGGACGAACTTGCGATGGGCATGGAAGACTCAGCAGATGAGTGAGAGCTTGCTCACATTTCGGTTGTGCGAGGTTGGGGGGAGAGGGCAGAGGAAGGAGGCACGATTCTCACCTCTCTGCCACCAACACACCAAGGACTTGGTCCTCCTGGATGCACAAGACACATGAGCGTCTTCTTGCTGCACTACCTACAACTTGACCCTCGGATTGTACGAATTCGAAGTAATGCTAACTACTGGGTTGCCACACTGTTAGATCCCCGGTACAAGACACAATTTGGCGAAATAATTTCTGCCATATAAAGGGACGAACGTGTACAGGAGTATCTTCAGAAGGTGTTACGCAATCTTCGATCTGCTTTTCCACTAAACACCAGTGCTGCATGGAGTGAATCTCAACGGTTTGTCATGGATAGGAGGAAATGGTCTTTTACTTGTCCACATCTGAGGGACCGAGGGGTGGCTGTTGTGCTGAGATGCCATTGAGTACGGTGTCCCTGCAGAGTTGCACTTTTGGTCATATACAAAATGAGTTGAAAAAGGACAGATGCGGGTGAAAAGGGGAACAGGTGTGTTGGAAAGGGGAAAAAAGTTTTGGTCCGTGGGTTTGGTGGTTAAGCAAAAGTAACATTTGATGAAGAAACACCATCTGTTACGGTGGGACTGGCAGATTTGGATAAGGTGGTATATACTATGTTACAGCTATATAACGAAAATTAATAAGAAAAGAAAGAGAAAGGTATATATCCCCATCAGCAGTCAGTGTCCACCGTGCTCCCAGATGGAAAAGGAGAGGTTGGCAACTGGAAGGTTCGGTGGAGGATACAGAGCTGTGTGGCTATGAAACTAATAGTAGCCTGAACCAAGTTAGACGCCACTCGGATCTTGAGACTGGGAGCCCTGTTAGCGTCACAGGGTCCACACGCCCACCCAGCCCAGGAACTCCCTGTTAACATCACAGGGGCCATTCAGTACGCTGACCGTGTGCATTGGGGCCACAGCTGTGAACAGCAGGCGTATCAGCAGCAGCAGGCCTGTTAATGCCACTGGGCTGCACAAGCAGGACTTGTAGGACAGGAGCTGGTCTTAACCGTTCTGCGTTACCAACTGTGGTGGCGGCCTGCATCAACGCCCTATCCCTGCCTACCTCTGGCCTAAAGCCACAATGGGTTCAACACATGGAGGTGTGCTCTTTCGGAGCATAATAGAAGACTGCGCACCTCCTTGTTATCTCCAGCACCTTCTATAACCTGGGTCCGCCACAAACCAGGGTGGACCACAATGCACCTCCTGGAGACAAAAGCAGAGTGACACGTCATGAGTGGCATAACTAGCGTCCTATTTGGAACCGCAACTTCAATGATGACCTCATGGCTGTCATGACCCAAACACCTCACCAGTCATCGTCTGACCATCAATAATGAGGTGACAAGTCATAGGGGCAGGCCTCTGCAAGCCATTTGGGAGTGGCCTGGCCACATCGTCAGGACACCTGATGCCCTGTGGTCTAAATGGGCCCCCCACATCACGGGCAGGGCCAAAGAGTTCATTACCGTACCTAGTTTCTGATGCAGTAAGTGCCTGACCATAGTCAGTTGCATGAAATACAGTCTCTGAAAAAAGACTATCAGCTTTAGCATGGTGTCTATGCACAACACAGGACTTAGACCCGTCACGGAGTGCAAGTACCTGTGCAAAGAGGCTTTTCGCACTAAGTGTGGGAGCATGCGCTGTAGCCCGAAATGAAGACTTAGCCTCAGGAATGGCACAGTCAGGCTGAGCATACTCACTAGGCGAAACACTGGAGTTAGGCTGCGGCTGGGGTAATTCGTCACACGCATGTGCACTAGCTGCCTCTCCACACTTACACGTGGAGGAGAAAGCAGCCAGCTGGACAACCCGAGGCACAGGCCTAAATGGCAGCTGATGCCTGGGCGCAACTGAAACCGCAGCAGGCTGCTTGCGTTTAAGGCGTCACCGTTTTGTAACAACAAATAACATCCAAAAGAACAGGTGTACTTCTTCCCATGGATAATCTGATATGATCCCTTTTTTCATGGACACGACCATCGCTAACAAATGTAGATGAGGCCAAATCAGCAGCTGCTTCAATGGATCTGAATTGCTCCATAAAGTGGCCTCTCCTCCACCCCAATTTCAAGATCCCAAATACTCCATTCCTCTGTGGTGTCAATCCAATCGCACTTGCTTCATAACAGCTCTCAAGTTTCCACCAGCCCTGCTGAGTATAGGGTGACAAAGATGGTTGAGTTTGCATAGCTGTTCAGTCGCACTATAGCCTGGGAATCAGAGGTCTGCTCCAAAGCTGCAATTAGTACAGACAAGGAAGTTATTATTATTTTTATCATTATTGATTTATAGAGCACCATTGATTCCATGGTGCTGTACATGAGAAGGGGGTTACATACAGAATACATATACAAGTAACTATAGACAGACTGGTACAGAGGGAAGAGGGCCCTGCCCTTGCGGGATTACATTCTAAAGGATTTTTGGGAGGAGACAGTAGGAGTTGTTTAGGTTGAGCATCAAGTACGTATGGTGGTGGTGTCATTGAAGGTTATAGTCATTTCTGAACAGATGAGTTTTCAGATTCAGTTTGAAGCTTGCGTGTGTAGCAGATAATCTAACGTGTTGAGTAGAGATGAGCGAACCGGTCGCGGTTCGGCTCGAGGTTGGTTCGCCGAACGGACCTCCCGTTCGAGTTCGGTTCGTCGAACGTTCGACGAACCGAACTCGAACTGCATAGGAAACAATGGCAGGCAATCACAAACACAGAAAAACACCTAGAAAACACCCTCAAAGGTGTCCTAAAGGTGACAAACAACTCAAACACATTGGAAAGTGACAAGGACATATACTCATGCGAAAACAAAACAGCTGGACAAGGAAAAAGAGGAGGACACACAGATATAGGCATGGCACGCCCTTCTAAAATCATGTAAAACACCGCAAGGTGACTCCAAGCGGAGTCTCCCTTTTTTTCCAAAAATTGGGCCACACAGACACCCACCCCATCAGTGGCAGCACTTGGGCCCTAGTTGTACACTTCACAGCTACATTTGCATCAATCACATTCAAAAATACCCCATAATTAACCGTCCCCAGGATGACACCGGGGTAGGTAGCAAAGTCTTTCCTGATCCCAGCTCTGTTCATCTTGGCTTCTTTTAAAAACACATCAAGCAAGGGTTACTCCAAGCGGAGTCTCCCTTTTTTTCCAAAAATTGGGCCACACAGACACCCACCCCATCAGTGGAAGCACTTGGGCCCTAGTTGCAAACAGGATGTTTTGATTTGCATCAAGCACATTCAAAAATACGCCATTCTTATCCGTCCCCAGGATGACACCGGGGTAGGTAGCAAAGTCTTTGCTGATCCCAGCTCTGTTCATCTTGGCTTCTTTTAAAAACACATCAAGCAAGGGTTACTCCAAGCGGAGTCTCCCTTTTTCCAAAAATTGGGCCACACAGACACCCACCCCATCAGTGGCAGCACTTGGGCCCTAGTTGCAAACAGGATGTTTTGATTTGCATCAAGCACATTCAAAAATACGCCATTCTTATCCATCCCCAGGATGACACCGGGGTAGGTAGCAAAGTCTTTGCTGATCCCAGCTCTGTTCATCTTGGCTTCTTTTAAAAACACATCAAGCAATGGTTACTCCAAGCGGAGTCTCCCTTTTTTTCCAAAAATTGGGCCACACAGACACCCACCCCATCAGTGGCAGCACTTGGGCCCTAGTTGTACACTTCACAGCTACATTTGCATCAATCACATTCAAAAATACCCCATAATTAACCGTCCCCAGGATGACACCGGGGTAGGTAGCAAAGTCTTTGCTGACCCATGACTTGTTCATCTTGGCTTCTTTTAAAAACAATGTAAGCAAGGGTTACTCCAAGCGGAGTCTCCCTTTTTTCCAAAAATTGGGCCACACAGACACCCACCTCATCAGTGGCAGCACTTGGGCCCTAGTTGCAAACAGGATGTTTTGATTTGCATCAAGCACATTCAAAAATACGCCATTCTTATCCGTCCCCAGGATGACACCGGGGTAGGTAGCAAAGTCTTTGCTGATCCCAGCTCTGTTCATCTTGGCTTCTTTTAAAAACACATCAAGCAAGGGTTACTCCAAGCGGAGTCTCCCTTTTTTTCCAAAAATTGGGCCACACAGACACCCACCCCATCAGTGGCAGCACTTGGGCCCTAGTTGCAAACAGGATGTTTTGATTTGCATCAAGCACATTCAAAAATACGCCATTCTTATCCGTCCCCAGGATGACACCGGGGTAGGTAGCAAAGTCTTTCCTGATCCCAGCTCTGTTCATCTTGGCTTCTTTTAAAAACACATCAAGCAAGGGTTACTCCAAGCGGAGTCTCCCTTTTTTTCCAAAAATTGGGCCACACAGACACCCACCTCATCAGTGGCAGCACTTGGGCCCTAGTTGCAAACAGGATGTTTTGATTTGCATCAATCACATTCAAAAATACCCCATAATTAACCGTCCCCAGGATGACACCGGGGTAGGTAGCAAAGTCTTTGCTGACCCATGACTTGTTCATCTTGGCTTCTTTTAAAAACAATGTAAGCAAGGGTTACTCCAAGCGGAGTCTCCCTTTTTTCCAAAAATTGGGCCACACAGACACCCACCCCATCAGTGGCAGCACTTGGGCCCTAGTTGCAAACAGGATGTTTTGATTTGCATCAAGCACATTCCAAATCCACAAGCATTTACTCTCCCCAGGATGACACAGGGGTAGTAAATTCCTTCTGGATCCATGACTTGTTCATTTTGATGAACGTCAGTCTGTCCACATTGTCACTGGACAGACGCGTGCGCTTATCTGTCAGCACACACCCAGCAGCACTGAATACACGTTCAGAGACAACGCTGGCAGCTGGACACGACAAAATCTCCAAGGCGTAACTGGAGAGCTCTGGCCATTTTTCTATGTTTGAAGCCCAAAAGGAGCAAGGCTCCAGTTGCACAGTCATGGCATCGATGTTCATTTGGAGATACTCCTGTATCATCCTCTCCAGCCGTTGAGTATGTGTCAGACTTGTTGTCTCTGGTGGCCTTGCAAAAGAGGGTCTAAAAAAATTATGAAAAGATTCCATAAAATTGCTGTTACCGGCACCAGATACGGTCCTACTGGTACGGGTAGACTGGTGAAGATGACGAGACCGTCCCATGTTTGTCAAGTTACAACTGGGAGATTCCCTCCCTGCACCTGCACGGTTGTTTGGTGGAAAAGCCGAGCTAAGATCGAGTAACAGCTTCTGCTGATACTCCTGCATACGTGCGTCCCTTTCTATGGCTGGAATTATGTCACAAAATTTGGACTTGTACCGGGGATCTAATAGTGTGGCAATCCAGTAGTCATCATCACTTCTAATTTTGACAATACGACTGTCATGTTGGAGGTAGTGCAACAAAAAGGCACTCATGTGTCTTGCGCAGCCATGCGGACCAAGTCCACGCTGTGTTTGTGGCATAGAGGTGCTACCCGTTCTTTCTTCCTCTGACATCTCCCCCCAACCTCTTTCAACTGAAATTTGACCAAGGTCTCCCTCATCCGCTGAGTCTTCCATGTCCATGGACAGTTCGTCCTCCATTTCTTCATGTTCTCCTGCACCTTGCTCAACATTTCGCCTGCTACTATGCGCCCTTGTCGATCCCTGTTCCCCATGGTCCCATGCCTGCTGCGTTGGTGATGATGAACGTCTGGACCTTGGTGATGTTGTTGTCCCTTGCACATATGAATCCTCCTGTAGTTCCTCCCCTTCATGTTGTCCCACCCCCTGACTCCGAATAGTGTTTAGCGTGTGCTCCAGCATGTAAATGACTGGAATCGTCATGCTGATAATGGCATTGTCAGAGCTAAACATATTCGTCGCCATGTCGAAACTGTGCAGAAGGGTGCATAGGTCCTTGATCTGAGACCACTCCATCAGGGTGATCTGCCCCACCTCTGCATCTCGTTGGCCCAGGCTATACGTCATGACGTATTGCACCAGGGCTCTGCGGTGCTGCCACAGTCGCTGTAACATGTGGAGAGTTGAATTCCAGCGTGTCGCCACATCGCATTTCAGGCGATGAACCGGCAGGCCGAAAGACTTCTGTAGCGATGCAAGTCGCTCAGCTGCGGCGCTTGAACGCCGGAAGTGAGCAGACAGTTTTCGTGCCCTGTTCAGAAGGCCATCTAGGCCGGGATAGTGTGTTAAAAATTGCTGCACGACAAGGTTCAACACGTGAGCCATACAAGGTACGTGTGTCACCTTGCCCAGGCGAAGGGCCGCACCCAGGTTTGCAGCATTGTCGCACACGGCCTTACCAGGCTGCAGGTTGAGTGGAGACAACCATTTATTAAACTCGGACCGCAGAGCTGACCACAACTCCTCAGCTGTGTGACTCTTATTACCAAGACATGTCAAGCTAAAGACCGCCTGATGCCGTTGCGCTCGGCTGCCAGCATAGTAATGAGGCGTGCGTGATTCCTTCTGCGCAGTGAGAACGCTGGTGGCCTGACCAGGCAGGCTTGGGGCGGAGGTGGAGGACCCAGATGAGGTGGAGGATGCAGAAGCTGTGGCGGAACTTGGACAGACAGAGGATTGACACACAAGTCGTGGGGACGGCAAGACTTGTGCAGCAGACCCTTCACCATCTATCACCATAGTTACCCAGTGCCCAGTCAGCGACATGTAACGTCCCTGTCCATGCTTACTGGTCCAAGTATCGGTGGTGAAATGCACCCGTTCACACACAGAGTTTCTCAAGGAAGCGGTGATGTTGTGTGCGACATGCTGGTGTAGCGCGGGCACACCTTTCTTAGAGAAGTAGTGGCGACTAGGCATCTGGTACTGGGGCACAGCGACAGACATAAGGTCTCTAAAATCCTGTGTGTCCACTAGGCGGAAAGGCAGCATTTCGGTAGCCAACAGCTTACAGAGGGATAGAGTCAACCTCTTAGCTTTGTCATGGGTCGGAGGAAGTGGCCTTTTATTTGACCACATCTGAGGGACAGAGATCTGGCTGCTGTGTGTAGACGGTGTTGAGTAGGGTGTCCCTGGAAAAATGCAGGTTTGTGAGGAAAGTGCAGGCGGAGACATGATGTTGCCTTCATCCAACGTTGGTGCTATCGATGTCTGAGAGAGCTGTACACACTCACTTGTTTCCCCTTCCAAACCAACTGACGACCTTACAAGCAAACTGCCTGTTGCGGTTACAGTGGTGGAAGTTTTGCGTGGAAAAACAGGTGTGACAGCTGTCCCCACAGTCCTAGAAGATGAAGAGCGCGCGGATGCACTGGAAGGGGCGGGCGGTGGATGGTTCGCTCCGCTAGCCGGCATTGCAGCACGGTGAGCTTCCCACCGGGACTTATGATATTTATTCATGTGACGATTCATGGAAGAAGTTGTCAAACTGCTGAGGTTTTGACCTCTACTAACAGAATCATGACAAATGTTACATATCACATGAGTTGGGCGATCTTTTTCGATGTGAAAAAAGGCCCAGGCTAGGCAAGGCTTAGAGGCCATGCGACCTGTTGATCCACCCCGAATAATGCTCATAGGCGGAGTGGTGGCTGAGGATGCAGTTGTAGACGTGCTACCAGTGCTCCGACTCTGTCCAGGAAGGCGCAAGGTAACTTCGTCGTCGGTTGCATCCTCCTCCACCGCCTCTGTTGACCTCCTCGAGTGCCTGACTGGGGGTTGACAGTAGGTGGGATCTAGAACGTCATCATCAATTGTTGTGTTCGCACTCCCCTCCCCCTCAGACCGAGCCTCTTCTTGCCCTGACCGAATATTTAAGTTGTCATCCCAATCGGGTATCTGCGTCTCATCTTCATCAGTATGTTCCTCATTGTCTATAACCACAGGTGTTACAGTTTGTGACAAAGGGTCAACATTATGCTCAGAAACTTGGTCCTCACGGCCTGAATCTGAGTCACAAAGGTTCTGGGCATCACTGCAGACCATTTCCTGTTCTGTACTCACTGTAGCTTGGGAGCAGACCTCTGATTCCCAGGCTATAGTGTGACTGAACAGCTCTGCAGACTCAGCCATCTCAGTTCCACCATACTGTGCAGGGCTGATGGAGACTTCAGAGCTGGGAGAAATCAAGTGTGATTGGGATGACAACTCAGAGGAATGGTGTTTTTTGGATGCGGTACTTGAAGTGGCTGAGAGGGCACTTGTTGGACCACTTGAGATCCATTCAAGCATTTTCCTTTTTTGCCCATCATCTACCTTTGTTCCTCTTGTTCGTGTCCGTAAAAAAGGGAGCACATCGGATTGTCCACAATAAGTAGTAGACATCTTACTTTTGCTAGTAGATGGTCTATCTTCAGCAGATGATAATGGAGCTTTGGCACCTTCCCCACTGACAAAACCTTTTTTGCCTTTTCCACCACGCCTCTTCCCCTTTCCACCAGCATCTGTCATTTTGCGACTCATGTTGATTGCGACAAGATTGTGGACTGAAAATGTGGTAGTAAAAATTGAGAGGTGGTGAAGATTGCAGTGGTGGTCTAGCTTTATTAACAGCAGAATAATAAAGAATAAATATCCCTGACAATGTAACTTAGTTATAATTCGTTGGAGTGTGCAACGCAGGCAGACGTGCTGCAAATGTCTTGGCACTAGTGGGACTATAGCAAAGTCCAATAGCCACGTATAGGATGCCACTAGGTTCACTGAGTGTGTGCTAGTATAATGGCTTAGTTATAATTAGTTGGAGTGTGCAACGCAGGCAGATGCGCTCTGCAAATGTCTTGGCACTAGTAGGACTATAGCAAAGTCCAATAGCCACGTATAGGATGCCACTAGGTACACTGAGTGTGTGCTAGTAAAATGGCTTAGTTATAATTAGTTGGAGTGTGCAACGCAGGCAGACGTGCTGCAAATGTCTTGGCACTAGTGGGACTATAGCAAAGTCCAATAGCCACGTATAGGATGCCACTAGGTACACTGAGTGTGTGCTAGTATAATGGCTTAGTTATAATTAGTTGGAGTGTGCAACGCAGGCAGACGTGCTGCAAATGTCTTGGCACTAGTGGGACTATAGCAAAGTCCAATAGCCACGTATAGGATGCCACTAGGTACACTGAGTGTGTGCTAGTATAATGGCTTAGTTATAATTAGTTGGAGTGTGCAACGCAGGCAGACGTGCTGCAAATGTCTTGGCACTAGTGGGACTATAGCAAAGTCCAATAGCCACGTATAGGATGCCACTAGGTACACTGAGTGTGTGCTAGTATAATGGCTTAGTTATAATTAGTTGGAGTGTGCAACGCAGGCAGACGTGCTGCAAATGTCTTGGCACTAGTGGGACTATAGCAAAGTCCAATAGCCACGTATAGGATGCCACTAGGTACAATGAGTGTGTGCTAGTATAATGGCTTAGTTATAATTAGTTGGAGTGTGCAACGCAGGCAGACGTGCTGCAAATGTCTTGGCACTAGTGGGACTATAGCAAAGTCCAATAGCCACGTATAGGATGCCACTAGGTACACTGAGTGTGTGCTAGTATAATGGCTTAGTTATAATTAGTTGGAGTGTGCAACGCAGGCAGACGTGCTGCAAATGTCTTGGCACTAGTGGGACTATAGCAAAGTCCAATATCCAAGTATAGGATGCCACTAGGTTCACTGAGTGTGTGCTAGTATAATGGCTTAGTTATAATTAGTTGGAGTGTGCAACGCAGGCAGATGCGCTCTGCAAATGTCTTGGCACTAGTAGGACTATAGCAAAGTCCAATAGCCACGTATAGGATGCCACTAGGTACACTGAGTGTGTGCTAGTATAATGGCTTAGTTATAATTAGTTGGAGTGTGCAACGCAGGCAGACGTGCTGCAAATGTCTTGGCACTAGTGGGACTATAGCAAAGTCCAATAGCCACGTATAGGATGCCACTAGGTACACTGAGTGTGTGCTAGTATAATGGCTTAGTTATAATTAGTTGGAGTGTGCAACGCAGGCAGACGTGCTGCAAATGTCTTGGCACTAGTGGGACTATAGCAAAGTCCAATAGCCACGTATAGGATGCCACTAGGTACACTGAGTGTGTGCTAGTATAATGGCTTAGTTATAATTAGTTGGAGTGTGCAACGCAGGCAGACGTGCTGCAAATGTCTTGGCACTAGTGGGACTATAGCAAAGTCCAATAGCCACGTATAGGATGCCACTAGGTACACTGAGTGTGTGCTAGTATAATGGCTTAGTTATAATTAGTTGGAGTGTGCAACGTAGGCAGACGTGCTGCAAATGTCTTGGCACTAGTGGGACTATAGCAAAGTCCAATAGCCACGTATAGGATGCCACTAGGTACACTGAGTGTGTGCTAGTATAATGGCTTAGTTATAATTAGTTGGAGTGTGCAACGCAGGCAGACGTGCTGCAAATGTCTTGGCACTAGTGGGACTATAGCAAAGTCCAATAGCCACGTATAGGATGCCACTAGGTACACTGAGTGTGTGCTAGTATAATGGCTTAGTTATAATTAGTTGGAGTGTGCAACGCAGGCAGAAGTGCTGCAAATGTCTTGGCACTAGTGGGACTATAGCAAAGTCCAATAGCCACGTATAGGATGCCACTAGGTACACTGAGTGTGTGCTAGTATAATGGCTTAGTTATAATTAGTTGGAGTGTGCAACGCAGGCAGACGTGCTGCAAATGTCTTGGCACTAGTGGGACTATAGCAAAGTCCAATAGCCACGTATAGGATGCCACTAGGTACACTGAGTGTGTGCTAGTATAATGGCTTAGTTATAATTAGTTGGAGTGTGCAACGCAGGCAGACGTGCTGCAAATGTCTTGGCACTAGTGGGACTATAGCAAAGTCCAATAGCCACGTATAGGATGCCACTAGGTACACTGAGTGTGTGCTAGTATAATGGCTTAGTTATAATTAGTTGGAGTGTGCAACGCAGGCAGACGTGCTGCAAATGTCTTGGCACTAGTGGGACTATAGCAAAGTCCAATAGCCACGTATAGGATGCCACTAGGTTCACTGAGTGTGTGCTAGTATAATGGCTTAGTTATAATTAGTTGGAGTGTGCAACGCAGGCAGATGCGCTCTGCAAATGTCTTGGCACTAGTAGGACTATAGCAAAGTCCAATAGCCACGTATAGGATGCCACTAGGTACACTGAGTGTGTGCTAGTATAATGGCTTAGTTATAATTAGTTGGAGTGTGCAACGCAGGCAGACGTGCTGCAAATGTCTTGGCACTAGTGGGACTATAGCAAAGTCCAATAGCCACGTATAGGATGCCACTAGGTACACTGAGTGTGTGCTAGTATAATGGCTTAGTTATAATTAGTTGGAGTGTGCAACGCAGGCAGACGTGCTGCAAATGTCTTGGCACTAGTGGGACTATAGCAAAGTCCAATAGCCACGTATAGGATGCCACTAGGTACACTGAGTGTGTGCTAGTATAATGGCTTAGTTATAATTAGTTGGAGTGTGCAACGCAGGCAGACGTGCTGCAAATGTCTTGGCACTAGTGGGACTATAGCAAAGTCCAATAGCCACGTATAGGATGCCACTAGGTACACTGAGTGTGTGCTAGTATAATGGCTTAGTTATAATTAGTTGGAGTGTGCAACGCAGGCAGACGTGCTGCAAATGTCTTGGCACTAGTGGGACTATAGCAAAGTCCAATAGCCACGTATAGGATGCCACTAGGTACACTGAGTGTGTGCTAGTATAATGGCTTAGTTATAATTAGTTGGAGTGTGCAACGCAGGCAGACGTGCTGCAAATGTCTTGGCACTAGTGGGACTATAGCAAAGTCCAATAGCCACGTATAGGATGCCACTAGGTTCACTGAGTGTGTGCTAGTATAATGGCTTAGTTATAATTAGTTGGAGTGTGCAACGCAGGCAGATGCGCTCTGCAAATGTCTTGGCACTAGTAGGACTATAGCAAAGTCCAATAGCCACGTATAGGATGCCACAAAAAAACACTTAGTGTGTGCAAGTATAATGGCTTAGTTTTAATTAGTTGGAGTGTGCAACGCAGGCAGATGCGCTCTGCAAATGTCTTGGCACTAGTGGGACTATAGCAAAGTCCAATAGCCACGTATAGGATGCCACTAGGTACACTGAGTGTTTGCTAGTAAAATTGCTTAGTTTAAAAAAGTTGTAGTGTGCAATGCAGGCAGACGTGCTCTGCAAATGTCTTTGCACTAGTGGGACTATAGCAAAGTCCAATAGCCACGTATAGGATGCCACTAGGTACACTGAGTGTTTGCTAGTAAAATTGCTTAGTTTAAAAAACTTGGAGTGTGCAATGCAGGCAGATGTGCTCTGCTAATGTCTTTGCACTAGTGGGACTATAGCAAAGTCCAATAGCCACGTATAGGATGCCACTAGGTACACTGAGTGTGTGCTAGTATAATGGCTTAGTTATAATTCGTTGGAGTGTGCAACGCAGGCAGATGCGCTCTGCAAATGTCTTGGCACTAGTGGGACTATAGCAAAGTCCAATAGCCACGTATAGGATGCCACTAGGTACACTGAGTGTTTGCTAGTAAAATTGCTTAGTTTAAAAAAGTTGTAGTGTGCAATGCAGGCAGACGTGCTCTGCAAATGTCTTTGCACTAGTGGGACTATAGCAAAGTCCAATAGCCACGTATAGGATGCCACTAGGTACACTGAATGTTTGCTAGTATAATGGCTTACTTAGAATGAGTTGGAGTGTGCAGAGGACAAGAGGGTACAGTGGCAGGATTGTGGTGCTCTGGGTAGAGGAATGGAAGCCTGCCTTTCTATTCCCTCCTAATGGTGAAATGCAGGGAGGAAATCCCTGACCTGTGCTACACAGACGCTGTTGCTGTTTGCAGGACCTGTCACTTATGGCTCTCTGACCCTGCCGCTTTGAGCCCTTAAAAGGACTGCTAGAATGTGCTCTCCCTAAGCTGTCTAACGCTGTGTATGCAGCGCATACAGCTGTATCGGCGATAGGACTCAGGAGGACGGAGCTGCGACACTGATGTCTGACACCAAAGACGCAGAAGGCAGATAATGGCGTTCGTGAAGAAAATGTCCGGTTTTATAATGCAGGGACATGTGACATGCAGATCCTATCACACATGCCGTTGCTTCTCTGGCTCAAAGTCCACTTAGGTGTGTGTGTGTCTGTGATTGGCTGACATGCTGGCCCGCCCCACAAGACGCGCGCGCTTAGGGAAGGAAGACAAGAAAAAAAAAAAAAAAATGGCGATCGCCATTATAGAAACAGCAGTGATCTGAAGGCGCTGTTCACGCACACTATACACTGAAATGTGATAATAGTTTGATTCACAGAGTGACTTACACTATTACAGCAGAAACCAAGCTAGGATTTAGCTGTTTTTTGGCTGCTAGAACCGTTCTCGAACGTTTCTAGAACTATCGAGCTTTTGCAAAAAGCTCGAGTTCTAGTTCGATCTAGAACATGCCCCAAAATCACTCGAGCCGTGAACTGGAGAACCACGAACCACGAACCGCGCTCAACTCTAGTGTTGAGGTAGCAAGTTCCATGAGACAGGGGAAATGATCTGCGCAGATAGCCTGAAGCTTTGTGACTGGGATCCAGGCCCCGATGAAGAAGGTGCTGAGCCTAATCTACACCCTCATTTCCAAATAGTAAATCCTCCTGGTGGAGACAATGGGGAACATGATGAGGAGCACAGATACCTGATTGGAAGGACAACTTTACTATTTGGTCAGGGCAGGAAGAGGTTGTCTCGGAGGACTCAGGACGAGGGGAATGAAAACACACAGGGTTATTGATGAGGTTGGAGACAACACTTAGGGGCACTTTGCACACTGCGACATCGCAGGTGCGATGTCGGTGGGGTCAAATTGAAAATGACGCACTTCCGGCATCGCATGCGACATCGCAGTGTGTAAAGGCTGGATGATACGATTAACGAGCGCAAAAGCGTCGTAATCGTATCATCGGTGCAGCGTCGGCGTAATCCATGATTACGCTGACGCGACGGTCCGATGTTGTTCCTCGCTCCTGCGGCATCACACATCGCTGTGTGTGAAGTCGCAGGAGCGAGGAACGTCTCCTACCGGCCTCACTGCGGCTTCCGTAGGATATGCGGAAGGAAGGAGGTGGGCAGGATGTTTACATCCTGCTCATCTCCGCCCCTCCGCTCTGATTGGCTGCCTGCCGTGTGACGTCGCAGTGACGCCGCACGACCCGCCCCCTTAACAAGGAGGCGGGTCGCCGGCCACAGGGACGTCGCACGGCAGGTGAGTGTGTGTGTGAAGCTGGCGTAGCGATAACTTTCGCTACGCCAACTATCACCACATATCGCTGCTGCGACGGGGGCGGGCACTATCGCACTCGGCATCGCAGCATCGGGCTGCGATGTCGTAGTGTGCAAAGCCCGCCTTACTGTCAAACCAAAGTCAGCCAGTCGATGAGGTCAGCAGAGGAGGTGGAGGAGGATGCTACTGACGACGAGGTTATGTTGCGTCTTCCTGGCCAGAGACAAAGTACTGGAAGCACGTCAACAACTGAATCCTGGACCACAACTTTGACTCTGAGCAGATGTCGTGTTGGCTATGCAGGTCGCATGGGCTGTAAGCCTTTCCTAGCCTGTGAATTTTTGGACATCGCAAAGGATCACCCAAGTCATGGAATCTGTAAGATTTGTCAACAATCTGTAAGTAGAAGGCAAAAACTCACACTTTTGAGTACTTCCTCCATGAAGTATCACATGGATATGAATTGACAGCGTGAAGGTGTATTGCTCAGCTTTAGCAACTGTCAACGCAATATGCTTATTTGCCGTTCATTGCATGCATTGTTGCAGACTACACACAAGGGGCTGCTGTTTTTTTGGATCTGCCTTTGGTCACTATAGCAATAGAAAATTGCTCTTCGGGGGTGGACTTGGAGATGCTGTCTATGAACAGAATGAAAAGGTAAAGGTGTGTGTTACAGCAAGGAGCCACCGCGGAAACACTTTGTTCAATTGTGAGGGGAGTTGTGTTGTACTTTGATGATGAGCACTGTAACGTCAGTGAGCAGCATCCTGTGCCACAGACCAACATTCTTACAGTGCTGTCTATACTGTTTACCGTGAGAGGAGCGTAAAGTCTGTATTTCTGGCAACTGGACATCACAGTACCCGGGTACGGTAGGCTGTGCCCAGACAATAATGCGGACACAAAACACTTTGTTTTATTAGCAAAACACATATCTGTTCTGGGTAGGCCGACTATATAGACAATAAGACTTGCTGCCTCTGCACTGTCAAATTGTCACGTACAGTTTAAATCATAGAGGGACAGCAACACATGTTTGCATTGACTGTTGCTTTTCAAGATTTCCATGACTGTGTTGCAGAGCTGTGTGGTTTGCATTCACACTGTTATCATCTGCAATAACTGTGAGGCTTCAGCTAACAAGGGTATTCAGGGGGGTCATGTGTTTTGTCTATGTTTAGGTAGATAACTTGGAAGCTCTTGTGATGCGCCACTGGTAAGTCGTGTTCGCACACACACACACACACACGCACAAACACACAATTACTGCTACACAGAGGGATTAGCAGGTAGTAGGCAACAGAATAGATTGTTCAATTATTTTAATTGTATGCATGGTTCTTATTGTTTGTTTTGGTAAAGTTAAACAATCATTTATCAACCCAACTGCCTAGAGTCCTTTTCCTTTTGCCTGGTTTTTCTGCATACTGGGGAGCCCACCCTGTACACGACTTAAAATGAAGCATAAGTCGCAATGTGAATTTCACTGTGCGACAATGCGGCCTAGCGTGCCTGTGCAACCACCGCCTGCCCCATCAAGTGCATCTGCGTGCTCTTCATCCTCTGTGACTGTGGGGACAGCAGTCACACATGGTTTTTCAAACTGAACTTCCACTCCTTAACCCGCAACAGGGAGTGTGATTGGCAGGTCATCACTTGTTTTGGAAGTGGAAACAGAAGGTATTGTTGAGCTGTCAGACATCGAGAGAACCATCATTGGATGCAGGCTACATTATATCCACGCCTGCACCTTCATCACAGATTGCCTGGACTACCTGCAGTTAATAATTGCATTCCAGAAATGGAAAGGAGTGTAGAATGCACATGTGTTGTACCTTGCTTGGCAGCAAAGGAACACTAACTTAGTATTCCAGACAATTTTAGGAAGGCAGAAAAAGAGTCAGCTCTTTGTGCAAATTAAATAGCGTGGCAAAAGCGGACAGATGGGTACAGTGGCCGTGTTCTGTGGGTACCAGGACAGTAAAAGAAGCTTCACTTTCTATCCCTCGTAATGATCAAATGCAGCAAGGAATTCCCTGAGTTTGCTATAAGATTAGCATAGCAAAATGGGCATGAGTGTAGAATGCAGAAGTGCTTGAGATTGCTTGGCACCAGTGGCACAATAAAGGAGTCCTACAGGCATTTTTTGTATACCACTAAGTGGCAGTATTTTTTTGCTATAATTATAGCTTATTAAAAACAGAGCAGGAGGGTGTCATGCAGAGGTGCTAGAAATAGCTTGGCACCAGTGGGGCACTAATGGAATACAACAGCCAGTTCTATGATGCCACTAAATGGCAGTATTTTTTGCTATCATTATAGCTTATTAAAAACAGAGCAGGAGGGTGTCATGCAGAGGTGCTGCACATAGATTTGCACCAGTGGGGCATTAATGGAGTACAACAGCCACTTCTTGTATGCCACTAAGTTTACTCAATTTTTGGTATTATAATGTATTAGTAACAATGAGTTTGAGTGTGCAATGCAGGCAGACGTGCTGCAAATATCTTTGCACTAGTGTAACTAGACAAAAGTACAATAGCCACGTTTAGGATGCCACTAGGTACACTGACTGTTTGCTAGTATAATGGCTTAGTTAAAAAGAGTTTGAGTGTGCAATGCAGGCAGATGTGCTGCAAATATCTTTGCACTAGTGTGACTAGACAAAAGTCCAATAGCCACGTTTAGGATGCCACTAGGTACACTGACTGTTTGCTAGTATAATGGCTTAGTTAAAAAGAGTTTGAGTGTGCAATGCAGGCAGACGTGCTGCAAATATCTTTGCACTAGTGTGACTAGACAAAAGTACAATAGCCACGTTTAGGATGCCACTAGGTACACTGACTGTTTGCTAGTATAATGGCTTAGTTAAAAAGAGTTTGAGTGTGCAATGCAGGCAGACATGCTGCAAATATCTTTGCACTAGTGTGACTAGACAAAAGTACAATAGCCACGTTTAGGATGCCACTAGGTACACTGACTGTTTGCTAGTATTATGGCTTAGTTAAAAGGAGTTTGAGTGTGCAATGCAGGCAGACGTGCTGCAAATATCTTTCCACTAGTGTGACTACACAAAAGTCCAATAGACACGTTTAGGATTCCACTAGGTACACTGACTGTTTGCTAGTATAATGGCTTAGTTAAAAAGAGTTTGAGTGTGCAATGCAGGCAGACGTGCTGCAAATATCTTTGCACTATTGTGACTATACAAAAGTACAATAGCCACGTTTAGGATGCCACTAGGTACACTGACTGATTGCTAGTATAATGGCTTAGTTATAATGAGTTGGAGTGTGCAGAGGACAGGAGGGTACAGTGCCAGGATTGTGGGGCTCTGGGTAGAGGAATGGAAGCCTGCCTTTCTATTCCCTCCTAATGGGGAAATGCAGCGACGAAATCCCTGACCTTAGCTACACAGACGCTGTCTCTGTTTTCAGGACCTGTCACCTATGGCTCTGACCCTGCCGGTACGAGCCCTTAAAAGGACTGATAGATAGTGCTATTCCTATGCTGTCCAGCATATCCAGTATCGGCGATAGGACAAAGGACGGAGCTGCGCCAGTGATGTCTGACACCAAGGACGCAGAAGAGATAATGGCGTCCAGACGGGCAGATACTCGTTTTTATAATGCAGGGACATGTAACATGGACATCCTATCACACATGCCGTTGCTTTTCTGGCTAAAAGTCCACTTAGCTGTGTGTGTGTCTGGGATTGGCTGACATGCTGGCCCGCCCCACAAGACGCGCGCGCTTAGGGAAGGAAGACAAGGAAAAAAAAAAAAATGGCGATCGCCATTATACAAACAGCAGTGATCTGAAGTCGCTGTTCACGCACACTATACACTGAAATGTCATAATAGTGTGAGTCACAGAGTGACTTACACTATTACAGCGGAAAGCCAGCTACGAATTAGCTGTTTTTTTGCTGCTAGAACCGTTCTCGAACGTTTCTAGAACTATCGAGCTTTTGCAAAAAGCTCGAGTTGTAGTTCGATCTAGAACAGGCCCCAAAATCACTCGAGCCTAGAACTGGAGAACCTCGAACCGCGAAACGTGCTCAACTCTAGTAAGAATGCAATAGAGTTTTATGCCATGACCGATTGGTGACAAGATAGGGTATCTCCTTACTTGATCTGTTTGTGTGTTACATAACCACTGCAAGATATATAGCATCTGCTGCAAACCCAGGGGTAAAAACACTGGAGTCAGATGAATGGGAATAAATGTGGTTCCTCTGCGCTGCCTTAAATGACCAGATGAGATGAGTCTAGGATCATAAAAATTCTATATGGTTTATTTATCAACTTGTTTCAACATACCCGCTTTTTCATCAGAAAAAAAACATGTTTTTTTTTGTTTCATGATTCAGATAGATAGTTAGATGGATAAATATAGCAAAGCAGGGCAAAAATATTATAAATAAGTGATGGGCAAGAGTGCTCGCCGCTGATCATTACTTGATAGAGCACCAGGTTGCCCTGACGTGACTTGATTACCAAGCATAAGGCCCCTTTCAGATGTCTGTGTTTGATCAGATACAGACCACACACATTGGTATGGTCATAAGTGTGTCATACATGTGACATCTGTGTTTGCATACGTGTGACATCAGTGTTACACATACCTGAGAAAACATGGGTCTTTGAAATAAGAAGATTTTCTATATTCACCTGTATCCAGCACTGTTTTCTTCAGCTCTGCTCTCTTGTGCTTCTTTTTATATCCATTGATTATTCACTGCACTGAGGACCTGGAAGCTGGAGCATTGCGGGGACAGCACTGGGGACAGCATTGCGGCGACAGGTGAGTATCAAGCAAGCAGTGTGTTTGCAGTTCTTTCTAGAAGGTCATTGGAGTTCTCAATGATTCCTGATGACATCCTGATGACACCCCCGTGACACCCATGCTACAGCCGGTGTAACCACGGTGGCTTCACGGGGTTCATCAGAGTTCATTGGGAACTCCAATGACCTCCTGGACGTCATTGCACACACACTGCTTGCTGAATACTCACCTGTCACTGGCGATGCGGTGATGCTGTCCCTGGCGCTGTCCCCGGCGCTTTAGCACTGTACCCAGTGATGCTGTCCTTGGTGGTGCTGTCATTACAATGCTCCGGCTTACAGGTCCTCAGTGCAGTGAATAATCAAAGAACATAATGAGCGGGGGGTCTGAAGCAGGAGACAGCAGAACCGAAGAAAACAGCGCTGGATACAGGTGAATATATTATTTCAAAGACCCGTGTTTTTCCGGTACGTGTCACACTGATGTCACATGGATCATACCAGTGTTCAATCCGTGTTACACCCGTGATGCCAGAGAAAAAACGGACATGTCTCCGTGTGTGCATGCGGGACCACGAAGGGTCACACAGTCCAGGTGAAAACACGGCCATGTGAGTAACTCCAGAGAATAACATGGGTACATGTGACATCCGTGTTAAAAATGGATGATACATATACCTGAAACATGGATGTCTGAATGAGGCCTAATGGAAGTTAGTGGGAAACTCGAACATTTTCAAACTCACATACTCGAGGTTCGATCAAGTAATGAGCTTTGGAAAGCACGTTTGCCAATCACTAATTTTAATCAAAGCTTTTTAGTCATTTACCCTTGTAGTCCAATGTAATCTAAATAGAAAAATAAGCAGCACTCCTATTAAAGTTAAAAAAATGGAGGAATTATTGCAAGCCCATGGGGCTAATGAAATGTCCTCAATTTTTTTTCTTTATTTTATTAGGCGTGCTTCTAATTTTTCTATTTATAGAAAAATAAATAGATCAAGCTAAGTAGCTGCTGTCATCTTACGTTATAATAAAAATACGTCTAAAAAAACTTGTGTAATTAAACCTCTGTATCAACATTTTAAATAAAATGATTCCAATAAAGTCAGTATAAAATTAACTTCACATAGATGACAATACCCAGGTGTCTCATTATACAAACTTCAAAGGAAGAAAGGTGGAAGTTGGCAGAAAAGAAAGGCACATTTTTTTAATGGCAGTGCGCTATGAATGTAGTCTTGCCCGACACATCAAAAAAGAATCACAAGCATATACATGCTTTTTATGTGCTTTTGACATGTCCAGCAGGATTCCGCAAAATTGACTTCTCTGTAGTTCAGTACATAAAAAGTGTCCAAATGTTGTGCAAACACAGTTCAAAAGTAAGGACTTCCTGGGCATCTTGTACTTAAGATGAAAAAGTTGCTGACTCCCTAGTGTAATGGATTTATAAATTATAATCATGAAAGAGAATAGTACATAAAAAAAAGTTTATATGAACTCTGACCACTGTTGTGAAATAGTATAGCAAAACAATTATTAACTGAGGGCACCTAAACTAAAGATTGCAGAATTAATGTCTTTTTTGTTTGTTGTTTTCATTGAAGGGGTCATACCCTCCAAGAACAAAGTAACAATTTACTCAGTGTTTGGATAAATTCACACAACTGTATTTTGATTGTGAGTGATGATTGTGGAAAAAAACTGACATCTCAAGGACAGCACTAAGACCAATGTTATTCAATTGGGCTATTCAGAGGTCAAGTTTTTAAGATGGACCAAATGTCTATAGCAGCAGCCCCCAACATATAGCTCGGGAGCCAGATGTGGCCCATGATGTGAGGCTCGTGGCTGTATTCCAGCATGGTGCATTAGCACTAGGTCTAGCAAACAGCTATGAGGAGCAGGTCTCCAGATAGTAACTTTTGTGAGTAGCCCTGCAAAGAAGAGCAGATCTGAATGGGGGCAAGGTAAGAACCCCTGGATCTTGGTATACTGCCTCGGTGTGATTTCTGTGGAAAAGTTTTGGATGTCGGTATATGGGTAATGGGGGGACGGGATCTGGATGTGGCTAGCGACCCTCTCACAGAGCTGAATGTGGCTCTCGAGGTCAGAAAGGTTGGGGACCACTGGTCTATAGGAAAAAAAAATTCAGCATGCAGTAGTGTTATGATCCGATGTTCAATGACTACCATGGAAACAATTCACCAGAGTCGTAGGTAATAAAGTACTGACCGCAAGCCCTGAACTTAACACCACACTAGAAGTAGCTGGGCAGCATGCCTAACAACCTAGATGCCTCAAACCCAGCCAGAGTACTACATAACCGACAAGGCAGAAAGTGAAAAGAAACTATCTTGCCTCAGAACAATTTCCCCAAAGAAAAATAGGCAGCCTCCCACATATACAGACTGTGAGCAAAGATGAAAAAAGACATACACAATAAGAGCAAGAGAGGCCACACTATACTAAATGCGAAAGACAGGATAGGGAACTTGTGCGGTCGGCATGAAAAACTTCCTACATGTAATGTGTAAAAGGGAGGAGTAATCTAATACTCGCACGTTCACAATCCGTACAAGACTCTGGGGAAACTGTATGAAAAAACTAGCAATTACCCTGCCATCTAACCCTTGCTAAGATAAATAGCATAGACTGACAAGGAAGATAAATCTTCCTTATCTGAAGGCACAAACAAAACAGGATACAATACAAAAACTTTCAAAGATAATTCACAAAAACAATAAGCAAATAACACGCAAAAAGTATTAAGCAAAACCAAGAACTTATCTTAGCTTGATAGCGGCAGTCAGGAGGACAAGAGACAGATTCCTATTCACTCAGGAATTTCAGACAACTGGCAGAGATAAACAGCCAGCACACACCTATATCCAAAAGCAAGGTTTGAGCTGCATTCCAGGTGTGTAGAACTAGGGAACAGAATCTAACCACTAACCTCAGTGACCACAGGAGGGAGTCCAAGAGCGGAACTCCACCAGACAGTATTCACAACACAGTAGCTTCTTCCATATTTTGGATGAGATTCAATCATTTTAGTACCTGGATGCACAAAAAAAATCAAATTCCATTTTTATCATACATAATTACATTAATTAATACAGAAAACTGGTCTTTCAAATTGTACTCACTGCTAATGTGTAAAATACAAATGTCACACAGTACCTTGAAAAAGTATTCTTACCTCTTGAACGTTTCTTAATTTTTTCACCTTACACCCACAAACGTAAATGTATTTTATTGAGATTTTATGTGCTATGCCAACAGTTAGCAGCAAGTACTGTATATGTGAAGTGTAAAGAAATAATCTGAAAATTGTGTTGTGCATTTGCATTCAGCCTCCTGAAGTCTGATACCCCAAAACAAATGCTGAGTGACCTATTTCCTCCAGAAGTCATCTATTTAATAAATTCAATCCATCTGTATTTAATTTATTCTCAGTATACCTACAGTTGTTCCACGAAGGCCTCAGAGGTTTGTTTGAGAACATTTGGGACAAAACAGCATCATGAATAGTCAAGGATCACACTAGATAGGTCAGTTATAAAAATGTGGAGAAAAGTAAAGCAAAGTTGGGTAATAAAAAAAAGCTTAAACTCTGAACATTATTGATGAGCAAACCCGTGGATTACTGAGTTGACAAAACAAGCATGAAAAAAAAATTGTGATTGGCGACTGAACCTGAAGCCAAACTTAACTCCGAACAGGAAAACCCAGACAAGTCAAAGGTGAGCCCAAGTTTAGGGCTTACAATATCTAAAATATCAGTTGCATTCAAGTAGAGGGAAAGAGAAAAAACAAGTACAGTACAGACCAAAAGTTTGAACACACCTTCTCATTCAATGAGTTTTCTTTATTTTCATGACTCTGAAAATTGTAGATTCACATTGAAGGCATCAAAACTATGAATTAAAACATGTGGAATGAAATACTTAAAAAAGTGTGAAACAACTGAAAATATGTCTTATATTCTAGGTTCTTCAAAGTCGCCACCTTTTGCTTTCATTACTACTTTGCACACTCTTGGCATTCTCTTGAAGAGCTTCAATAGGTAGTCACTGGAAATGGTCTTCCAACAGTCCTGAAGGCGTTCCCAGAGATGCTTAGCACTTGTTGGCTCTTTGGCCTTCACTTTGCGGTCCAGCTCACCCCAAACCATCTCGATTGGGTTCAGGTCTGGTGGCTGTGGAGACCAGGTCATCTGGCGTAGCACCCCATCACTCTCCTTCTTAGTCAAATAGCCCTTACACAGCCTGGAGGTGTGTTTGGGGTCATTGTCCTGTTGAAAAATAAATGATGGTCCAACTAAACGCAAACCGGATGGAATAGCACGCCGCTGCAAGATGCTGTGGTAGGCATGCTGGTTCTGTATGCCTTCAATTTTGAATAAATCCCCAACAGTGTCACCAGCAAAGCAGCCCCACACCATCACACCTCCTCCTCCATGCTTCACGGTGGGAACCAGCCATGTAGAGTCCATCCGCTCACCTTTTCTACAAAGACACAGTGGTTTGATCCAAAGATCTCAAATTTGGACGCATCAGACCAAAGCAAAGATTTCCACTGGTCTAATGTCCATTCCTTGTGTTCTTTAGCCCAAACAAGTCTCTTCTGCTTGTTGCCAATCCTTAGCAGTGGTTTCCTAGCAGCTATTTTACCATGAAGGCCTGCTGCACAAAGTCTCCTCTTAACAGTTGTTCTAGAGATGAGAAGGTGTGTCCAAACTTTTGGTCTGTACTGTATATAGATGGTGAACCTTGAAATATATTGGAACATTACTGCCAAGACAACATGCATAATTTTTTTTGAAAAATATGAGTTACTTAGCAAATAAAGTTTGCCAAATTTACCTGTGCCCAGATACAACGTCAAGGTGTAACTCTCATCTGGGTCCTACTCTAAATGCTATGACTCTTTTGTCCAAACTGGACTATTATATGGGCTAGAATAGAACCTGCAAAAGGAAAATTAAAAACACCTGAAATAACTGTGAGGAGTGTGCAGACAAAGGATATGACTCCATATTATAAACTAGAAAAATTGCTGGCACTTCCCAATATCATAGTTTGAACTGGTGCATACTGAACATGACATATAATATCTAAAATAACAGTTTCACTCAAGTAAAGGGAAGAAGAAAAAACTAGTATGTAGGTGGTAAATATTGGAATATGAATTCACATTACTGCCAAGAAAACATGTTTTGGTTTTTTTTAAGTTCAGGGCTGTAAAATTGTTGTAGTAAGAGCTAGTGAGCTGCAAAAGGGACCCAAATGGGGGTAAAAGTAGGATAATTGCCCTGCAAACAAATGTGGAAAGGTAAATGACTTAAAGAGCTTCTGTCACCCTAGTAAATATGGTTACACAGCAAGTAAAAGAAGAAACTGGAAATATTAACAGTGACCCCTACAGAGATGTGTTTCAGAGATTATCCACAGACCAACAATTTAAGAAAGGGACTTTACAGAGTCTGCATTCACAATGAATAGTCCAGTCACAGCCCAGACCTAAATCTCATTGAGAATCTGTGGTGAGTCTTGAAAGTTCAAACAATATATACAAAAAACTGGAGCTAGTGACAACCAGAAGTTGAGGCAGGGACAAACACAAGTACCCTTTCACACTTCTGTAGGGACTGCAGGTAAGAATTGGCCCTGTATCACAGCCAATTGATAAGAAACAACAGGATATAGAAATGACAATACTGCGGCCCCTAAGGAACACATAAACTGGAGAACATGGGTCGATAACCTAAAATGCCTGTAGGAAGGCCTGTAGGTTGAGACACAAATTTGTACATAGTGCCAGATAACAAAAAATAATAATAAAAAACAATTGGCGATAAAGATATAGTATTTTCAATAATTTTTTTAAAAATGTTTTTAAAAAGGGGAAGTGTAAAAACAATGCAGTTAGCAGTGTGTTGCCTTCATAGATTGAATCGTATAGGAATCTACATTGCTTTTACAATTCTCCCAATCATTTTTTTATTTTTTTTTATCTGGCTCTATGTACAATCTGAGTCTCACCCTACAGGCATTTTAGGTTATCGACCCATGTTCTCCAGTTTGTGTGTTCCTTATGGGGCGCGGTATAGTCATTTCTATATCTTATTAAGACTTGAAAGTTGCTGTTCACAAATGCTCTCCATCCAATCTCACTGAGCTAGAGCTACCTTGCCAAGCAAATGGGCAAAATTTTCAGCCTCTAGATGTGCAAAGCAGAGATATGTATCGCCAAAAAATTGCAGCACTAATTGCAGGAAAAAGTGGTCCTACAAAGTAGTGACTCAGGGTGGTTGAATCCAAATGCCTTTTCAGATTTATATTTTTAAAATATTTAGAAAACTATGTACCATTTCCTTTACACTTTACAAATACTTACTACTTAGGGGTACTTTACACGTTGCGACATCGCTAGCATCGGCTAGCGATGTCCAGCGCGATAGCACCTGCCCACGATATCTGGTGATTGCTGCCGTAGCGAACATTATCGCTACAGCAGCTTCACATGCACATACCTTGTCAAAGACGTCGCGGTGACCGCCGAACAATCCCTCCTTCAAGGGGGAGGTGCGTTCGGTATCACCACAACGTCACTAAGCGGCCGGCAAATAGAAGCACAGGGGCGGAGATGTGCGGGACATAACATCCCGCCCACCTTCTTCCTTCCACATTGACAGTGGACGCAGGTAAGGAGATGTTTGTCGTTCCTGCGGCTTCACACACAGCTATATGTGGTGCTGCAGGAATGACAAACAACATCGTATCTGCAGCAGGAGCAACATTATGAAAATGAATGACGTGACATAGATCAGCGATTTTTGACTGTTTTGCGCTTGTTCATCGTCGCTCCTAGGATTTACACATTATGATTTCGCTACCGGCGCCGGATGTGCGGCACAACAACCGTGACCCCGACGATATAGTGGTAGCAATGTCGCAACGTGTAAAGTACCCCTTAGTGTTGACATAATACTTAAAATCCCAATAAAATATACAGTGGCATGAAATGTTTGGGCACCCCTGGTCAAAACTACTGTAATTGAAAACTTAAGAAAGTTGGAAATGAAATGATCTCTAAAAGGCATAAAGATGATATTTTCTTTGTATTACAGGAAACAATATATATTTTCATTTTTTACATTTGAAAAATTACAAAAAGAAAAATGGGCCTATGCAAACATTTGAGCACCCTTGGGGATTTGTGTACTCATATAACTTTAACCAAGTTTCAGACCTTAATTACCCATTTAGGGCTATTGCTTGTTCATTGACATCATTAGGAAAGGTCAGGTGATGCACATTTTACTGCTTTATAAAAACCCATCCACCTCTAACCTTGTGCAAAAAAACAGCAGCCATAGGTTCTTCAAAGTACTCTGAAAATGAAAATGGTGGAGGCTCTCAAAGCAGAAGGCTATAAGAAGATAGCAAAGAATTTTTAAGTTGCCCTTTCTTCAGTTTGAAATATAATTAGGAAATGTAATTTAACAAGAACAGTAGAGGTGAAGATAGGGTCTAAAAAACAAAGCAAAATCTCTGTGAGAGCTGCTCATAGGCTTGGTAGAGAAGCAAAGCAAAACATCTGCTTGACTGCAAAAGACCCTCAGGAAGATGTAGCAGACTTTGGAGTTGCGGTATATTGTTCTTCTGTTCAGAAACACCTGCACAAATATGGCCTTCATGGAAGAGTCATCAGAAAAAAACCCCTCTCCTGCATCATCACCATAAAATTCAGCATCAGAAGCATGCAAAAGAACATCTAAACAAGGCTGATGCATTTTGGAAACAAGTTTTGTGGAGCAATGAGGTTAAAATAGAACTTTTTGGCCACAATGATCAAAGCTATGTGTGGAGAAAAAAGGGCACAGAATTTCAGTGAAAGAACATATGGTCAACCATTAAGCATGTGGCAGATCAATCAAGCTTTTTTGTTTTTTTGCAGCCAATGGCACCTTGAATGTTTCCCGGGTAGAGTGAAGAATGGATTCAATTAAAGTTCAACAAATTCTTGATACAAATATAACACCATCTGTAAAAAAGCTAAAGTAAGTCAAAAAGAGAATAACTTCGTCAAATAGATAATGATCCAAAACACACTTCAAAATCCACTATAGATTACCTCAAAAGGTGCAAGCTAAAGGTTTTACAATGGCCCTCACTGTCCCCTGATCTGAGCATCATTAAAAATCTGGGGCAGGACCTCAGAAGAGCAGTGTATGCAAGATGACAGTTACGATTCCCGTTTCTGGGTATCTAGGTGTCTCCTTGCTCTTTGCTGTGGCACTGGAGACTATGTTCGAATTTCTTGCTACTGCACATGTTCGGGCGCAGGAGACAAAGTCCTATCTTGGAGCCATTGCACATGTGCGAGGGACATCATCACTGATACGAGGTCACATGTCTCTGACACCTTCTAAGCCGATTGGTCACTGGTCATGTGCTTGTGACGCTTTGCTCGGCTAGGCCAGCGTGATGTCATTGCTGTTGTTCTGGCAGTGGATTGGCTCTGGTGTCCTCCATCTTGGATGAGGCACAGAGTCTATATAGGACCCTGACGTGCGTTGCTCGACGCTCAGTCCTCTTGGTTCATGCATGAGAGAAGACGCTCTGTGCACGTCCCTCTAGGCATCTCTCTGTCTATGCTAGGTGAGCGCTACCGGCAGGGTAGCGTTCTTGTACCTTACAGCTTTTGCTGCGGTCCGTATCCTTGCATCTTATTGGAGCGGACATAGGCAGGTGCCTGAGGCACATGGTCAGGCTGGGCCTTGGGATTCTAATCGTAAGTGGATGTTGCCGCTAGGGTAACGATCCTTATACTGCATCTGGCAGTTGTTCGTATCCTCGCACACTAGGGGAGCGAACATAGGTAGGAACTTTGTGCGGCTTGTGCTGCTGTACGTCTCTTTTGCACCACTAGTGGAGCGGACCTAGGCAGGTGCCATATCTAGTGGTTCGTATCCTCGCACACTAGTGGAGCGAACACAGGTAGGAGCTTTGTGCGCCTTGTGCTGCTGTCCGTCTCTTTTGCACCACTAGTGGAGCGGACCTAGGCAGGTGCCATATCTAGTGGTTCGTGTCCTCACACACTAGTGGAGTGAACGCAGGTAGGAGCTTTGTGCGGCTTACGCTGCTGCCCATCTCCTGGCACCGCTAGAGGAACGTACCTAGGTAGGTGCCATTTCACACTCACTGCTTTTGTCTCTGTGACCATTAACAGAGACTATACCACACACCCTCCGAGTAAGGGAGGAATTGCTTTATTTCCTAACTATATTCCTCTGTGAGTTTAACAGAGGAATTGCACTCTGCACTTGTGCTACTACTATTTACAGCGGCACACTTATATACTCTTCCTCACTCATTAACATATCCCTTTTACGTTAATGCTAAATACGGTAGTCGCTGTGACTTTAACAGTACACGCCGTGATTGGCTCTGGTGTCACTGAGACGTATCAGTGTCAGTACTTCTTTCGTGGTACAAGATACCCTTTATCCTCTGCCAAAGTCTGCAGCAGAGACTTTGCACGGTGGACCCTGACTGTCTGATATCTCTTTGTTTTTTATAATCAGACAGCCCCCGTCACAATGACCCAGTAATCTCACAGAACAGGAAAACATTCCCAGAAAGAATGTATGAAAATCCCTCAAGCAAGAATTGAAAGACTCTTAGCTGGCTGCAAAAAAGTGTTTACAAGCTGTAATACTTGCCAATGGGGGTGCTATTAGGGCAGGGGTGGGCAATTAATTTTACCATGGGGCCACATGAGAAATTGGGTGGGATGGTTTTAGAGGGCCGGACTAATATAATCAACTTGGTTCTACATCATATATATATATATATATATATATATATATATATATATATATATATATATATATATATACACACAGAGTGCTGGCCAAAAGTATTGGAACCCCTGCAATTCTGTCAGATAATACTCAGTTTATTCTTGAAAATGATTGCAAGCACAAATTCTTTAGTATTATTATCTTCATTTAATTTGTCTTCAATGAAAAAAAAAAAAAAAAAATGTCATAAAGCCAAATTGGATATAATTCCACACCAAACATAAAAAAGGGGGTGGACAAAAGTATTGGCACTGTTTGAAAAATCATGTGATGCTTCTCTAATTTGAGTATTTAACAGCACCTGTAACTTACCTCTGGCACCTAACAGGTGTTGGCAATAACTAAATCACACTTGCAGCCAGTTGACATGGATTAAAGTTGACTCAACCTCTGTCCTGTGTCCTTGTGTGTACCACATTGAGCATGGAGAAAAGAAAGAAGACCAAAGAACTGTCTGAGGACTTGAGAATCCAAATTGTGAGGAAGCATGAGCAATCTCAAGGGTACAAGTCCATCTCCAAAGACCTGAAAGCTCCTGTGTCTACGGTGCACAGTGTCATCAAGAAGTTTAAAGCCCATTGCACTGTGGCTAACCTCCCTAGATGTGGAAGGAAAAGAAAAATTGACAAGAGATTTCAATGCAAGATTATGCGGATGGTGGATAAAGAACCTCAACTAACATCCAAATAAGTTCAAGCTGCCCTGCAATCCGAGGGTACAACAGTGTCAACCCGTACTATCCGTCGGCTTCTGAATGAATAGGGACTGTATGGTAGGATACCCAGGAATACCCCACTTCTTACCCCGAGACAAAACGTAACATAACGAGACATAATGAGACATAAGCCTAAAATGTTTTGGAAGAATGTTCTCTGGTCAGATGAGACAAAAGTAGAGCTTTTTGCGAAAAGCCATCAACATAGAGTTTACAGGAAAAAAAAAAGAAGCATTCAAAGAAAAGAACACGGTCCCTACAGTCAAATATGGCGGAGGTTCCCTGATGTTTTGGGGTTGCTTTGCTGCCTCTGGCACTGGACTACCGTACTTTTTGGACTATAAGACGCGCCTGACCATAAGACGCACCTTGGTTTTAGAGGAGGAAAATAAGAAAATAAAATTTTAACCAAAAAATGTGGTCATGACACACTGTTATGGGGCACGGATCTGCTGCTGACACTGTTATGGCAGTAATGTCCCCAAATTCTCTACTAAGGTACCCCATTATGGTAACGATCCTGCTGCCTTGTATATCATCCTGCTATATACCCCATCCTGCTCATAATATGCCCCCATCCTGCTCATAAAATGCTCCCATCCTGCTCATAATATATCCCCATCCTGCTTAGAATATACCCCCATCCTGCTCATAAAATACCCCCATCCTGCTCATAAAATACCCCCATCCTGCTCATAATATATCCCCATCCTGCTCAGAATATATCCCCATCCTGCTCAGAATATACCCCCATCCTGCTCATAAAATACCCCCATCCTGCTCATAAAATACCCCCATCCTGCTCATAATATACCCCCATCCTGGTATATGGCCTGTATCCTGTGGCGCATAAAAAAAAATAAACAATTATACTCACCTTTTCTCACTCCATGCAGCACCAATCATCTTCCTCTCTGTCTCAGCTGCAGCGCCGCTGAGTGGAGCAGTCACTGTGTGTGGAGCCGTCCCCCTGCAGCATCGCCATGTGTTCCTGTCTGTCCCGGTCAGCTGATCTGTGTGGACGCTAGCGGCGCACACAGCGATGACGACATCGCTGTGGTCACCGCTTTCTACACAGATCAGCTGACCGGGACAGACAGGAAGACATCGCGATGCTGCACGGGGATGGCTCCACACACAGTGCACTGATTCACTGCACCCCGCGCTGATAATGATGCACGGGGGCAGTGAATACAGCCGCACATGATCACTCCAGGCTGTAGTTGCTAGGGGTGATCATGCAGCAGGCTGTTTAATATGCACGCATTCCCCGCCCATCACCCCACCTACCTGTCAGTGCTGACTTCAGCGCTGAGAGATGATGGGCGGGAGGATGGGCGTGCATATTAAATGAGCGGGTCCACGTGGTCTTGGCAGGCACTGCTACAGCCTGCTCGTGCCCCCGATGACCCGCTCCACCACAGCACCCTCATTCCCCGCAGCCACATTCAGAACATAAGACGCACCCCCCACTTTCCCCCAACATTTGGGGGGGAAAAAATGCGTCTTATGGTCCGAAAAATACGGTACTTGACAGTGTGTATGGCATTATGAAGTCTGAAGACTATTAACAAATTTTGCAGCATAATGTAGGGCCCAGTGTGAGAAAGCTGGGTCTTTCTCAGAGGTCATGGGTCTTCCAGCAGGACAATGACCCAAAACACACTTCAAAAAGCACTAGAAAATGGTTTGATGGAAAGCACTGGAGACTACTAAAGTGGCCAGCAATGAATCCAGACCTGAATCCCATAGAACACCTGTGGAGGGATCTCAAAATGGCAGTTTGGAGAAGGCACCCTTCAAATCTCAGGGACCTGGAGCAGTTTGCCAAAGAAGAATGGTCTAAAATTCCAGAAGAGCATTGTAAGAAACTCATTGATGGTTACCGGAAGCGGTTGTTCGCAGTTATTTTGGCAAAAGGTTGTGCAACCAAGTATTAGGCTAAGGGTGCCAATACTTTTGTCTGGCCCATTTTTGGAGTTTTGTGTGAAATGATCACTGATTTGATTTTTGTTTCATTCTCTTTTGTGTTTTTTCATTGCAAGCAAAATAAATGAAGATAATAATACCAAAGAATTTGCAATTGCAATCATTTTCAAGAAGAAGCTGAGTAATATCTGACAGAATTGCAAAGGTGCCAATACTTTTGGCCAGCACTGTATATATATATATATATATATATATATATATATACACACACACGCATATACAGTACAGATCAACAGTTTGGACACACCTTCTCATCTCTGGAACAACTGTTAAGAGGAGACATTGTGCAGCAGGCCTTCATGGTAAAATGACTGCTAGGAAACCACTGCTAAGGACAGGAAACAAGCAGAAGAGACTAGTTTGGGCTAAAGAACACAAGGAATGGAGATTAGACCAGTGGAAATCTGTGCTTTGGTCTGATGAGTCCAAATTTGAAATCTTTGGATCCAACCACCGTGTCTTTGTAGAAAAGGTGAATGGATGGACTCTACATTGCTGGTTCCCACCGTGAAGCATGGAGGAGGAGATGTGATGGTGTGGGGGTGCTTTGCTGGTGACACTGTTGGGGATTTATTCAAAATTGAAGGCATACAGAACCAACATGCCTACCACAGCATCTTGCAGCGGCATGCTATTCCATCCGGTTTGCGTTTAGTTGAACCATCATTTATTTTTCAACAGGATAATGACCCCAAACACACCTCCAGGCTGTGTAAGGGGTATATGACTAAGAAGGAGAGTGATGGGGTGCTACACCAGATGACCAGGTCTCCACAGTAACCAGATCTGAACCCAATCGAGATGGTTTGGGGTGAGCTGGACCGCAGAGTGAAGGCAAAAGGGCCAACAAGTGCTAAGTATCTCTGGGGACTCCTTCAAGACTGTTGGAGGACCATTTCCTGTGGCTACCTCTTGAAACTCATCAATAGAATGCCAAGAGTGTGCAACGCAGTAATCAAAGCAAAAGGTGGTGACTTTGAAGATCCTAGAATATAAGACATATTTTCAGTTGTTTCACACTTTTTTAAGTATTTCATTCCACATATTTTAATTCATAGTTTTGATGCCTTCAATGTGAATCTACAATTTTCAAATTCATGAAAATAAAAAAAACTCATTGAATGAGAAGGTGTGTTCAAACGTTTGGTCTGTACTGTATATACTGTGTGTGTATATAATATATATATATATATATATATATATATATACACATACACACACTGTATACATACATGCACACACAATCCCCATATACTACATCACTACACCTGCCACATACTACACCTGTAATATACATCACTACATCCCTATACACTACATCTGTAATAAACTACACCTCTGTATACTATACCACTATATACTACATCACTACACCCCTATATACACCTGTAATATACTACATCACTATATACTACAACTGTAATAAACTGCACAACTACATCACTATATACTACACCTGTGATAACCTACATCACTACACCCCTATATACTACACTTGTATTATACTACACCTGTGATAAACTACACTACTACACCCCTATATACACCTGTAATATAATACACCACTACACCCCTATATACACCTGTATTATACTACACCACTACATCACTATATACTACGCCTATATTATACTACACCACTATATACAGTATTACACCTGTAATATACTACACCACTACACCCCTATATACACCTGTATTATACTACACCCCTATATACACCTGTATTATACTACACCCACTATATACTACACCTGTATTATACTACACCACTATACCCCTATATACACCTGTATTATACTCACCCCTATATGCACCTGTATTATATTACACCACTACACCCCTATATACACCTGTATTATACTACACCCCTATATACTACACCTGTATTATACTACACCACTATACCCCTAATTACACCTGATTTATACTACACCACTGCATCTCTATATACTACACCTATATTATACTACACCACTATATACTACACGTGTAATATACTACACCACTACACCCCTATATACACCTGTATTATACTACACTCCTATATACACCTGTATTATACTACACCACTATATACTACACCTGTATTATACTACACTACTATAACCCTATACACATGTAATATACTACACCCCTATTTACACCTGTATTATACTACACCCCTATATACTACACCTGTATTATACTACACCACTACACTCCTATGTACACCTGTATTATGCTACACCACTATACCCCTATATACACCTGTATTATACTACACCACTACATCACTATATACTACACCTATATTATACTACACCACTATATACTACACCTGTAATATACTACACCACTCCACCCCTATATACTACACCTGTAATAGACTACACCACTACATCACTATATTCACCTGTATTATACTACACTTCTATATACTACACCTGTATTATACTACACCACTACACCCCTATATACACCTGTATTATACTTCACCCCTATATACACCTATTTTATACTACACCCCTATATACTACACCTGTATTATGCTACACCACTACACCCCTATATACACCTGTATTATGCTACAACTCTATATACTACACCTGTATTACACTACACCACTACATCCTATATACACCTGTATTATACTACACCCCTATATACTACACCTGTATTATACTACACCCCTATCTACACCTGTATTATACTACACCTCTATATACTACACCTGTATTATACTACACCACTATACCCCTATATACACCTGTATTATACTACACCACTACATCACTATATACTACACCTATACTATACTACACCACTATTTACTACACCTGTAATATACTACACCACTACACCCCTATATACACCTGTATTTTATACTACATACCTATATATACCTGTATTATACTACACCACTATATACTACACCTGTATTATACTACACCACTATACCCCTATATACACCTGTATTATACTACACCCCTATATACACCTGTATTATACTACACCCACTATATACTACACCTGTATTATACTACACCACTATACCCCTATATACACCTGTATTATACTACACCCCTATATGCACCTGTATTATATTACACCACTACACCCCTATATACACCTGTATTATACTACACCCCTATATACTACACCTGTATTATACTACACCACTATACCCCTAATTACACCTGATTTATACTACACCACTGCATCTCTATATACTACACCTATATTATACTACACCACTATATACTACACGTGTAATGTACTACACCACTACACCCCTATATACACCTGTATTATACTACACTCCTATATACACCTGTATTATACTACACCCCTATATACTACACCTGTATTATACTACACTACTATAACCCTATACACATGTAATATACTACACCCCTATTTACACCTGTATTATACTACACCCCTATATACTACACCTGTATTATACTACACCACTACACTCCTATGTACACCTGTATTATGCTACACCACTATACCCCTATATACACCTGTATTATACTACACCACTACATCACTATATACTACACCTATATTATACTACACCACTATATACTACACCTGTAATATACTACAACACTCCACCCCTATATACTACACCTGTAATAGACTACACCACTACATCACTATATTCACCTGTATTATACTACACTTCTATATACTACACCTGTATTATACTACACCACTACACCCCTATATACACCTGTATTATACTTCACCCCTATATACACCTGTTTTATACTACACCCCTATATACTACACCTGTATTATGCTACACCACTACACCCCTATATACACCTGCATTATGCTACAACTCTATATACTACACCTGTATTACACTACACCACTACATCCTATATACACCTGTATTATACTACACCCCTATATACTACACCTGTATTATACTACACCCCTATCTACACCTGTATTATACTACACCTCTATATACTACACCTGTATTATACTACACCACTATACCCCTATATACACCTGTATTATACTACACCACTACATCACTATATACTACACCTATACTATACTACACCACTATTTACTACACCTGTAATATACTACACCACTACACCCCTATATACACCTGTATTTTATACTACATACCTATATATACCTGTATTATACTACACCACTATATACTACACCTGTATTATACTACACCACTATACCCCTATATACACCTGTATTATACTACACCCCTATATACTCCTGTATTATACTAAACCCTTATATACTACACCTGTATTATACTACACCACTACACCCCTATAAACACCTGTATTATACTACACCCCTATATACACCTGTATTATACTACATCACTACACCCCTATATACACCTGTATTATACTACACCACTACACCCCTATATACATCAGTATTATACTTCGCCACTATATACACCTGTATTATACTACACCCCTATATACACCTGTATTATACTACACCACTACACCCCTATATACACCTGTATTATACTACACCTCTATATACACCTGTATTATACTACACCCCTATATACACCTGTATTATACTACACCCCTATATACGAGGGGCGATCCAAAAGTAATGATAATCGGTTGTTTCTATTGCACACAGAAATTAAAATAAAATGTTTTCTTCTCTCTTAGTTACCCACTAGTCCAGGAAAAAAAAAATCACTTAAATAGGCCACGATTCCCGGGAGCTACATTCATTTGAATATGAACTGCCGAGGAGTGAACATCAAAATGGAAAAAAACGAGCTCAGAGCTGTCATCAAATACCTCTGCTTGAAAAAAATGACTACCAAAGACATACACAGCGACTTGGTGGAAACATTGGGGGACTCTTCTCCTCCATATTTTACAAATGCACGCTGGGCCAAGGAATTTAAGCCGAAAAGAACATTGACGGAAGATGAAAATTGTGAAGGATGCCCATCCACGTCCCTCAATGAAGAAAACGTGAAAAAAGTTGAAGAAGTTGTATTGGCAGATCTAAGAGTGACTATCAGGCATGTAGCTGAGGTCACAAGGATGGCAGTATTCAAAGAATCCTTGCAAAATAATTGCATATGAGAAAGGTCTCTGCACGTTGGGTGCCAAAAATGTTAACCAACGAGCAAAAGAAGAAACGAGTTGACATTTCAATAGCAAATCTCGAAAAGTTCCAAGCAGACAAGGAGAATTTTTTGCCACGTTTTTTGACGATGGACGAGACCTGGATCCACCACTTTGATCCCGAAACTAAACAACAATCGATAACATGGAAACGTACATGTCGTATTATACTACACCACTATATACTACCCCTGTATTATACTACACCACTACAGCCCTATATACACCTGTATTATACTAAACCTCTATATAGACCTGTATTATACTACACCCCTATATACACCTGTATTATACTACACCACTACACCCCTATATACACCTGTATTATACTACACCACTACACCCCTATATACACCTGTATTATACTACACCACTACACCCCTATATACACCTGTATTATACTATACTCCTATATACACCTGTATTATACTACACCACTACACCCCTATATACACCTGTATTATACTACACCTCTATATACACCTGTATTATACTACACCACTATATACTACACCTGTATTATACTACACCACTACACCCCTATATACACCTGTATACTACTACACCCCTATATACACCTGTATTATACTACACCACTACACCCCTATAAAACTACACCACTATATACTACACCACTACACCCCCCATATTCCACACCTGCAAAACTACATTCCCATGTACTACACCAATACACCCTAAATATTTGCCAACAGTTAACCACCTCCCCCCGCCTCCCACCATTGTCCCTGCAGGTTACTAGTAACCACTCATCTCTTTCTTCTTATTGTCCCCTCCTCAGGCACCTCCATACGAGCCCCACGCTGAGCTGCTTCTCTTTCACATGCCCAGGCTGCACCGACACTGTTTTCCTAGGAGCCCCCGCCGCTGCTTCTTTTGTATGGGCCCCCGCCGCTGCTTCTTTCCGTACGGGCCCCCACCGCTGTTGTTCTTGTACGGGCCCTGGCTGCTGCAGCTTCTTCTCCTGCCGGGCGGGAACTTTTCAAATGACACAAGCGCGCCGTACTGACGATATCAGGGCGGGCGTGTGTCACAGAGAAAGGTGTCGAGCAGGGAACAGAGGAGAGATTCCAGAATTCCACTGCTTGCAATGTGCAGAGCTGCAGGATCGTTCCCTGCCCGGCTTGCAGTGTGTGATGAGGGCGATCTAACCAGGGGTCTCCCGGAGCCTGGAGCTCCGGACAACAGGTGAGATTGCCCTAATCACTGACCGGCCAGCAAAAATGCCCTGAACCAGGCAGGCCGGTCACAGAGAGTAGGCGGGCCGGATATGGCCCACAGGCCGCCCCTTGCCTAGGTCTGTATTAGGTAAAAGGTGAATGGATGGACTCTACATGGCTGGTTCCCACCGTGAAGCATGGAGGAGGAGGTGTGATGGTGTGGGGGTGCTTTGCTGGTTACACTGTTGGGGATTTATTCAAAATTGAAGGCATACAGAACCAGCATGACTACCACACCATCTTGCAGAGGCGTGCTATTCTATCCGGTTTGCATTTAGTTGGACCATCATTTATTTTTCAACAGGACAATGACCCCAAATACACCTCCAGGCTGTATAAGGACTATTTGACTAAAGGGTGCTTTACACACTGCGACATCGCTAGTGATGTAACACGCCAGATCGCACATACGATTTGCCGAGATCGCACATGTGACCGACGTTAAAAAAAAATGACCTATGTGCGATCTCGGCAAATCTTATCTGCGATCTAGCGTGTCACATCGCTAGCGAGATCGCTAGCGATGTCGCAGTGTGTAAAGCACCCATAAAAAGGAGAGTGATGGTGTGCTACGCCAGATGACCTGGTCTCCACAATCACCAGACCTGAACCTAATCAAGATGGTTTGGGGTGAGCTGGACTGCAGAGCAAAGGCAAAAGGGCCAACAAGTACTAACAATCTCTAGGAACTCCTTCAAGACTGTTGGAAACCCATTTCCGGTGACTACTTCTTGAAGCTCATCAAGAGAATGTCAAGAGTGTGCAAAGTAGTAATGAAAGCAAAAAGTGGCTACTTTGCAGAACCTAGAATATAAGACATATTTTCAGTTGTTTCACACTTTTTTAAGTATTTCATTCCACATGTTTTAATTCACAGTTTCAATGCTTTCAGTGTGAATCTACAATTTTCAGAGTCCTGAAAATAAAGAAAACTCTGTGAATGAGAAGGTGTGTCCAAACTTTTGGTCTGTATTGTAAATACATGTACTTTGTCTAAAAATGTTTTTCTTTTGGACTTCCTTTAAAATGTTTTTTTGCATGGGATTTTTACCTGCTTTTTGTTTTCCTTCATATTGATGGCTGCACAATGAGATAAATGAGCTTGGGATCTAAAAATTGTAACTCTTATGTGTTCTTATTTCTTAACTCCTTTCAGCTAATTTATTACCTCAAAATCTTCCTCAGAATGAGTCCATTGATGGTTTTTCAGTGATCTAATTCCGTCAGCCAGCAATGTGAAGGAAAGAAATGCCTGTAAGGCCGGTTTCACACATCCGGCTTTTTGCCGTTTTGCCGGATGTGGCGCTCTCCCGTACAGTTAATACAGTACAATGACAGCGCTGTAACTTCCGGGTCACATGCGCCGGTCACATGACAGCATGTGACCGGCGCTTGTTGCGCTGTCATTGTACTGTATTAACTGTACGGGAGAGCGCCGCATCCGGCAAAACGGCAAAAAGCCGGATGTGTGAAACCGGCCTAAGAGAGCAATGGTACCAATTTTTTTTCATGACTTCAATTGAAAAATTGTATCTAGCCCAAAATACAGGAATTATGTTAACAAAAATAATTGTTGACAAAGGTGGCGACATGCTTTAAATGGAAGAAAAGAACATTTAGAAAGATTACCCAAATTTGTAGTGCAAGATGCGAAATTATATGTTACTGCTTATGCATATGCTACAGGTTTCATTGCAATGTATAATGTATCTTGTGGACGTTTATGATGTATGATCAATCTGGTATTCAAGCCTAATATGTTCAGTGCATTGTTTTTTCACTGTTCAGTTCCCTCAATATATAGGTTGTAATATACAACTAGTGAATAAACTACAGGCACAGTGCACTTTAAGTTTGTAATTACTATATATTTATTATTAAATTATAGGATATACTGAACATATCTACCTCTTGACCACTCTAGTTTGTTATTGCAAGGATTTTTATCTATTTAGTAACATCTGCATATGTAAATATTTTGTATGGAATTGTTTAGACTTATTATATTTAATATATTCAGTATTTAATTAATCAGCACTTTGCACCTTATACAGTATATATAAACTTATTTTTGATATACTGAATTATTTTTCTGGTAATTCCCTATTTAGTTTCCCATACTTTTTTCCTCGTCAATATCCTTGTCAGTACATATGAATTTGATTAGTTATTGATTATTTATTTATAACTATCTACCAGGTGATCCATTCAGGGTAATTTTTTTCACTGTATATTTTTCTTCATTTTTATCCCTCTTATATAATTTTTTTTCAACAGTAAAAATTATTGTGATTATATCATATGTTTCAGTATAATTTTTTTTAAGTTTAATTGAATATTTGTACTGGAATCACTAATATGGTTTTTGGTATATTGAAAAATAATTGCTGCCAAAGGTGCCGATATGCTTTAAATGGAAGAAAAGAACATTACCGAAGATTACCCATATTTGTGGTGCAAGATGCGAAATTATAACAGTTTCCAGTCTAGTTACACTGTACCAAGACACTAGTTAATATGAATTTATGGTATCTATGTCCTTTAAATCATGATCTTATCTATTTCTTTTACTATGGACAAGGTCATATATAAAGGATGTAGAGGTTGCAGTCACAAATTGGCCCTGGAGTCTAAGGTGGCCAAATGGGTCTTTTGTCTCAATTTGAGGAAATTAGTGCTATAAGTTACACGTGATAATTTTTCCCTGTTGTGCCTGCAACTTAGATGCTGTAAAATCCACTACAAAAGTTGAGCTAAAAAATAAATCAGCATTTAGCATTTCTAAAAGTAAACATGGGAAAATAGATTCAAATCTAATGTATACATTGTGTGCAGAATTATTAGGCAAGTTGTATTTTAGAGGATTTTTTTTATTATTGACCAACAACTATGTTCTCAATCAACCCAAAAGACTCATAAATATCAAAGCTTAATATTTTTGGAAGTTGGAGTGGGGTTTTTATATCTTAGGAGGATATCTGTTTGTGCAGGTAACTATTACTGTGCAGAATTATTAGGCAACTTAATAGAAACCAAATATATTCCCATCTCACTTGTTTATTTTCACCAGGTAAACCAATACAACTGCACAAAATTTTGAAATAAACATTTCTGACATGCAAAAAAACCCCCAGAAGAATTAGTGACCAAATATAGCCACCTTTCTTTATGATGACACTCAACAGCCTACCATCCATAGATTCTGACAGTTGCTTAATCTGTTTACGATCAATATTGCGTGCAGCAGCTACCACAGCCTCCCAGACACTGTTCCGAGAGGTCTACTGTTTTCCCTCCCTGTAGATCTCACATTTTATGAGGGACCACAGGTTCTCTATGGGGTTAAGATCAGGTGAACAAGGGTGCCATTTCATTTTTTTTTCATCTTTTAGACCCTTATTGGTCAGCCACGCTGTGGAGTAGTTGGATGCATGTGATGGAGCATTGTCCTGCATGAAAATCATGTTTTTTTTTAATGATATCGACTTCATCCTGTACCACAGCTTGAAGAAGTTGCATTCCAGAAGCTGGCAATAGGTCTGGGAGTTGAGCTTCATGCCATCCTCAACCCGAAAAGGTCCCATAATTTCATCTTTGTTGATACCAGCCCATACCAGTACCCCACCTTCACCTTGCTGGCGTCTGAGTCGGAGTGGAGCTCTTTACCCTTTACTAATCCAGCCTCTGGCCCATCCATCTGGCCCATCAAGAGTCACTCTCATTTCATCAGTCCATAAAACTTTTGAAAAATCAGTCTTAAGATATTTCTTGGCCAAGTCTTGACATTTTATCTTATGTTTCTTGTTCAAAGGTGGTCGTTTTTCAGCCTTCCTTACCTTGGCCATGTCCCTAAGTATGGCACACCTTGTGCTTTTTGATACTCCAGTAATGTTGCAGCTCTGGAATATGGCCAAACAGGTGGAAAATGGCATCTTGGCAGCTTTGCGCTTGATTTTCCTCAATTCATGGGCAGTTATTTTGCACCTTTCTTGCCCAACATGCTTCTTGCAAACTTGTTGGCTATTTGCCATGAAACATTTCATTGTTCAGTGATCACGCTTCAAAAGTTTGGCAATTTCAAGACTGCTGCATCCCTCTGCAAGACATCTCACAATTTTGGACTTTTGGACTTTTCAGAGCCCGTCAAATCTCTCTTCTGACCCATTTTGCCAAAGGAAAGGAAGTTACCTAATAATTACCTAATAATTAAGCACATCTTATATAGGGTGTTGATGTAATTACATTACACCTCTCCTCATTACAGAGATGCACATCACCTGATTTACTTAATTGGTGGTTGGCTCTCAAGCCTATAGAGCTTGGAGTGGGACAACATGTATAAAAAGTATCATATGATAAAAATACTCATTTGCCTAATAATTCTGCACACAGTGTATATTGGAAAATGTCAGGAGTCTAGTAAGGAAAACTGGAGAGCTTGAGGCTTTGATGTTGGAGGAACACATGGATATAGTTAATGTTGCTGTGACAAGGTTGGACTTTTCACATGATTGGGCTCTAAATTTTCTTGTTCTACATTCCTTTGGGAAAACAGGGAAAATAGAAAAATATTATTTCTACATGGAAAGCCTACTGATGAGTGAGCATGCTCGGCACTGCTCGGTACTCCAACAACCATCTGGGTGTTCGGACACACTTAGTGCTCCATCGAGTAACTTGGGTGTTAAAGCTGAGGTTAGTCTTCTGTTACCTACCCTGATGCAGCTTCTGGCTGCCACAGTCCCCGATACCCAACAACTTCTGTTCCGTCTTCCTGGCCACCACAGTCCCAATCATCTGTGTACAGTTGGCATCGCCCAGCAACATCTGTTGATTGCAACAGCCATCCAAATGTTCCCCTCCCCTGCCAAATTTACTGTGTGGTTAGTTCTGCTGGAGTCTTTGTTCTAGAAAATAAATCTCTCTCTCTGTTTTTGAGAACAGGGACCTGAGTGGAAATAACCCCACAGTTACTTTGGCTAGTGGAGAGCATTTGGATAGCGCACACAAAATGGAAGTTGTCACACAATGCCAGCTGAAAGTGGATGATAAGGACATGCATAAAAACATTATGGTTCTTGAAATATGGTGAAAAAAGCAAATTTTTTTTTTTTACAAACCTCTGAATTTTTTTTCACCAGCTAAAAAAAGCCCAAAACAATACATGTTTTGTATCTACATACTCATACTGACCTGGGGAATCATTTTGTCTGTTCAGTTTTACTGCATAGTGAATATGGTAAATAAAAAAAATATTGTGGAATTGTACTTTTGTTGTAATTTCACCACACAGGGAATTTTTCTCCAATATCCAGTATAATATGTGGCAGAATAAAGGATGTTATTGAAATTATAACTCGGCTTACAAAAAACAAGCCCTGATATGGCTATATTGACTGAAAAATAACAAAATTATGGCTCTTGGTAGATGGGGAGGAGAAAACAAAAGCGAAAAAATGCTCAATGGCCATGATGTGAATGCTAGTGATAAATGTGTACTAAAGTTCTTGATAATTGATTTGAGCAGGTACGACGCTTAGGCAGGCTTGATTCAAGTAGCGAGTATACTGGAAGTCAATGGGAAACTTCAGCATTATTCCTGAAGACTCAACCAGGAGGACTGGGGGAGGGGTAGAACTATCACTGAAATTAACGGAAACAGCACTCAAAGGAAATGGGAACAACATGGGGAAGCAGACTGGACACATGCCCCCGCTATCAATGCAACTGGTAGCGTTCCACTGGTTTTTACAAAAGATGAACTCTAAGAATTTAAGTGAAACGTTTAAGTAATGTGCCCCCCTGTGAGAAATGTAAGGTGTTAATAAAAATGTTATGTTTCCCTTTTTCAGTTACAAAATAAACCTCTGGATGCCCTGTAGCTCGGGGACGAGCTACGTTTACCAAGAAGGAATGTGACGCCCCTGAACTATTCAGGTCGTCACAGGGTACTGCACACTCTTTTTCTTTAGTGCAGGACTCAAACCCCCATGGTTCTGGGTCTCAGTCCTGCAGTATTGCCTCCACCAGCATTCACAAATCCTAGATACACTTTGCACCACACCCTGTCAGGCACACCAGTGGGCTGCTTAAGCAGGAATAAGGCCACCCACTTGGGGTCAGGCAGAGAGGTGGGAGGTGTCAAGTTAGTGAGTGGTAGCCCTTGAGCTGTGAGGAGCTCTGAGGAAGCTGGGAGTTGTAGCTCCCAGGGGAGAAGCAGACTAGGTCGCAGACGGTGGTCTGGACCTAGAGCAGTCGGACCCTAGTTGCAGGGGATTGAGGCTAAGTGCCTGGTATATTTCTTGGAGGACGGTCAGCAGCCTGGGTCTCATCACCGGTCCAGGTCCTAAGGCACGACGGGGTACACGGACCCTAGGTCGGGGAGAAGCTGCAGGCGACACAGCAATTAACCTGCGGAGAACAGGGCTGGGTAACGTTATCTTGCTGCCCCACTCCAACACCCCGGGTACTCCCACCGGTAGTGGCGGTACTCCCAATTATCGTACACCACGGGTGGCGTCACGAACTCCCCTGTAAATACCCCTTTTTTCATTTGAGCGTGGCCCCTCGAGCCACGAGTAATCAGCACCCCCAGATCCGAGAAGTTCGATCCGCTGCAGGGGCGGCACAATGGCAGAAACTGCAAATGACCATTCTTTTATCATCTGCACTTTCTTAAAGAAAAGAAATTGGAACACTTAACCCTTGGCAGAGGAACTCGCTGCAATTAGCTACTATGATGAACAGTTGCCCTCCTTCTCTTTCTGCCTTCCTCACTGCGTCTCCTGCCTATTGCTGTGCTGATGCTCCCTTCCCCCCTGTACTGCTGTCCTCGCTCTCTATGGAACCTTTTCCAGGTTGGGTTAGTGACTTCATCGTCCACCACCTTCCTTGCCTTCTGCACTCTAATCCTCCTGACTTGTGGACTTAACATCACTTGTCTCATTAGCATCTACTTCTTGTGACACTAATTGCCATTCCCCACCATCGACTTATTTTGACCATTGCTGCTAAAATATTTGGGCATCACTATATACAATCTCATTTTCCTATTAAAAGCTGTAGAGTAAAAGGCAAGAATCAATAAATGGAAATGTAAAGAGCTCCTCAGAGTGTCTAAGTAAAGGATTACTTGTTTCCTGGGGCTCGCCATAGCTTAAAGAAGGAGAATCAGGGTGAGGATTTTGTGGTCCAGATTCTTGGCTAGTGAGACTGGACCATGTGGAAGAGAAGGTGGTGCTGAAAAATAAACTAAAAGCGTTATCTGCCCCAACTGGGGGAGCCGGCTATCAGGCAGCATGAAGTCTTATTTCCTGCACCATCTAAAGAACAGAACGCTCTTTTGATGCAACGTCAGTAGAATCAGCTGAATTGCCAGAAGGAGTGCTCAGTGACCACTTTGTGCTGGCGAAGGACAGTGGCAGGCACAACATGTAGGCACTGGCAGGTAGTGACTACCTACCTGATATTTTTTCTTAAACTCCTAGATATACCCTTTAACTATTAAACTATATTGCATGAGGATTTTGCAGATACATAACATTTCACAAAGGTTGCAAAAGATTAGGTCTATGAAGAATCTCCAAGAAGCAACCGACATACTACCAATTTTTTAAAAATGCCCCATTTGTAAATTTCACTTCAGAATGTGTTAGCAACATATGCATAGGATCTGTTGCGATCTCATCTATTTAGCTGTTACTGTATTACTCAACAAATTGTCCAAATGTAAATTGGCAACAAATTTCTTTTTTATTTTACTTGCTTGTATAGCGCCATTAATTCCACAGCGCTTTATGGACATCATCATTATCTCCATTGGGGCTCACAATCTAAATTGCCCATCAATATGTCTTTGGAGGAAAATGGAGTAAACAAATTAACATGTAAACATACAATAAGCACTAAAATGGACAAGGACGTATTGCATAAAAAGACTATGTATGTCTTTGGTAAAGGATTGATAATCAAATCTGAAGCTCATTGTGATTCTTAGGTGGAAATATGAATTAATGTGTGTGCTTTTAGCTAGATTATAGCTATTACTGCGCTGGGCATTTTATTACTTTTATTGTTTCTGCTTTATTTACGAGTTAAACCCTGATTTAAACTTACCTTGTGGGACAATGCTTGAAGGAAATAAAATGTTGAGTCCACATGGGAGAAAATGCTCAGAGGGAAAATCGATAATGGAACTAATAAAGACCATCAAAGGGTTTGTTACAAGTTTGTCAGCATAATTTCCAATAAAGGACGTTCCACTAAATAAAGCAAATCTGTACAGTATACTGCAAGGCACTGTCACATTCTATATTGAACCTGAGTGGCACACAATCTTTTTTAATAATTGAAAAATTGTTAAATATTGTATTTACTTTCTATGTGTAGCATAAGTGTGAATTAATTTTATTAACAATATTCCCTAGTCTTGAGACGTCTCAGGAGCATTGGTACAGACGTTATTAATATAAGCTAAATGGTAATGTCATTGCTGCTTTTGTTAAATATTACTTTCTCCAACATTTTGAGCAGAAGCAAGGCTGCAAGTTTCTCAGCATTTTTTTTAAATATAAAATATAACCACAACTTTACATGATATGACTTAAGTCATGAAAGAGAGCCATTTTTGCTTTTACTTGAGCCCATTCTGCACCAAACCTGCATCTAAATTCTGATGAATATGGACGAGTGAATCGATTATAAATAAATTAGATTAATTTACCATATCCCACATTTTGAGGACTCTCACAAATTTAAATATTTGGGTCTTCCATTTATGTGAATCCAGCAAACTGGTGACCTGATGCTTGTCATTTTATTGGAAACATCTTAGGCAGGAAGAGGTCCCTGCTTCCTCAGCGCCGAATTGGTCCTCTGCTTCCTTTCTAAAGCTCTGGATTTGGTTTTATTTCCACTATTCTTCATGAGGTGATTTTCCTGTCATAACATAAATCTAATCAGTGCTTGAAAACTTGGTATAGTGTGAAGAGAAGACAAGAGATGGAATGGGTGCCTTAGGGAATGAAGAATAGGAAACCTTTAAGTTTTTGGGAAACTGATATGGGTATGGCTGTTTGCTTAGGTTGCTAATGCAATACTGTCCTCTGACTGTGACATAAGGGGTGTGCCAAGTATGTTCAGACCAGCAGAGGTCTGATGCACAATGAAAAAACATCTAAACTACAACACAGATAAGGGGGGAACACTGGGAACACAATAACAATGGTGGGCCCTGGCACTAGTGAGAGGGTAGATGGACACCTACAAACCTTACCTGAGCTGTTCCTGCTCTCCTAGCCAGTCCCTATACAGTTTATGCAACTGTCACCAAGCGAAGGGCCTGACTAGTGAGAGGTGGGTGAGGTTCACTAGACCACTGCACTAGAGAGACAAAAGGGTAGGGAGACAAACAGGGAATAAAGAACCAAAAATGAAGAGGATACGACTTTAGGACAATCCGTAACAGCTTCCTTCCACCAAAGTGGCATTCATATAACTGGTTTGTATAGTCAGCAAAGCTTGCTGGGATACCTGGCTATTTAAGCACAAAGGAAGGTGTCTACAAAGCAGATGCAGCTGACCTCAACTGCAGCAGAGTTGCAAACAGAAAAACTGGCATTAACTACATTAGTGCCAAAGGAAACAAAATTACTTTTAAATGGAGAGCCCTAGAGATAAGGGGCTCCAGACCTCAAGCTGCCACTAGTCTCCAAAAACAAGGAGACAATTGTGACACTGACTCAGCCATGTTATCTGTCCTTCGCCTTTCAACCTCTATATAGGGATCTGGGCTTTCAAAGAAATCTTTGGAATATGTCAGCACCACACCCACCAGACACACCAGTGGAGGACAGCCTGAGTGGAATAGGGTCGCCCACGTTGAGGGTTGGTTAAGGGGAGGTCAGGAGTGTCAAGCATAGGCCAGTGTAGTGTTGGAAGTGAAGGAGAGAGGAGGTCAGGAGCTGGGCTCCTTGGAGTTACTAGGTATCAGACGTTGGTCTTGGCCTGATAGGAGCTGGACCCCCAGTCGCAGGGGATCATGACAAGGGGCATGGCATTGTCGTGGAGAACAGCCGGCAGCCTTGTAACATCACCGGGCTGGGACCAGGTCATGACAGGGTTCGTGGACCCTAGGTCAGGGAGTAGCTTTAGGCAACCTGACAATTTACCCGACGAGAACGGAGCCTTCAAGATCCGGTCTCCACCCGCTCCAAAATTGGGGTACTAGCGCAACGAGGGGGATAGGACTTTCCACACATACGGTCCAGAAGATCCCAAGCGTGAACCCGGAGAGCAAGCTCCCTCAGTTAGCCACACTGGGGAGTGAGACCCGATTAGTTTCAAGCTACAAGGGCCAACTAGGAAGAGAACAAGGTGCCAAGGGAAAGGTCACAGATAAACAGGCACCACCAGCAGAAACGGGATCCAAATGTGCTCCCCTCAGTGGCAGTGGTGTCCAGAACTTTGGTTTACTAAGTTGTCGGTGTCAGCGTTATTGGACTGAGTGAGTACACAAGTGACCCTTACCTCCCCAACAGCACATCCCTGTTGCCATCACAGCGTGTTGGGGCATCCCCCCTACAAGTGGATTGGTTTAACACCTGGCTGCCCACTACATCGCCACCGGGTACACTTCAGCTGCAGCGGTGGTACTCCACCTTACCACACACCGCAGGTGGTGTCACAAACTGTAAATATACCGTCCCCTGTAAATATCCCCTTAATTGGAGTGGCCACACGACCCCCGGTTCCAGACAGCCCTCGAGCCACCACGGATCCGGATCTGAGCAGCTCGGCTGCTGACGTAGAGGCAACATACAGGGGCAGAATCGTGAGGCAGTTGGTTAAAGATAAATACAAGCCAAGGTCATGAATCCCAACACTGGAAGATACAGAATGCAAGGGCAAGACAATGCAAAAGTTTTAATAAACATAACTGGAAAGAAAAGCAGCTGCTAGGCCAGACTCACAGCAGAGAGCTGCAACAGATTATCAGCATGCTCTGTAGTAAGACTTAAGGCGTTATGAATGGAGGCAAAAAAACACGGCCAAGAAAAGCACTTGCTACCCACAGTAAAATTTGGTGGAGGTTACATCATGTTTTGGGGCTGTGTGGCCAATGCCGGCACCGAGAATCTTGTTAAAGTTGAGGGTCGCATGGATTCAACTCAGTATCAGCAGATTCTTGACAATAATGTGCAAGAATCAGTGACGAAGTTGAAGTTATGCAGGGGATGGATATTTCAGCAAGACAATGATCCAAAACACCGCTCCAAATCTACTCAGGCATTCATGCAGAGGAACAATTACAATGTTCTGGAATGGCCATCCCAGTCCCCAGACCTGAAAATCATTGAAAATCTGTGGGATGATTTGAAGCATGCTGTCCATGCTTGGCGACCATGAACTGGAATTGTTTTGTAAACAGTAATGGTGAAATAAACCTTCATCAAGGATCCAGGAACTCATTAAAAGCTACAGGAAGCGACTAGAGGCTGTTATTTTTGCAAAAGGAGCATCTACAAAATATTAATGTCACTTTTATGTTGAGGTGCCTATACTTTTGCACCGGTCAAATTTTGTTTAAATGCGGATTGCACATTTTCTGTTAGTACAATAAACCTCATTTCAATTCAGAAATATTACTCAGTCCATCAGTTATTAGATATATGAAACTGAAATAGCTGTTGCGAAAACCCAAATTGTTATAAAGAAAAAAGGTTAACATTAATAGGGGTGCCCAAACTTTTTCATATGACTGTATGTTCATTGTTCTTCCTTTAACCCACTCCCTTTTCACCTTGTTTTTCCTTGCCCTCACCCTCCTCCCGTTTTTCATCCCCAATAAAGTAATTACTTTACCTCCCCCTCCCCTCTCCCTTCTCTTTTCTTATACCTACCCCCCAAATAAAAAATATCGGTACCGATATCGCTAGTGAGCGTACCCACCCCCGTCGGTTGTGCGACATGGGCAAATCACTGCCCGTGGCGCACAACATCGCTAACACCCGTCACACGGACTTACCTGCCCTGCGACGTCGCTCTGGCCGGCGATCAGCCTCCTTTTTAAGGGGGCGGTTCGTGTGGCGTCACAGCAACGTCACGCGGAAGCCGGAACATGCCGCCCACCTCCTTCCTTCCTCATTGCCGGTGGACGCAGGTAAGGAGATGTTCGTCGTTCCTGCGGTGTCACACATAGCGATGTGCGCTGCCGCAGGAACGACAAACAACATCGTACCTGTAGCAGCAACGATATTAAGGAAAGGAGTGACGTGTCAACGAGCAACGATTTTTCACGTTTTTGTGCACGTTGATCATCGCTCCTTGGTGTCACATGCTGCGATGTCGGTAACGGCACCGGATGTGGGTCACTAATGACGTGACCCCAACAATATATCGTTACCGATATCGCAGCGTGTAAAGCACCCTTTAGACTGCCTATCTGGGCAGGACTAACTCCACAGCTAGACGAAAGAAAATAGAACAGAGCATATATCCACCAATGCTGTTGGCAGTTCAGCCAGGGTGCTGTTTAGCTGCAGTGGTATTGGTTTTAGTACAGAGTACAAATAAGGAAATAAATGGAAATAGCACACAGAATATGATATAAGAAATGTTTTTTTATTTTAAATATTAGATATACAGTATATTCATAGACATACAAATAAACTGCATTCTTTGTTTTCATATATTTTTATTAAAATAAGGTTAACAGAATAACATCAAATCTTTGAATACATGTGGAGACCTATTATATGAATACAACTTTTTTTTATTTGGGGGGTAGGTATAAGAAAAGAGAAGGGAGAGGGGAGGGGGAGGTAAAGTAATTACTTTATTGGGGATGAAAAACGGGAGGAGGGTGAGGGCAAGGAAAAACAAGGTGAAAAGGGAGTGGGTTAAAGGAAGAACAATGAACATACAGTCATATGAAAAAGTTTGGGCACCCCTATTAATGTTAACCTTTTTTCTTTATAACAATTTGGGTTTTCGCAACAGCTATTTCAGTTTCATATATCTAATAACTGATGGACTGAGTAATATTTCTGAATTGAAATGAGGTTTATTGTACTAACAGAAAATGTGCAATCCGCATTTAAACAAAATTTGACCGGTGCAAAAGTATAGGCACCTCAACATAAAAGTGACATTAATATTTTGTAGATGCTCCTTTTGCAAAAATAACAGCCTCTAGTCGCTTCCTGTAGCTTTTAATGAGTTCCTGGATCCTTGATGAAGGTTTATTTCACCATTACTGTTTACAAAACAATTCCAGTTCATGGTCGCCAAGCATGGACAGCATGCTTCAAATCATCCCACAGATTTTCAATGATTTTCAGGTCTGGGGACTGGGATGGCCATTCCAGAACATTGTAATTGTTCCTCTGCATGAATGCCTGAGTAGATTTGGAGCGGTGTTTTGGATCATTGTCTTGCTGAAATATCCATCCCCTGCATAACTTCAACTTCGTCACTGATTCTTGCACATTATTGTCAAGAATCTGCTGATACTGAGTTGAATCCATGCGACCCTCAACTTTAACAAGATTCTCGGTGCCGGCATTGGCCACACAGCCCCAAAACATGATGTAACCTCCACCAAATTTTACTGTGGGTAGCAAGTGCTTTTCTTGGCCGTGTTTTTTTGCCTCCATTCATAACGCCTTTTTGTATGACCAAACAACTCAATCTTTGTTTCATCAGTCCACAGGACCTTCTTCCAAAATGTAACTGGCTTGTCCAAATGTGCTTTTGCATACCTCAGGTGACTCTGTTTGTGGCATGCTTGCAGAAAAGGCTTCTTTCGCATCCCTCTCCCATTCAGCTTCTCCTTGTGCAACGTGCACTGTATTGTTGACCGATGCACATTGACACCATCTGCAGCAAGATGATGCTGCAGGTCTTTGGAGGTGGTCTGTGGATTGTCCTTGACTGTTCTCACCATTTTTCTGCTCGGCCTTTCTGATATTTTCCTTGGCCTGCCACTTCTGGCCTTAACAAGAACTGTACCTGTGTTCTTCCATTTCCTTACTATGTTCCTCACAGTGAAAACTGACAGTTTAAATCTCTGAGACAACTTTTTGCATCCTTCCCCTGAACAACTATGTTGAATAATCTTTGTTTTCAGATCATTTGAGAGTTGTTTTGAGGAGCCCATGATGCCACTCTTCATAGGAGATTCAAATAGGAGAACAACTTGCAAGTGGCCACCTTAAATACCTTTTCTCATGATTGGATACACCTGCCTATGAAGTTCAAAGCTCAATGAGGTTTCAAAACCAATTTAGTACTTTAGTAAGTCAGTAAAAAGTAGTTAGGAGGGTTCAAATCAAGAAATTGATAAGGGTGCCTATACTTTTGCATCGGACAAATTTTGTTTAAATACGGATTGCACATTTTCTGTTAGTACAATAAACCTCATTTCAATCCAGAAATATTACTCAGTCCATCAGTTATTAGATATATGAAACTGAAATAGCTGTTGCAAAAACCCAAATTGTTATAAAGAAAAAAGGTTAACATTAATAGGGGTGCCCAAACTTTTTCATATGACTGTATACAAATCTCAACCATGTTAACAGGCTTCCATTCTAGGAATATAAGCATATTGTCAAGAAAGCATGGCTGAAGGTTTGAATAAAAGGATTCACATTATGAAAAGGTTTTTAAGTAGTTCTAAATAATATTTATTTATTTATGTAATACCTTTTATAAAACTATTCCAGTGATCCCATCTTCAGCAATAGGAGGCAAAAGCATTGTTAATGGTAGCAAAGTACTTCTCGAAGTTATGGTGAAGAGAAGTTGTCTCTACGAACCCAGAGATAGTGGGCACCGCAGGTTTCTTTCAATTAGAAGCTATAAGATTTTTAGTAACTAGAAATAAATGAGTTAGGATAGGTTTATATATAGGATCAAATTTTTCAAAAATAAGTGAAAGCAGGGCCATTTGGGGAGTTATCTGAATTGTGGAGTTAGTAATCTGATTACTCAGACTAGAAATATTTTCCCAGAGATTCTTCAATCTAGGACAACTCCAGAAAATGTGGAGTAGAGTACCTCTCTCGTCACAATCTCTCCAACATAAAGGGGACGTCTCTCTATTAAATTTAGCAAGTCTGCAGGAATGAGATACCAACGCAAGATAATTTTGAAGTGAGGTTGATGGAGAGAGGCACATGCATTTGATGAATAGGTGTAAACTGCATTCTTTGATTCAATAGGTAATTCATGTAAAAAAAAATGCTACTCCATTGGCTAATAGACAACAGATCATTTTTTAGTTTTTTTTCCCAAAAATAAATAATAAATGTAATAGTACACTTCTGCAGCTATTTTGGAGCAAGTATGGCACATAATCATTGATTTCAACAGAACACTAATGTGATCACATAAACATATTTGACAATAACTTAACTAAATAAAATTACTGGAGAACAGAAGTCACAGAAGATTGCAGAAGGGCAAATGTCGTCAACATTTTCAAAAATAGAAAGATGGAGCCAGAAAATTACAGGCCAATGAGTGTTACTTCTATACCAGGAAAATCTTAGAACAAATGATTAATGTTTCCCATGTTTAGTGTGGCACACTAGAACACACAATGTAAAGATTGAATCAACTTCTCCCCTTTTTATCTGGTTTGAGGTGTAATGTTCATATTGCCCACTAACTTGCCCCAGGTGAGTTTGAATGAACATCACATGCTTGAAACAAAATTGTTTAAGCACAATTTTGGAAAGTACCAACATTATTGTTTGGACCATTTTGGGGGTTTTCTGTGAAAGTTTGTCCAATTTTCCGTTTTTCTCTGTGTTTTTGTGTTTTTCCAATAAACACAATAAATAAACATATGCATTACAAAACATGTGTAATTGAAATAATTTTCTGGGAGAAATACTTTTGAAACAATTTCAAAGATGCCAACACTTATGGCCATGACTGTATATCAGCTACACAATGTCACTGATCAATCACACTGCTTCTGTCCCCTTTTTGAATCTTCTTTGGATTGAATCTCTCTAATATCTCCAGACTACTATTCTCATTTAGTTTGCTGCCACAGTTATTCAACGTACTGTAATACTGTCTGGTGTATTTTTACAGTGTTTCAGGACTTCCTCTTCATCTCTATTGCTGACCTGTGATCTCTGGTGAATTGTCATTATCCAAAGATCACAAAGAAATGGCTGCTGTATTTACTACTTTGGCTTTTATACAGGCTGTGATACTCCCTTCTGGTTTAGTGTGCTATACCATGTGATAGTAAACAATTCTCAAATACTGAGCCATAAATATGAACTTTGGAACAGCCTTGGTATGGCTGGGCCATTGTCTGCACTACTCGAAACTACATCAGACCAGGAGGACAAAGAGTAATTGTGCAAATAAATACAATTTTACTAGTTCTCACAAACAGTAGTATAAAACATTAAAAACAATTACAAGAGACATGGCAGATGTCAAAAGAGGTTAAAGGAGGAATGGCAGCGTCCCCTATTGTGAATTCATTAACCCCATGAGTTCCTTCACAGCCAAAAAATACCATTAAAGAGTCATATTAAGGTAAGGAATATTCCACATATACATCCTCTTTTTCAAAGGGCTGTGAGCAGAGGAACAAGGGAAATGAGAAAATAAAGATCATAATTACCAAAGTGCAAGTACAGAGGAACCACAATGATGACTTATTCACAGGATATGACAAGACCCCCAAGAAACGGATCACTAACCACCAACGTGCAATTCACGAGGCTACTCTTAGCTTTTTGAAGGAGGGAAGATCCTACTTTTGTGCATGGTCATAATGGCTATAAATAGCCCAACTATTATTGAAGATTTGCGGCAGATGGGCTGTGTGCCGGAAAACCGGAAGTGCAGGCGAGTAGCGGAAGTCCCACCCTACCAGCCAGCAAGAGTGCATGCGCAGAGTTGCGGGGGACGCGTCACCCAGGCAACCACAGCGCATGACTTAATACGGCCAGCTCGGGGAGTCGCATGCGCCACAAGAGTGCACACGCTTCGCCTGAACCAGGCAACCAGGCAGGAGTGCACACGTGGGCAGGAGGACGCGTCACCCTGGAAACTTCAGACGCGCACACTGCCAGGCGACTGTCAGCGGGGAAAGAGATAAGGAGACGCCATACACTTACAAATAGGTACTTACTGCTTCAAAGTTGAATATACAAATGGAGTGAGGGAACCGAAGAGTGAAAAAACACATTTATGAAATATATATCTCGGGCACAAATATTAATAATAGAACAGTTAGGAATACATAAATGCTCCATGAATAGTAAAATGATACACATATATATTTTACAACAAAATATCCTCAATGTATATAATACAACCCAGATCATATAAATAAGTGAAATAATGTACTGTCATTTAAATATAGGAAAGTTGAGCATAAACAGATATTTTAATGAAATGTGCCATAGAAGAATTAAACAATCACATATTATTCCGACAGTTCAATCATTCCACATCAAGATATATGAGAAGAAAACCACAGTCCAACGTTGGGCTTCCAAACAGTAGTCGGGGGGCAACATCAAATTACCATAATCTAGTAGAAAAGAACAAATATGATATTAGTACGATGAAACACAAATTATAAGGAACATGCACGCCACAGTCCAGAGAGTTCAAAAATATGTCTCTAATAACCAATTAAAACAATTTTAGATAAAAACACATCTACGTGTATAAGAAACCTCTGGATGCAGAGAAGGGGGAAAAGACGGAATCATACAATGTCAACAAAAATGAAGTGAAACTGGTGGTTTCGTATAGGCCCTTGGGGACTAGAGTATCAAGGGTGGTGATCCACCGGGCCTCCGATTGGGCTAATGTTGATGTTATCAGAGTATTGTGGGGATTAAAGCAGGAATATTACACTTACCAAGATGCTATTTCATTCTGAAAATAGAAAATACATTACCAAAAACCAAAACAATCATACATATCCTGAAATTAACAAATATACAATAACAAAGTATAACACATAATAACAATTAATAAAACACATTCCATACCCGCCTGGCTCCTTTCACACAGATTTTCACTACTATTATTTACATTCCCTATTCATAATTCTGCTGCCACAACACTCACCCCAACCCATACTAGAGAAAAGAAAACAACCTATTAATAAAATTACATATAAAAAAGACATAATAAACACAATAGCACTGCAAAAAAACTAATTATTATATACAAACTTTTTTTTCCTTTATCCACAGCAAAACCACACACATATCTACTATTCTTACTAAATAACTCACCACCCCGATCCACCCTGGCCAACAAGTTAAAGATAATTCTCTGAGCTTGTGTCAGTCCCACAGTTTTTAATCAGCTGGGTCAGGACCAGGACAGATCTGTCCATAATCACCACATATCAAAAACCCCCTCCCCAAGTCCCCCACTCCCAATCTACCTATTACCCATCACCCCAACAGCAGAACAGAAAGTAACATAGAAGAAATCAACAAAGTTTGCCCTAGTTTGGGACCTGTAAACATTCTCTACCACATGCATTGCTAAAACAATAATCTAATCATGAAAAAGGATTAGCCGCTCACCAGTAAGTTGGAGTACTATGTGACGCCCTGACAAAATCAGAGTGTCACAGATTACTGCACCCCTCTTCCAGGTGCAGGATTCCCTCATCCTTGGCCCTCCAACACAAATCCCACATCTAGGTACACAACACTAGCCAGCAAAGCCTAGTCACCCCCCATGACAATAGGGACACATCAGTGGGCGGGGCCAAGCGGATGGTGACGCCTACCTAGGGGTCCTAAGGTGTTCTGGGAAGGAACAAGTAAGTCCAGCTTAGGGGGAGAAAGTGAAAGGAAAGTGAAGTGACAGGGTAGTCAGGGGTTGGAGCCCCTGGACTATCGGACTACTGACTAGGTGGCAGTCGGCAGACAGGGCCACAGGTGACAGAGATCCAGTCATGGGAGACTTTAAGTAGATCAGGGCAGGGTTGCAGCCCGCCAGTACGGACAGCGGGAATCCAGTCCGGAGGCCATGCACGACGGGGTACCTGGACCCTAGAGCAAGGACAGCTTCACGTACCTAACTAATTGACCAGCCGGGGGCAAGATATCAGGTCTTGTCCCACAGGAGGACCAAATAGAGTGAGATGGAAGCCCAACAAGGGGGATAGGGCTTCACAATTACCTGCTAAGATCCAATGGGTCAGTTCTCGCGGGATACAGTTCCCAACACACAGTATCACCGGGACTTCCCCGTTTCATGCGGAGTAGTCAACAACAAGGACACAATACTAAGCGCAGGAGGAAGATACCCCTGTTTGCTGTACCAGGGTGTGGGATCCGAACACCCCCGCCGGAGGTCACCGGTCACTGGCAATTTGGTTTACCAACTAGACTCTGTGTGTATTTATTCAGGAACTGAGAGTACACCAAATCCACCCGGTCCAATCCCCCAGATTGCGCTCCGCAGCACAATCCCACCTGGAACGGGGTCCCGGGACAACACCTCCCCTACCTGTGGAGGAGATAACATCCAGCTGCCCCACTCCATCGGTCCCGGGCATAATCCCCAGTGGCAGCAGCGGTGTCACCCACAATCACCGCACACCATGGGTGGCGTCACTGACAAAACCTACCCCATATAATATTCCCCCTTTTTTGAGCGGGTGACGGACGGGTGCTCAGGTCTGGGTCCGGCTTCCCCTCGAGCCACCGCCGTGGCCCCGGATCTGAGCGTCTCCAGGAGCCCCCCTGCTGTGGTCTGTCCCTCGCCCGCAACAACTACAGGAGGTGCGTGCACCCAAAGCGAGAAACCTCTCCAAAGATGAGAGGCTCTCTGTGATCCCAGCCATTCGTACTCCAAAGAGCGCACCTTCGCCAGGTCACCCAGAATGTTACTACAGACCTCTTCTACTGGGAGGATTTCCCTACTCATCAACACTAAACATTGTGCACTCCATGTGAATAACTTAATCACTACACTGACTAAGGAACATCATGGGGTTGACCATATTTAATCCACATAGTCTCCCTGTACAGTAAGTAACATCCCACTTGACTAGGTTCAGTCTGTTTCTCCATAACCTCCAACACCGCGGAGACACCATCACGTGCTTCTCAACGCAGTGACACTAGACAAGGCCCCCTGGGAAAATATGCAAAACAAGAATGCCGCTGAGACACCATCACATGTTTCTCAACGCTGGCAGGAAACTAGCCAGTTTCCTACTCCACACTGATGAGGGGCAAATTCCCCAAAATAGCTGTCTGTGGATGGATACCATGTTTTGGTATAGGTGGTTTCCTTGACTGGAGACTGCCCTTCCCATTGTTATTCCTTCTCGGTGAAAGACTTGGCTAGTTTCCTGCCAGCGTTGAGAAACATTTGATGGTTACATCTGGTAAAGTCAACCTCTTTGCTTTGTCATGGCTTGGAGGAAATGGCCTTTTAGTTGTCCACATCTGAGAGACTGAGATCTGGCTGCTGTGTGGAGACGGTGTTGAGTAGGGTGTCCCTGGAAAACTGCAGGTCTGTGAGGAAAATGCAGGCGAAGACAGGATGTTGCCTTCATCCAAAGTTGGTGCTCTCGATGTCTGAGAGAGCTCTACACCAGCACTTGTTTACCCTTCCAAAACAACTGACGACCTGCCAAGCAACCTGCTTGTTGCGGTTAAAGAGGTGGAAGGTCTGCATTGAAAAACATGTGTGACAGTTTTCCCTCCCGTCATAGAGGATGAAGAGCGCGCAGATGCACTTGAAGGGGCAGACGGTGGTTGGCCCGCTCCGCTAGGCCGCAGCATTGTAGCACAGTGAGCTTCCCACTGGGACTTATGCTTGTTATTCATGTGATGATTCATGGAAGAAGTTGTCAAACTAGTGAGGTTTTGGCCTCTACTTATAGATTGGCGACAAATCTTATAGATCACATGATTTGGGAGATCCTTTGCGATGTCAAAAAAGGACCAGATTAGGCAGAGCTTAGAGCCCATGCGACATGCAGAGCCACCATGACTTGTGCTCAGAGGCAGAGTTGAGCCTGAGGATGCACTTGTTGACGTGTTTCCAGTACTCCAACTCTGTCCAGGAAGGCGCAAGGTAACCTCTTCGTCAGTCGCATCCTCCTCTACCGCCTCTGGTGACCTCCTCGAGTGCCTGACTGTGGGTTGACAGTAAGTGGGATATAGAACTTCATCATCATCCGTTGTGTTTGCACTCCCCTCGCTCTCAGACCTAACCTCTTCCTACCCTGACTGAATATTTAAGTTGTCATTCCAATCAGGTATCTGCGTCTCATCGTCATCAGCATGTTCCTCATTGTCTCCACCAACTGGTGTTACAGTTTTGGAATGAGGGTCCACATTATGCTCAGAAACTTTGTCATCAGGGCCTGAATCTGACTCACAAAGCTTATGGGCATCACTGCAAACCATTTCCTGGTCTGTACTCACTGTAGCTTGGGAGCCTACCTCTGATTCCTAGGTTATAGTGTGACTAAATCGCTCTGCAGACTCACCCATCTCTGTTACAACATACTCTGCAGGGTGGGTGGAGACTTGAGAGCTGGGAGAAAGCAAGTGCGATTGGGGTGACAACTCAGAGGACTGCTGTTTTTTGGATTTTGAAGTTGAGGTGGAGGAGAGCCACTTGTTGGAGCACTTGAGATCCATTCAAGCATGTTCTTTTTTTGTGCATCAACTACCTTTGTTACAGTTGTTCTGTTCCATAAAAAAGGGAGCAGATCAGATTGTCCACGGAAAGTAGTAGACATCTTATTTTTGCTGGAAGATGGCCTTTCTTCAGCAGATGTTACTGTAGCTTTCCCACCTACCCCTTGGACAAAAACTTTTTCCTTTTACAACACGCCTGTTCCCCTTTCCACCAGCATCTGTCCTTTTCACACTTATTTTGTTTGCGACAAGATTGGACACCTAAAATGTCGTAGCAAAAATGGAGAGGTGGTGTAAATTGCAGAGGGGGGTCTAGCTTTATTGACAGCTGATGAAGCAACACTGACTATCCCAGACTATTTTAGTATGCCCATAACAGTGGAAGCACTGTTTGCAATTAGAATTGTGTAGCAAAAATGGACAGGTGTGTAGAATGCACAGGTGTTGTACCTTGCTTGGCAGCAAAGGAACACTAAGGTAGTATCCCAGACAATTTTAGTATGCCCCTAACAGAGGCAGCACTGTTTTCAATTAGAATTGCGTAGCAAAAATGGACAGGTGTGTAGCATACACAGGTGCTATGGGTAACTGGACAGCAAAGGAACACTAACTTAGTAATCCAGACACTTTTAGTATGCCACTGAAAGTGTCAGCACTGTATGCAATTAGAATTGTGTGGCAAAAATGGGCAGGTGGGTAGAATGCACAGGTGCTGTGGGGATCTGGACAGCAAAGGAACACTAACATAGAATTCCAGACACTTTTAGTATGCCACTAAAAGTGTCAGCACTGTGTGCAACTAAAATTGAGTGGCAAAAATAGGCAGGTGGGTAGAATGCACAGGTGCTTTGGGTAACTGGACAGCAAAGGAACACTAACTTAGTATTCCAGACACTTTTAGTATGCACTAAAAGTGTCAGCACTGTGTGCAATTAGAATTGTGTGGCAAAAATGGGCAGGCGGGTAGAATGCACAGGTGCTGTGGGGAACTGGACAGCAAAGGAGCACTAACTTAGTATTCCAGACACTTTTAGTATGCCACTAAAAGTGTCAGCACTGTGTGCAATTAAAATTGCGTGGTAAAAATGGGCAGATGGGTAGAATGCACTGGTGTTGTAGGTGGCTGGACAGCAAAGGAAGCCTCACTTTCTATCCCTGCCAATGAAAAAATGCACCAAGGAATTGCCTGAGCTGATGTAGCCAGACGCTGTTATATAAAGCCCTTCACAGCGTTGGCACGGACCTGCCTAGCAACTATGGCTATGAACGTCTGTAATGCAGCCCTGAAAACGGCTGAAATAACTAGTGGTCCCAAATCCCTAAAGCGGTGTTTAGATTGCACTGTATGTCTATAGCACACACAGCAGAAGCAGCAGCAGCCGTGGGAGTGGTGATTGTCACCCACCCGCAGCAGACAGATAATGGCGGCAACGGGGAAAATGGCCGGGTCTTATAAGGCAAGGACATGTGACATGCACAGCCTATGACACATGCCCTTGCTTGTCTGGCAAAATCCACTTTGCTGTGTATGTATCTGTGATTTGCTGACAGCCTGGCCCGCCCCACTGTACGCGCGGTTAGGAAAAAAAAAAAAAAAGAATGGTGATCGGCATTCTCTCAGCACTCAGCAGCAGCACTGATCTAAACCCTGTCCCCCCCGCACACTATACGCTGAATTTTGTTAACAGCGTGATTCACAGGGACTCACACTATTACAGTGAAAAGCCAGCTAGTATCTAGCTAGGCTTTTTGTTGATCGAACCGTTCTCGAACGTAACTCGAACTACTGAACTTTTACCAAGTCGTTCGAGTTCGTCGAACGACTCGTACACCCCCCAAAATCACTCGAACATGAAATTGGCTAACCTCGAACATCGCTCATCTCTGCTCATCATTATTACTGACGTCACTGAGCGTCAGAATTTCTGGGCTGCTGCTGCGTGTCAGTGACTATGCAGCATCGCTGTGAGAAAGTTCTTAGAATAACGCACCATAAGAATCAATGGATGTCATGGGAAAAAACTCTTTGGATTATATAGGAACGTTCAGGATTTATTTTGAAGTAATAAATTGATAAACAAGGTAGTGTGGAGGAGTCTTTACTCAAATAAAAAAAAAATCCTGTCTCTATTTTTTACCTCAATGCTTACCGGGTTAGTAATGAAGTTGTCTGATAGGTGCCTATTCATTACTCAATCCAGGGCTTGATGCCAGCTTTCAAATCACAGCTGACATCAACACCACATGTATTTTCCCAATTGCCACTGCACCAGGGCAATTGGGAGGAGCATGGAAAGGTGTCATCTAATGGAAGCGCCACTTCTGGGGTTGCTGTTGGCTACTACTTTTAAGCTGGGAACAGGTAAAATACCTATGGACCTTCCAACCTTGATAATATCAGCCCCCAACTGTCTGGTTTACCTTGGATAGTTATTAAAAAAAAGGGGGGGGCACACCACTTTATACATTTATTTATTTAAATACTTTTAAAAAATGGTGTGGGATCCCCTCTATTTTTGATAACCAACCAAGGTAAAGCTGACAGCTTAGGGTTGCAGCCCACAGTTGTCTTTTTACCTGCTCTTTTTACCACAATTAGGCAGAAGCCCAAGTAATTTTTTTTATCTTTATTGTTGAAAGCATCGAACATGCAACTTCCGCATGCAATAAAGCTTGCTGATTGGCTGCACTGCAGCCTTTCAACAAACTTTATTAACATACGACCATTACCCGAACTCCAAATTCAGATGACAGACTTTTTTTTTGTCCATGTTGGAGTCTGAGACCCGGACACTCGGTGTTCAGAAAAAAAATCCAGAACATTTCAGTTTGGGGTCACTCATCCCTAATTATAAGGATAAGCTGTGTTCCTTGCTTAGGAAAACTTTTGCTAAACTTAAATCTGCCAGCTGCACATCTTACCAGGAGACTAATTTCTACTCTAACACTTACCTGCCTGTGCCATCTCTAGGTCTATGACTAGTCAGTAGCCAATACAGCATCAGTATATATGACATGGTGGACTACATGTTTTATCTGCTGTTGTGTCAACGTGACTCACTTCAGCAGAGATGCAACACCTGAACAGCCAGATTTCGTCATAAATGGACTGTGTCTTTTCTCTGTCGAATACCCTGAGCACCAACCCCATGTGTGATGCCCTGGACTAGTCAGGTTGTCCCAGGTAGTCACACACAACACCACACCCCCTCCAGATTAGGTGACATCAGTCAAACTAAAAACCTTGTCACCACCCTCCAGGTTTGATGTCCACACCAGGGGGGGCGGAGCCAAGCAGTTGGCTCCACCCACCGAGGAGTTCACAGGTCTGGAGGTGGGAAAACACAGACACAAGTTCAAGATGAGAGTGGAGAGTAGTTTTGACAGTGGAGGAGAGAGGTTGAGTCCAAGGGCAGACCTGCGCCCAGGCCTGTCATAGACTACTCCGGTGGCTGGGCCAGAGCCCAGTCACCTTTGGCAAGGAGGCAGATGGTGGTGGCCACCTGCAGGAGTTGGGATTACAGCCGGTGGAACCGTAGGGACCGGGGTCGGGCGGTGGCCCACCGGTATCGAACCGGGGAACCAATTGGAAACCGGAGCACCAGGAGGGGTACTTAGACCCAGACGAAGCCCCGAACTGACAAGGCCAAGTCAAATCAACTGATTGCGGACTGGACTTTAGGACCTATCCCACACAAGACCCGTTAGAAGACAACAGCCCAACCATACAGGGTAAAGCCACCGCCAAGGCATAGAGACTCAAAGGGCCAGCGTCTGCGGACAAACGGGCTTCTACGGCATATACAAGTCAGGGAGCGGACTACCGGTGTCTAGGCATAGGAGTCAAACATTTACACACAGAGGTGCAGGTGAAAGGCGGAAACCACCAACCTATACCGGGAGAAGCTGTAGCCGGCTGCGGGCCCCGTTCATCACTCCGTTTGGTTTACCAGAGACTCCAGTGTATTGTGTCAGAGTGAGTACATCAGTGCCTTCGGGCCGCGCACCGCTCTGCACTGCACCAGCGTCCAACACGCATCACCCGCTCACCCGCCTCAGCACCTCCTTCGGGCCCCCGGGACCATCGCTCCCCTACCCATTGGGGAAGTCAACACCAAGCTGCGCAACACCGTACCCGGGAGGCCTAGTTAAAGGTAGCAGTGGTGTCCATCCATTCACCACAACCTGTGGGTGGCGTCACAAACTTACAATCCAAACCATACAACTGCGGCCCCGGCCGTGGAACTCCTCACCCAAGTCCCCGCGTGTACCGCCAACTCCCTTGCAGAGTGACGTGACCCCCGGGTCCATGAGAGGCTTGAGCCACCACCCACAGTACGAGCACGGATCCGAGCAGCTCGGCGGTCGCAGCCGAGCCCGCGGGGCGGTACACATGGACTTCTGGTCAGCAGATTGGACGTGTGGAAAAAAATTGGTCTAGCTTTCCATTGGCATATTACTATCATGTCAAGTCTCCAGTTTACTGTCATAGAGGGTATTAAGCATTGCAGGTGACTTTATCATGCCCAAGCTGACCAAAATTTCCACCATAAGTGTAAAAAATCTAACATTTCTCAAAATGCATCAGGCATGCATCAGTGTTAATTTTCATTCACCAACAGGTGATTCCAATGAATAGATTAGTCTTAGCATCTGCCTGTTTTTCCATTGTGCTCAATACAGTTCTACAGATGCCAGTGTCAATATGTACCAACCAGCTGAGCATTGCATGCCTGTCAAGAGCACATATCTATATCGTGCTACTGCTGCTGCTTGTATTGGCCATGTAAGTGATGGTTTTACTAAGTTGGAAATATCCTTGCTTGTCCCAAAAAATTTTATATGATGAAGCTGTTACTACTACTTTGCTACTGTCATTGCAGAAGGACAGACACTTCTCCAGTCTGCCTATTATGATCTACAGGTTTACGGTACTGCTTGTGCAGCCACTTCCATTGCTAACCTTACACACATACAGATACCTACTTACATCCCCTAGCAAATTCTATACTACAGTCCCTGACAAAAGTTCTGTCGCTTAACCATGTTGTGTAAATAAAAGCTTATAACCTGACTTTAAATTCATCCATTGGTTTTATAAATTTATCTTTTGAAAGCTGAAACCCTCCCAAATTTGGTTTAGGTTATGAAAATAAAGTTGCTGCAAAGCTGAAATATTGATCATTTAATGAACACAGAAAGGTCAGATTTTGGCAAGACAAACGTTTTGTCGCCCACAGAAAGTAATGTGAAATTCAACCAAATAATTAACTGCAATACAAAGATATGTTGCATAACATTGGTGAATGAAGTTGTGGTGCTATTAGAGCCATATTTAACCTCATAACTACGGCCGTACGACTTAAAGCGGCGGAAAAACAGGGTACTTATTCTGTTCCGCCGCTTTAATGTGTCGGTCCGAAAAAACCCTATAGCGCCCCCCAGCAACCAAAAATCTCAGGGGTTTCAGCTACCGGGGATAGCTGAGATCCCCCAGATTATGAATCGAGGTGTTTTTTTTGGACCCCGATAATGTGATCGCCAGTATACACCGTATACCGACGATCACATAAAAAAAAAGAAATGGCCGGTAAAACTGATTTCTTTTTCATCTGACATGATCAAACATGTCAGATGAGAAAGAAATATAAACCCCTAGTGCCCCCAAAGCCCCCAGTACTGGAGAGCCCCCCCCACTTCTTCTCCGAAACAGTCAAAATGGCGCCGAAGCACACCGAAAACTGCCGCCGCCGCCGGCTCTGCATTCATTTCCCTCCAATCTGAAGTGATCAAACATTTCAGATCGCAGGGAAATGTCCTCCCCCTGACCCCTCCTCCGGTACACCGGAGCTCTCTGGTCCCCCAGAGCCCCCTCCGGTTCTCCAGAGCTGCCCCTCCTTTCCCCCTCCGGAGCATGCAAGGTGGCGGCACGCAGCGCACAGTAACGCGCGGCCGCATTCATCCTGCTCTTTCTGCCGCATGTGACACGTCACATGCGACAAAAAAGTTGTCCCCAGGTCCCGCCAGGTCTCCCGCCGTCACCCCCCGTCAGCCCCCGGTCTTCCCCATTACCTGGCTTCTGTTCCGTCCCCGCGATCACTCTGCCTCCTTCTGGAAAGCTGGCAGCGCATGTGCAGACAGCGGCTGTCAGCTGGATCCTTGCAAGCAGAGACGCTGACCTCTCTGCTGCACATGCTGCTGTACTGTGGACCGGGGGAGAGTGAGTACAGTAATCTGCAGCCACACTCCTCACATGGAGAGCCTGCTGTTCTAGAAAATGGGGGGTACGTTCTGTGAGCATGCCCCTCATATTCTGGAATGAGGTTACTGTAGATCACTCTGCCCTAGGTTGGACGGGGGAAGTGTGAGTGCAGTATTCTCAGATTACTGCACCCACACTGCTCATGGAGAGATTTCTCTTCCAGAAAATGGGGGATACGTTCCCTGAATGTGCCCCCCATATTCTAGAAGGTCCAGAGTCGTCGTGGGACCTCCAAAATGGATTACAGCGACCGGAATTTGTTTATTTTCAATAAATTGGTGAAAGAGGGAATGTTTCGGGGAGTGTTTTTTCAAATAATTTTTTCCCCTTTTTTAGTACTCTTCCCTAGCTATTACTGCACATCATGGCCGCCTCTGCAGCCTGTGCCTCCCCACGGAGATCTGGATGGGAGACGTCACTGGCAGTATGAGTGTTATATTTGCCTTGGTACGTCTCCCTGTTTTTGTTTTCAGGCTGGAATGCGGCCATCGCGCAGGTGCGGGTATCCTAGTGACAGGCCCGATCACATGACCGCAACCACCCCGGCTCCATGAAATGCGATGACGTGGATAGGGACGCTAGTTCATTGCGCATGCGCGGGATCGCGTCATCGGGATCCCCGGTCACGTGACCGCTGCATGCAAGGATGCGGAAGTGGTGCACCTGGATGTACGTACCCCGCTGGAACATGTGCTACTGGGATCTTACATCTCCTGAGGGGTTAACCGTTTAATTACAGGTGAGAACACTTGGGATACATCTTATAAATTGGGAGGCTTTTTTGGTGGGCGTCTCCTCTGCCCCCTTAATCTGCATCGTGTCACTGTGTCTGCATCTGGACTGGAGGGTGATGACCTGAGGAGCTCATTGACTGCTTCCTTTGTGGTATTTGGACTGGTGTACTATCTAAGGAGTCGTGGGAGGACCGTCTACAGTGGACACCTATTGAGGCCTGAGATAAGTGGCGAATTGTGTATACTCTAATGAGTGACTGTGTCTCTGTTACTTTTGAGTCTAACCTCACTATTATATGTGAATTTGCTGTGGCTAATCTCTGCCAGATAGCTGGCGGTTAGAGATTTGGCACTGGATTCTGGGCTTTCTAGCCTGGCTCTGGCTTGGAATAGTGGGATTGGACGGACTCAGTGACCATTGGCCTCTTGGTGCTGTATAGGACTACCAGCATTTGTTATGGTTTATTATATTCTGTTTGAACTAATTTTTGCTCCACTCCTGAAGAACCTCAGATAGATGAGGGGAAACGCGTCGGGTGGTTTTTGTTAGGAGCCGCCTTTATCTAACTAGGTGGTCTTTCTTGGGTTATTGGACAATACCATTTCCCAAATTGTAGTATATTTAGATATAATATATTGTTATATTTAGTTGATTGTTGGTTCAGCTTTGTATTAAACCCTTCAGACTGTCACCTTTGATTTGTCAGGGTCCGGATAGGGCCTATAGGGACAGCCTACGTTGAACGGGGGCGCCAATTGCGCAGGTTCTAGGGTGCCAACCTCCGCAGCAAGGAAGGGGTGAGCGTAGGGCATCATAAGGGCCAGGCCCCACCCCTCCCCTTGTACCCTTGGACTTTTTGATTTTTAATTTAATTTTGACATAAATGTTGGGTATTTTCCCTTTTAATACTGAATTGAATAAAAATTAGTTTTAGGAGTTTTTTCTATAATTTGCACTAATGCACTTCTAATTGATTGTCTCAACTTTACTAAAACTGTGTTGTGCAGTAGAAGCACAGTGGAAGGATTTTTAGAAATCCCGTGTCCACTGTGCTTCTCTTCTCCGCAGCATACACTGACCTGTGGTGCAGCTTCCCGAGCCTCAGCATGTCAATTTATGCTGCGGAGACAAGAGTGTTCTCTGCAGGTAGCATAGAGCTCCACAGCAGCCTGAACCCAAATCGTGGGCATGGGCAGCTGCTTTCTCCCGTGGACAACACTCACATCTCTGCAGGAAGGCTGACACTGTATACTAGACTCCGTGTCGCTGGATCATGGCCACATAGCTTAAAAGTTAGAAATTTGTTGCTACAGCAACATTTTTGTGAAGTACCTGTGGATTCAAAATGCTTACTATACTCCTGAATAAAATCCAGTTTCCAAAATGGGGTCACTTGTGGGGGGTTTCTGCTGTATAGGTACCCAAGGGGACCTGCAAATGTGACATGGTGCCCGCAATTTATTTCAACTTTTCCAGAATTGAAATGGTGCTCCTTCCATTCTAAGCCCTCCCATTTATCCAAACAGAGGTTTTTGGCCACATGTGGGGTATCCCTGTGCTCATAAGACATTGGATAACAACCTGTTGCGTCCACAGTTTGTTGTTGCCTCTTGAAAAAGTAAAAAACTTGATGCTAAAGCAACATTTTTGTGAAAAAAGTGAAAAATTTCAATATGGCAACCTAAGCTTATTAAATTCTGTGAAGTACTCTTGGATTCAAACTGCTCACTATACACCTAGATAGAAGCCTTGAGGTGTCTTTTTTTCCAGAATGTGGTCACTTGTGGGGGACCTCCACTGTTTAGGCACCTTAGGGGCTTTCCAAATGCAACATAGTGTCAACTAATGATTCCAGCTAATTGTGCAGTCAAATGACGCTCCTTCCCTTCCGAGCCCTGCTGTGCACCCAAACAGTTGATTTTCATCACACATAAGGTATCAGCATACTCAGGAGAAATTGCACAATAAATTTTATGCTGAATTTTTTCCTTTTACTCTTGCAAAAAAAAAAAAGCTACCTGGTTGAAATAACAATTTTGTGGTAAAAATGTATTTTTTTATTTTCACAGTTCAACATTATAAACTTCTGTGAAGCACCTGGGGGTTCAGGGTACTCACCAAACATCTAGATAAATTCCTTGTGGGGTCTATTTTCCAAAATGTGGCCACATGTTTAGGAGCTTCACTATTTAGGCACCTCAGGGGCTCTCCTAATGCAACATGGTGTCCGCTAATAATTCCAGACAATTTTGCAGTCAAATGGCACTCCTTCCCTTCTGAGCCCCGCCGTGTGCCAAACAGTTGATTTTCACCACATATAAGGTATTGCCAAACTCAGGAGAAATTGTACAATAAATTTCATGGTGATATTTTTCCTGTTACTCTTGTGAAAAAAAAGCTACCTGGTTGAAATAACAATTTTGTGGTAAAATTTTATTTTTTTTATTTTCATGGCTCAACGTTATAAAATTCTGTGAAGCACCTAGGGGTTCAGGGTACTCACGAAAGATCTAGATAAATTCCTTGAGGGGTCTAGTTTCCAAAATGGCATCACTTGTGAGGGGTATCTTCTGTTTAGGTACCTTAGCGGACCTGTCAATGCAACATGGTGCCCGCAATCTATTTCAGCCAAATTTGCTTTCCAAAATTCAAATATTGCTCCTTCTGTTCCAAGCCCTCCCATTTGTCCAAACAGAGGTTTCTGACCACATATGGGGTATTGGTGTGTTCATAAAAAAGTGGGGAACAAGTTTCGGGGTCCATTTTGTTGTGTTATTTCTTCTAAAAGGGAATAAATTTGGGTTAGAGCTAGAGTTGAGCGCGGTTCGCGGTTCGAGGTTCTCCAGTTCTAAGCTCGAGTGATTTTGGGGCCTGTTCTAGATCGAACTAGAACTCGAGCTTTTTGCAAAAGCTCGATAGTTCTAGAAACGTTCGAGAACGGTTCTAGCAGCAAAAAAACAGCTAATTCCTAGCTGGCTTTCCGCTGTAATAGTGTAAGTCACTCTGTAACTCACACTATTATGACATTTCAGTGTATAGTGTGCGTGAACAGCGCCTTCAGATCACTGCTGTTTCTATAATGGCGATCGCCATTTTTTTTTTTTTTTCCTTGTCTTCCTTCCCTAAGCGCGCGCGTCTTGTGGGGCGGGCCAGCAAGTCAGCCAATCCCAGACTCACACACAGCTAAGTGGACGTTTAGCCAGAGAAGCAACGGCATGTGTGATAGGATGTCCATGTCACATGTCCCTGCATTATAAAACCGGACATTTTCCTCCATGACGCCATTATCTCTCCTGCGTCCTTGGTGTCAGACATCACTGGCGCAGCTCCGTCCTGAGTACTATCGCTGATACAGCTGTATGCGCTCCATACACAGCGCTGGACAGCATAGGGATAGCACTTTCCATCAGTCCTTTTAAGGGCTCGTACGGGCAAGGTCAGAGTTAAGGTGACAGGTCCTGAAAACAGCGACAGCGTCTGTGTAGCAAAGGTCAGGGATTTCGTCGCTGCATTTCCCCATTAGGAGGGAATAGAAAGGCAGGCTTCCTTTCCTCTACCCAGAGCCCCACAATCCTGGCACTGTACCCTCCTGTCCTCTGCACACTCCAACTCATTATAACTAAGCCATTATACTAGCAAACACTCAGTGTACCTAGTGGCATCCTAAACGTGGCTATTGGACTTTGCTATAGTCCCACTAGTGCAAAGACATTTGCAGCACCTCTGCCTGCATTGCACACTCCAACTCATTATAACTAAGCCATTATACTAGCAAACACTCAGTGTACCTAGTGGCATCCTAAAAGTGGCTATTGGACTTTTGTCTAGTCACACTATTGCAAAGATATTTGCAGCACGTCTGCCTGCATTGCACACTCAAATTCATTGTTACTAAGCCATTATACTAGCAAACACTCAGTGTACCTAGTGGCATCCTAAACATGGCTATTGTACTTTTGTGTAGTCACACTAGTGGAAAGATATTTGCAGCACGTCTGCCTGCATTGCACACTCAAACTCTTTTTAACTAAGCCATTATACTAGCAAACAGTCATTGTACCTAGTGTGGCATCCTAAACGTGGCTATTGTACTTTTGTGTAGTCACACTAGTGGAAAGATATTTGCAGCACGTCTGCCTGCATTGCACACTCAAACTCTTTTTAACTAAGCCATTATACTAGCAAACAGTCAGTGTACCTAGTGGCATCCTAAACGTGGCTATTGTACTTTTGTCTAGTCACACTAGTGGAAAGATATTTGCAGCACGTCTGCCTGCATTCCACACTCAAACTCTTTTTAACTAAGCCATTATACTAGCAAACAGTCAGTGTACCTAGTGGCATCCTAAACGTGGCTATTGTACTTTTGTGTAGTCACACTAGTGGAAAGATATTTGCAGCACGTCTGCCTGCATTGCACACTCCAACTCATTATAACTAAGCCATTATACTAGCAAACACTCAGTGTACCTAGTGGCATCCTAAACATGGCTATTGGACTTTGCTATAGTCCCACTAGTGCAAAGACATTTGCAGCACCTCTGCCTGCATTGCACACTCCAACTCATTATAACTAAGCCATTATACTAGCAAACACTCAGTGTACCTAGTTGCATCTTAAACGTGGCTATTGGACTGTTGTCTAGTCACACTAGTGCAAAGACATTTGCAGCACCTCTGCCTGCATTGCACACTCCAACTCATTATAACTAAGCCATTATACTAGCAAACACTCAGTGTACCTAGTGGCATCCTATACGTGGCTATTGGACTTTGCTATAGTCACACTAGTGCAAACACATTTGCAGCACCTCTGCCTGCATTGCACACTCCAACTCATTATAACGAAGCCATTATACTAGCAAACACTCAGTGTACCTAGTGGCATCCTAAACGTGGCTATTGGACTTTGCTATAGTCCCACTAGTGCAAAGACATTTGCAGCACCTCTGCCTGCATTGCACACTCCAACTCATTATAACTAAGCCATTATACTAGCAAACACTTAGTGTACCTAGTGGCATCCTAAACGTGGCTTTTGGACTGTTGTCTAGTCACACTAGTGCAAACACATTTGCAGCACCTCTGCCTGCATTGCTCACTCCAACTCATTATAACCAAGCCATTATACTAGCAAACACTCAGTGTACCTAGTGGCATCCTAAAAGTGGCTATTGGACTTTTGTCTAGTCACACTATTGCAAAGATATTTGCAGCACGTCTGCCTGCATTGCACAATCAAAGTCTTTTTAACTAAGCCATTATACTAGCAAACAGTCAGTGTACCTAGTGGCATCCTAAACGTGGCTATTGTACTTTTGTGTAGTCACACTAGTGGAAAGATATTTGCAGCACGTCTGCCTGCATTGCACACTCAAACTCTTTTTCACTAAGCCATTATACTAGCAAACAGTCATTGTACCTTGTGTGGCATCCTAAACGTGGCTATTGGACTTTTGTGTAGTCACACTAGTGGAAAGATATTTGCAGCACGTCTGCCTGCATTGCACACTCAAACTCTTTTTAACTAAGCCATTATACTAGCAAACAGTCATTGTACCTAGTTTGGCATCCTAAACGTGGTGTTACGGTTGCTGCGAGCACTGGAGACTATGTCCAGATTTCTTGCTACTGCACATGTGCGAGCGCTGGAGACTAAGTCCAGATTTCTTGCTACTGCACATGTGCGAGCGCTGGAGACTAAGTCCAGATTTCTTGCTACTGCACATGTGCGAGCGCCGGAGACTAAGTCCAATCTTGGAGCCATTGCACATGTGCGGGTGACATCATCGCTGACACGAGGTCACATGTCTCTGACACCTTCTATGCCGATTGGTCGCTGGTCATGTGCTTGTGACGTCTTGCTCGGTGATAGGCCAGCATGACGTCACTCCTGTCGTTCTGGCAGCGGATTGGCTCTGGTGTCCTCCATCTTGGATGGGGCACAGAGTCTATATAAGACCCTGACACACGCCGCATGGTGCTCAGTCCTCTTGGTTCATGCATATGAGTAGACGCTCTGTGCGCGTTCCTCTAGGCATTCCTCTGTCTATGCTAGGTGAGCGCTACCGGCAGGGTAGCGTTCTTATACCTTACAGCTTCGGCTGCTGTCCGTATCCTTACCTCTTAGGGGAGCGGACATAGGCAGGTGCCTGAGGCACATGGTCTGGCTGGGCCTTGTGATTCTACTCGTAGGTGGACGTTGCCGCTAGGGTAACGTTCCTTATACTGCGTCTGGCAGTTGTTCGTATCCTCGCACACTAGGGGAGCGAACAGAGGTCGGAGCTTTGTGCGGCTTACGCTGCTGTTCGTCTCTTTTGCACCACTAGAAGAGCGGACCTAGGCAGGTGCCATATTTAGTGGTTCGTGTCCTCGCACACTAGTGGAGCGAACGCAGGTAGGAGCTTTGTGCGGCTTACGCTGCTGTTCGTCTCTTTTGCACCACTAGAAGAGCGGACCTAGGTAGGTGCCATTTCGCACACATTGCCTTTGTCTCTGTGATTATTAACAGAGATCATTCCACACACCCTCCAAGTAAGGGAGGAATTGCTTTACTTACTTATTATATCCTTCTGTGAGTTAACAGAGGTATTGCACTCTGCCATAGTCTGCAGCAAAGTCTTTGCACGGTGGACCCTGACTGTCTGATACTCCTTTCGGTTATTATCAGACAGCCCCCCGTAACACGTGGCTATTGTACTTTTGTGTAGTCACACTAGTTGAAAGATATTTGCAGCATGTCTGCCTGCATTGCACACTCAAACTCTTTTTAACTAAGCCATTATACTAGCAAACAGTCATTGTACCTAGTGTGGCATCCTAAATGTGGCTATTGGACTTTTGTGTAGTCACACTAGTGGAAAGATATTTGCAGCACGTCTGCCTGCATTGCACACTCAAACTCTTTTTAACTAAGCCATTATACTAGCAAACAGTCAGTGTACCTAGTGGCATCCTAAACGTGGCTATTGTACTTTTGTGTAGTCACACTAGTGGAAAGATATTTGCAGCACGTCTGCCTGCATTGCACACTCAAACTCTTTTTAACTAAGCCATTATACTAGCAAACAGTCATTGTACCTAGTGTGGCATCCTAAACGTGGCTATTGGACTTTTGTGTAGTCAAACTAGTGGAAAGATATTTGCAGCACGTCTGCCTGCATTGCACACTCAAACTCTTTTTAACTAAGCCATTATACTAGCAAACAGTCAGTGTACCTAGTGGCATCCTAAACGTGGCTATTGTACTTTTGTGTAGTCACACTAGTGGAAAGATATTTGCAGCACGTCTGCCTGCATTGCACACTCAAACTCTTTTTAACTAAGCCATTATACTAGCAAACAGTCATTGTACCTAGTGTGGCATCCTAAACGTGGCTATTGGACTTTTGTGTAGTCACACTAGTGGAAAGATATTTGCAGCACGTCTGCCTGCATTGCACACTCAAACTCTTTTTAACTAAGCCATTATACTAGCAAACAGTCAGTGTACCTAGTGGCATCCTAAACGTGGCTATTGTACTTTTGTGTAGTCACACTAGTGGAAAGATATTTGCAGCACATCTGCCTGCATTGCACACTCAAACTCTTTTTAACTAAGCCATTATACTAGCAAACAGTCAGTGTACCTAGTGGCATCCTAAACGTGGCTATTGTACTTTTGTGTAGTCACACTAGTGGAAAGATATTTGCAGCACGTCTGCCTGCATTGCACACTCAAACTCTTTTTAACTAAGCCATTATACTAGCAAACAGTCAGTGTACCTAGTGGCATCCTAAACGTGGCTATTGTACTTTTGTGTAGTCACACTAGTGGAAAGATATTTGCAGCACGTCTGCCTGCATTGCACACTCAAACTCTTTTTAACTAAGCCATTATACTAGCAAACAGTCAGTGTACCTAGTGGCATCCTAAACGTGGCTATTGGACTTTTGTGTAGTCACACTAGTGGAAATATATTTGCAGCACGTCTGCCTGCATTGCACACTCAAACTCTTTTTAACTAAGCCATTATACTAGCAAACAGTCAGTGTACCTAGTGGCATCCTAAACGTGGCTATTGGACTTTTGTGTAGTCACACTAGTGGAAAGATATTTGCAGCACGTCTGCCTGCATTGCACACTCAAACTCTTTTTAACTAAGCCATTATACTAGCAAACAGTCAGTGTACCTAGTGGCATCCTAAACGTGGCTATTGGACTTTTGTGTAGTCACACTAGTGGAAAGATATTTGCAGCACGTCTGCCTGCATTGCACACTCAAACTCTTTTTAACTAAGCCATTATACTAGCAAACAGTCAGTGTACCTAGTGGCATACAAGAAGTGGCTGTTGTACTCCATTAGTGCCCCACTGGTGCAAATCTATGTGCAGCACCTCTGCATGACACCCTCCTGCTCTGTTTTTAATAAGCTTTAATGATAGCAAAAAATACTGCCATTTAGTGGCATCATAGAACTGGCTGTTGTATTCCATTAGTGCCCCACTGGTGCCAAGCTATTTCTAGCACCTCTGCATGACACCCTCCTGCTCTGTTTTTAATAAGCTATAATGATAGCAAAAAATACTGTAACTTAGTGGTATACAAAAAATGCCTGTAGGACTCCTTTATTGTGCCACTTGTGCCAAGCAATCTCAAGCACCTCTGCATTCTACCCTCATGCACATTTAGCTATGCTAATTTTATAGCAAACTCAGGGAATTCCTTGCTGCATTTGATCATTAGGAGGGATAGAAAGTGAAGCTTCTTTTACTGTCCTGGTACCCACAGAACACGGCCACTGTACCCATCTGTCCACTTTTGCCACGCTATTTAATTTGCACAAAGAGCTGACTCTTTTTCTGCCTTCCTAAAATTGTCTGGAATACTAAGTTAGTGTTCCTTTGCTGCCAAGCAAGGTACAACACATGTGCATTCTACACTCCTTTCCATTTCTGGAATGCAATTACTAAATGCAGGTAGTCCAGCCAATCTGTGGCGAAGGTGAAGGTGTGGATATAATGTAGCCTGCATCCAATGATGGTTCTCTCGATGCCTGACAGCTCAACAATACCTTCTGTTTCCACTTCCAAAACAAGTGATGACCTGCCAGTCACACTCCCTGTTGCGGGTTAAGGAGTGGAAGTTCAGTGTGAAAAACCATGTGTGACTGCTGTCCCCACAGTCACAGAGGATGAAGAGCACGCAGATGCACTTGATGGGGCAGGCGTTGGTTGCACAGGCACGCTAGGCCGCATTGTAGCACAGTGAAATTCACATTGCGACTTATGCTTCATTTTAAGTCGTGTACAGGGTGGGCTACCCAGTATGCAGCAAAACCAGGCAAAAGGAAAAGGACTCTAGGCAGTTGGGTTGATAAATGATTGTTTAACTTTACCAAAACAAACAATAAGAACCATGCATACAATTAAAATAATTGAACAATCTATTCTGTTGCCTACTACCTGCTAATCCCTCTGTGTAGCAGTAATTGTGTGTTTGTGCGTGTGTGTGTGTGTGCGAACACGACCTACCAGTGGCGCATCACAAGAGCTTCCAAGTTATCTACCTAAACATAGACAAAACATATGACCCCCCCTGAATACCCTTGTTAGCTGAAGCCTCACAGATAATGCAGATGATAACAGTGTGAATGCAAACCACACAGCTCTGCAACACAGTCATGGAAATCTTGAAAAGCAAATTCAATGCAAACATGTGTTGCTGTCCCTCTATCATTTAAACTGTACGTGACAATTTGACAGTGCAGAGGCAGCAAGTCTTATTGTCTATATAGTCGACCTACCCAGAACAGATATGTGTTTTGCTATTAAAACAAAGTGTTGCGTGCCCGCATTATTGTCTGGGCATAGTCTACCGTACCCGGGTACTGTGATGTCCAGTTGCCAGAAATACAGACTTTACGCTCCTCTCACGGTAAACAGTATAGACAGCACCGTAAGAATGTTGGTCTGTGGCACAGGATGCTGCTCACTGACGTTACAGTGCTCATCATCAAAGTACAACACATAGTTACATAGTTACATAGTTACATAGTTACTTAGGTTGAAAAAAGACCTAGGTCCATCTAGTTCAACCTTCCTCCACCAGTTCTACATTTAGTCACTAAGTCATTTATAACCAACAATGTTTTGTGTACTGAGGAAATCATCCAGCCCTTTTTTAAAAGCTGTTATAGTATCTGCCATTACTACCTCTTGTGGTAGTGTATTCCACAGTCTGACCGCTCTAACTGTAAAGAACCCTTTCCTATTTAGGTGTCGGAATCGCTTTTCTTCCACTCGCAGTGAGTGCCCCCTGGTCCTTAGTACTGTCTTTGGAAGAAATAAGTCATGTGCCAGTCCTTTATATTGACCACACATGTATTTATACATATAAATGAGATCTCCTCTGAGACGTCTTTTTTCTAAGCTAAACATATCTAACTTTTTCAACCTGTCATCATATGGGAGGCCTTCCATTCCTTGTAATAGTCTAGTTGCCCGCCTTTGAACTGACTCTAACTTCTGAATGTCCTTTTTAAAATGTGGAGCCCAAAACTGGATCCCGTATTCCAGATGTGGCCTTACAAGTGATTTATAGAGGGGTAACAATACGTTGGGATCACGGGATCTAATCTCTCTTTTTATACACCCTAAAATCTTGTTTGCTTTAGCAGCTGCTGCTTGACATTGAGTGCTGCTGCTCAGCTTATTTGTAATTAGAATACCCAAGTCCTTCTCCTGTTCTGTAGTCCCGAGTTTACTTCCATTTAATGTATACGCAGCTATAGGATTACTCCGTCCTAGGTGCATTACTTTACATTTATCAACATTAAATCTCATTTGCCAAGTATCTGCCCATTCTGACATCTTATCCAGATCTTTTTGTAATATTGTACTATCCAGGTCAGTTTTTAATATCCTACATAGTTTTGGTGTCATCGGCAAAGACTGACACTGTACTATCAATCCCATCCACAAGGTCATTAATAAAGAGAGTAAAAAGAATCGGTCCAAGCACAGATCCCTGCGGCACCCCACTGCTGACTATAGCCCATTTAGAGAATGTACCATTTATGACTACTCTTTGTTTCCTATCTTTTAGCCAATTCCTTACCCAGTTGCATATAGTTTCCCCTAGTCCTTGCTTCTGGAGCTTTAGTATAAGGCTATTATGTGGTACAGTATCAAATGCCTTTGCAAAGTCCAAATAAATCACATCAGCTGCATTACCAATATCCAGGTTTGAACTTACCCCCTCATAGAACCCCAACAGGTTGGTTAGACACGACTTATCTTTCATGAATCCATGCTGTTTGTCAGTTATCATATTATTTTCTGCAATATATTTTCGCATGTCATCCCTTAAAATGCCCTCAAAAACTTTGCATACTACTGATGTCAGGCTTACTGGACGGTAGTTGCCTGGATCTACCCTCTTACCTTTCTTAAATATCGGTACCACATCAGCAATCCTCCAATCCTGAGGCACCAACCCTGTTACAAGTGAGTCTAAAAAGATGAGATACAGCGGTCTGTCGATTACGGAGCTCAATTCCCTCAATATTCGTGGATGAATGCCATCTGGCCCTGGGGATTTGTCAATGTTTAATTTACTCAGACGTAGGCGTACTTCATCTTGTGGTAAATTAATTATATCGGGTGGTGGACTTTGATTTTTCACTTGTTGAATGATCCCTGGTACAGTCAGTTCCTTGGTGAATACAGATGAGAAATGCCTATTTAATATCTGAGTCTTTTGTTTGTCCTCTATAACTAACTTGTTATTATATTTTAAGGGGCCGATACTATCCTTTGTTTTCCTTTTGGCATTAATGTATTTCTAAAAGATTTTGGGATTTATTTTAATGTCATTGGCGATTTTTGTTTCAGTAGCTAATTTTGCTTGTTTGATTTCTTTTTTACATTTCCTATTGATATCTTTATACTCCTGCAATGCTATTTCTGTATTCTCAGCCTTTAAGATTTTAAATGCCCTTTGTTTTTGTTTTATTATACTTTGTACAGTCTTATTTATCCATAGTGGTTTCTTTTTATTCCTGGACATTTTATTACCAGAGGGTATACGTTTTTTACAGGACTCTAGTAGTATATCCTTAAACTTAACCCATTTATGTTCGGTATCCCCAGTTACCATGACTTTGTCCCAATCTACACATTTAAGCTCTTCCCTTAATTTGTTGAAATCAGCTTTCCTAAAATTCCAGGTTTTAGCATTCCCCCTTTGAAATGTTCTATTGAATATTATGTTGAAGCTTACCATATTATGATCGCTGGTGCCCAAGTGCTCCCGGACCTGTAGATCTGAAATTGTATCCGGTCACAACTCCCCTCACAATTGAACGAAGTGTTTCCGTGGTGGCTCCTTGCTGTAACACACACCTTTAGCTTTTCCTTCTGTTCATAGACAGCATCTCCAAGTCCACCCCCGAAGAGCAATTTTCTATTGCTATAGTGACCAAAGGCAGATCCAAAAAAACAGCAGCCCCTTGTGTGTAGTCTGCAACAATGCATGCAATGAACGGCAAATAAGCATATTGTGTTGACAGTTGCTAAAGCTGAGCAATACACCTTCACGCTGTCATTTTATATTTATGTGATACTTCATGGAGGAAGTACTCAAAAGTGAGTTTTTGCCTTCTACTTACAGATTGTTGACAAATCTTACAGATTCCATGACTTTGGTGATCCTTTGCGATGTCCAAAAATTCACAGGCTAGGAAAGGCTTACAGCCCATGCGACCTGCATAGCCAACACAACATCTGCTCAGAGTCAAAGTTGTGGTCCAGGATTCAGTTGTTGACGTGCTCCAGTACTTTGTCTCTGGCCAGGAAGACGCAACGTAACCTCATCGTCAGTAGCATCCTCCTCCACCTCCTCTGCTGACCTCATCGACTGGCTGACTTTGGTTTGACACTAAGTGTTGTCTCCAACCTCATCAATAACCCTGTGTGTTTTCATTCCCCTCGTCCTGAGTCCACCGAGACAACCTCTTCCTGCCCTGACCGAATAGTAAAGTTGTCCTTCCAATCAGATATCTGTGCTCCTCATCATGTTCCCCATTGTCTCCACCAGGAGGATTTACTTTTTGGAAATGAGGGTGTAGATTAGGCTCAGCACCTTCTTCATCGGGGCCTGGATCCCAGTCACAAAGCTTCAGGCTATCTGCGCAGATCATTTCCCCTGTCTCATGGAACTCGCTACCTCAACACGTTAGATTATCTGCTACACACGCAAGCTTTAAACTGAATCTTAAAACTCATCTGTTCAGAAATGACTATAACCTTCAATGACACCACCACCATACGTACTTGACGCTCAACCTAAACAACTCCTACTGTCTCCTCACAAAAATCCTTTAGAATGTAATCCTGCAAGGGCAGGGCCCTCTTCCCTCTGTACCAGTCTGTCTATAGTTACTTGTATATGTATTCTGTATGTAACCCCCTTCTCATGTACAGCACCATGGAATCAATGGTGCTCTATAAATCAATAATAATAAAAATAATAATAACTTCCTTGTCTGTACTCATTGCAGCTTTGGAGCAGACCTCTGATTCCCAGGCTATAGTGCGACTGAACAGCTATGCAAACTCAACCATCTCTGTCACCCCATACTCAGCAGGGCTGGTGGAAACTTGAGAGCTGTTAGGAAGCAAGTGCGATTGGATTGACACCACAGAGGAATGGATTATTTGGGATCTTGAAATTGGGGTGGAGGAGAGGCCACTTTATGGAGCAATTCAGATCCATTGAAGCAGCTGCTGATTTGGCCTCATCTACATTTGTTAGCGATGGTCGTGTCCAGGAAAAAAGGGATCATATCAGATTATCCATGGGAAGAAGTACACCTGTTCTTTTTGATGTTATTTGTTGTTACAAAACGGTGACGCCTTAAACGCAAGCAGCCTGCTGTGGTTCCAGTTGCGCCCAGGCATCAGCTGCCATTTAGGCCTGTGCCTCGGGTTGTCCAGCTGGCTGCTTTCTCCTCCACGTCTAAGTGTGGAGAGGCAGCTAGTGCGCATGCGTGTGCCGATTTACCCCAGCCGCAGCCTAACTCCAGTGTTTCGCCTAGTGAGTATGCTCAGCCTGACTGTGCCATTCCTGAGGCTAAGTCTTCATTTCGGGCTACAGCGCATGCTCCCACACTTAGTGCGAAAAGCCTCTTTGCACAGGTACTTGCACTCCGTGCCGGGTCTAAGTCCTGTGTTGTGCATAGACACCATGCTAAAGCTGATAGTCTTTTTTCAGAGACTGTATTTCATGCAACTGACCATGGTCAGGCACTTACTGCATCAGAAACTAGGTCCGGTAATGAACTCTTTGGCCCTGCCCCTGATGTGGGGGGCCCATTTAGACCACAGGGCATCAGGTGTCCTGACGATGTGGCCAGGCCACTGCCAAATGGCTTGCAGAGGCCCGCCCCTATGACTTGTCACCTCATTATTGATGGTCAGACGATGACTGGTGAGGTGTTTGTGTCATGACAGCCATGAGGTCATCATTTAAGTTGCGGTTCCAAATAGGACGCTAGTTATGCCACTCATGACGTATCACTCTGCTTTTGTCTCCAGGAGGTGCATTGTGGTCCACCCTGGTTTGGGGCGGACCCAGGTTATAGAAGGGGCTGGAGACAACAAGGAGGTGCGCAGTCTTCTATTATGCTCCGAAAGAGCACACCTCCAGGTGTTGAACCCATTGCGGCTTTAGGCCAGAGGTAGGCAGGGATAGGGCGTCGATGCAGGCCACCACCACAGTTGGTAACGCAGAACGGTTAAGACCAGCTCCTGTCCTACAAGTCCTGCTTGTGCAGCCCAGTGGCATTAACAGGCCTGCTGCTGCTGATGCGCCTGCTGTTCACAGGTGTGGCCCCAATGCACACGGTCAGCGTACTGAATGGCCCCTGTGATGTTAACAGGGAGTTCCTGGGCTGGGTGGGCGTGTGGACCCTGTGACGCTAACAGGGCTCCCAGTCTCAAGATCCGAGTGGCGTCTAACTTGGTTCAGGCTACTATTAGTTTCATAGCCACACAGCTCTGTATCCTCCACCTAACCTTCCAGTTGCCAACCTCTCCTTTTCCATCTGGGAGCACGGTGGACACTGACTGCTGATGGGGATATATACCTTTCTCTTTCTTTTCCTACTTAATTTTCGTTATATAGCGGTAACATAGTATATACCACCTTATCCAAATCTGCCAGTCCCACCGTAACAGATGGTGTTTCTTCATCAAATGTTACTTTTGCTTAACCACCAAACCCACGGACCAAAACTATTTTCCCCTTTCCAACACACCTGTTCCCCTTTTCACCCGCATCTGTCCTTTTTCAACTCATTTTGTATATGACCAAAAGTGCAACTCTGCAGGGACACCGTACTCAATGGCATCTCAGCACAACAGCCAGCCCACGGTCCCTCAGATGTGGACAAGTAAAAGACCATTTCCTCCTATCCATGACAAACCGTTGAGATTCACTCTGTGCAGCACTGGTGTTTAGTGGAAAAGCAGATCGAAGATTGCGTAACACCTTCTGAAGATACTCCTGTACACGTGCGTCCCTTTATATGGCATGAATTTTTTCGCCAAATTTTGTCTTGTACCGGGGATCTAACAGTGTGGCAACCCAGTAGTTAGCATTACTTCGAATTCGTACAATCCGAGGGTCATGATGTAGGTAGTGCAGCAAGAAGACGCTCATGTGTCTTGTGCATCCAAGAGGACCAAGTCCTTGGTGTGTTGGTGGCAGAGAGGTGAGAATCGTGCCTCCTTCCTCTGCCCTCTCCCCCCAACCTCACACAACCGAAATGTGAGCAAGCTCTCACTCATCTGCTGAGTCTTCCATGCCCATCGCAAGTTCGTCCTCCATTTCTTCATGGCTCCTGCACCTTCCTCAACAATTTTTGCTGATAATATGCGCCCTTGTTAATCCCTATCCCCCACCATAACTGCTGCCTAGGTGCCGCTTACCGTATGGACCTTGTAGATCTTATTATGCCTTCTGCATATGACTCCTCCTGTACTTCCTCACCTTCCTCTTGGACCAATACCTGACTCCGAATAATGCTTACAGTGTGCTCCATCATGTAGATGACCAGAATTGTCACGCTGAGAATGGCATTGCCAGTGCTAAACATCTTCGTCGACATTTGGAAACTGTGTAGAAGGGTGCATAGGTCCTTGATCTGACACCACTCCAGCAGCGTGATCTGCACCACCTCTGGATCAAGTTAGCCCAGGGTATACGTGATACCGTATTTCAGTAGGGCACTGCGGTGCTGCCACACACGCTGCAACATGTGCAGATTCCAATTCCTGCGTGTCGGAACATCGCATTTCCGGCGTTTAACCACCAGACCCTAAGACTTCCGGAGCGATGAAAGTTGTTGAGCTGCTGGGTGCGAAGGATGAAAGTGAGCACATAGCAGCGTGCCCGCTGCACAAGGCCATGTAGGCCGGGATGGTATTTTAAAAATTGCTGGAGAATCAGATTCAACACGTGAGCCATACAAGGCCCGTGTGTCACATTGCCCTGACGAAGGGCTGCAGACAGGTTTGCATCATTGCCGCACACGGCTGTTAAGTCACCAACGTAGTCCACTCAATCAATTTGTACTCTGGTCCCAATGGGAAGTCACCACACCCTTTTTTAGGCCCCTCCTGTCTGCAGACCACTGCCAGACAAAGCTATGAACCTCTTGTTACTGTTACCCCCAGTTCAGTTTTATGAGTTTGTGTGCTTGTTACCTGACTACGTTTCCTGCTTGCTGTTTATGTACCTTGTTGGCCGATCCGCACTTCACCTCTGCTTGTTTTCTGATTAAGTCCTGGCCATCCCATTCTGTTCCTCTTCCTCAATTAATGTTTTTGACCCAGCATGACTACTATCCTCTGGAACTGCAGCCTTCCACAGGTATTGATCAACTTGGGCCCTGTGTAATTCCAAATCACTGTATAGGGGTTAAAGGGTTTCAGGGTTCTGGGTGTCCAGCTTGGTGAGTGGCTTGCCTCTAGCCTATCCTTTACAGCCCATCTGAGTGTGTCGATCCAGGCAGGCATTACACCGTGCCCTCTGCAGAAGGCCATGTAGGCAGGGATAGTGTTTTAAAAATTGCTGGACAACCAGGTTCAACACGTGAGCCATACAAGGCACGTCTGTCACATTGCCCTGAAGAAGGGTCGCAGACTGGTTTGCGTCATTGTCGCACCCGACCTTCTCTGACTGCTGGTTGACTGTAGACAACCATTGATGAAACTCGGTCTCACTCTCCAGAGCTAATCGTCGACAATTCCTCAGCGGTGTCTCACATTTCCCCTACATTTTAAAGTAAACATTTGACCGCCTGATGGCCTTGAGATCTGCTGCCAGCATAGTAAGGAGGTGTGTGGGATTCCTTGGGCGCAGTTACAAGGAAGGGTGGCCTGACCACACAGGGTTTGGGCCGAGGTGGAGGACCCACACGAGGTTGAGGAGGCAGAAGCAGTGGAGGAACTTATACATACAGAGGAAGGATTGACACACAAGTCGTGGGGACAGCAAGACTTGTACAGCAAACCCTTCTCCATTCCTCACTATAGTTACCCAGTGCCCAGTCAGCAACATGTAACTCCCCTGTCCATGCTTACTGGTCCAAGTATCTGTGTTGAAATGCACCCTGTCACACACAGAGTTTCTCAAGGAATCGGTGAGGTTGTGTGCGACCTACAGTGGTAGCGCGGGCATGCCTTTCTTGGAGAAGGAGTGACGACTGGCCATCGGCTCTTGGGGCACTGCAATGGGCATAAGGTCTCGAAAATCCTCGGTCTCAAAAGGGTGTAAAGGCAGCCTTTCTGTTGCCAATAAGTTGCAGATGATGAAACTCAACCTCTTAGGCATGTCATGCCCTTCGAAAATCATGTAAAACATAGCGAGGGGACTCCAACCACAGTCTCCCTCGTTGCCACTAACTGGGCCACACACACCCCACTTGACTGGCATTGGTTGACCCCCCTTTTGAAAAAGAAAAAGATGCTTTGCATGAAGCACTCTCAAAAATACGCGTGCCTTTCCCGTCCCCTGGCTGACCCAGGGGAAGAAAAGTCCTCTGAGAGCCATGACTTGTTCATCTTGGTTCTTTTTTCAAAAGCAAGGGGACTCCAACCACAGTCTCCCTCGTTTCCACTAATTGGGCCACACACACCCCACTTGACTGGCATCACTTGATCCCCTTTTTCAAAATGAAACAGATGCTTTGGATGAAGCACTCTGAAAAATATGCGTGCCTTTCGCCTCCCCTGGATGACCCAGGGGAAGAAAAGTCCTCTGAGAGCCATGACTTGTTCATCTTGGTTATTTTTTCAAAAGCGAGGGTACTCCAACCACAGTCTCCCTCATTTCCACTAATTGGGCCACACACACCCCACTTGACTGGCATCACTTGATCCCCCTTTTCAAAATGAAACAGATGCTTTGCATGAAGCACTCTCAAAAAAACGCGTGCCTTTCGCCTCCCCTGGATGACCCAGGGGAAGAAAAGTCCTCTGAGAGCCATGACTTGTTCATCTTGGTTCTTTTTTCAAAAGCGAGGGGACTCCAACCACAGTCTCCCTCGTTTCCACTAATTGGGCCACACACACCCCACTTGACTGGCATCACTTGATCCCCCTTTTCAAAATGAAACAGATGCTTTGCATGAAGCACTCTCAAAAATACGCGTGCCTTTCGCCTCCCCTGGCTGACCCAGGGGAAGAAAAGTCCTCTGAGAGCCATGTCCACATTGTCAGTGGACAGACACGTGTGCTTATCTGCCAGCAGACCCCCAGCAGCACTGAAGACAGGTTCCGAGAGAACGCTGGCTGCAGGACACGACAAGATCCCCAAGGCGTACGTGGCGAGCTCAGGCAATTTATCCAGATTGGAAGCCTAAAATGAGCAGGGCTCAAGTTGCACAATAATGGAATCGATGTTTCCTTGCATATACTCATATATCTGTGTGTCCTCCTCTTTTTCCTTGTCCAGCTCTTTTGTTTTCGCATGAGTATATGTCCTTGTCACTTTCCCATGTGTTTGAGTTGTTTGTCACCTTTTGGACACCTTTGAAGGTGTTTTCTAGGTGTTTTTATGTGTTTGTGATTGCCTGCCAATGTTTCCTATGCAGTTCGAGTTCAGTTCGTCGAACGTTCGACGAGCCAAACTCAAATGGGACCTCCGTTCGGCGAACCGACCTCGAGCCGAACCGGGACCGGTTCGCTCATCTCTAGTTAGAGCAACATTTTTAGGTAAAATTTAATTTTTGCTTTTTTTCATTCCACATTGCTTTTGTTCATGTGAAGCACCTGAAGGTTAATAAACTTCTTGAATGTGGTTTTGAGTACTTTGGGGGGTGCAGTTTTTTAGAATGGTGTCACTTTTGGGTATTTTCTGTCATCTAGGCCTATCGAAGTTACTTCAAATGTGATGTGGTCCCTAAAAAAATGGTTTTGTAAATTTTGATATAAAAATGAGAAATCGCTGATAAACTTTGAACTCTTCTAACTTCCTAACAAAAAAAATGTTGTTTCCAAAATTGTGCTTATGTAAAGTAGACATGTGGGAAATGTTATTTATTAACTATTTTGTGTCACAGAAATCTCTGGTTTAATGGTATAAAAATTCAAAAGTTGAAAATTGCTAAATTTTCAAAATTTTTGCCAAAATTCAATTTTTTTTATAAATAAACGCAAAAAATATTGTCCTAAATTTGGTACTAACATGAAGTCCAATATGTGATGAAAAAATAATTTCAGAATCACCGGGATCCGTTGAAGCGTTACAGAGTTATAACCTCATGAATTGAAACTGGTCAGAATTGCAAAATTTGGTCTGGTCATTAAGGTAAAAATTAGCTCCGTCACTAAGGGGTTAATATTTTGTGTGACTTCCATGAGCTTGAAGGACTGCATCCATGCGGTTCAACAATGATTCATACAATTTATTGATGAAGTCATCAGGATTAGCAAAGAATGCAGTCTTACATGCCTCCCAGAGTTCATCTAGATTCGTTAGTTTTGTCTTCCAAGCTTCCTCTTTCATCCTACCCCAAACATGCTCAATGATGTTCATGTCTGGGGACTGGGCTGCCAGTCTTTGAGCACCTTGATCTTCTTTGCCAGGAGGAACTTTGTTGTAGAGATGGATGTACGAGATAGAGCACCATCCAGCTGCAGAATTGGACCCCTTTTATGATTGGGAATGTAAGAGGTAGCTAATACTTCTTGATATTTTAGGCTATTGATATTGCCTTCTACCTTGCAAATGTTTTGCACACCCCTATACTGAATGCAACCCAAAACCATGATCTTTCTGCGTCTATATCGGATCCATACGTGCTCCAGTAGGTCTCCTGCAGTATTTGCGGCATCTGTGGTGTAATTTAACTGAAGATTCATCAGAGAAATCCACCTTCTGCCACTTTACCAGCATCCATCTGTTTAGCAGGTTGTGGGACTTGGCAAATGCCACACAGTTTTTTTAATTGCCTTTTGTTTAGTGCTTGCTTCTGGGCACTGATTCGACCATGGAGGCCATTTCGAGACAGAATACTACAAACTGTTCTAGTTGACACATGGATTTGAGGTGACCAGGCCTTTTGGAGCTCTGCTGCAGTGGAAGAGGGGCTGGCTTTGGATTTTCTAAATAACAAACGTTCCTCCTGAGCAGTTGTCTTGCGGGGTCTGCCGGACCTGGGCTTGTCAAAAACATCTCCAGTTTCTTCATATCTTTTTTTAATTTTTTGTACTTAACGCTGAGACACATTAAAGGTGCCAGCCACCTCTGCAGTGGATGTGTTTTTCAGCCTCTTGATAATCAAGGCTTTGGTTGCAGGGTGGATTTTTGGCATGTTGTCAGAGGTCAGGTTGCAGTTCAAGTGAAGGTCTGGGGTGCTGGGTTTCTTTTTGTATCCACCCACTAATTAACCAATCATTTAGTGAGCATAGGTGAGGATGTAAACTAGGATTGGGTGCATTATATGACAAGGCGACAAAACGTTTGTCTTGCCAAAATCTCACCTTTCTGTGTTCATTAAATGATCAATATTTCAGCTTTGCAGCAACTTTATTTTCGTAGCATAAAGCCAATTTAGGAGGGTTTCAGCTTTCAAAAGAGAAATTTATAAAACCAATGGATGAATTTAAAGTCAGGTTATAAGCTTTTATTTACATAACATGGATAAGCGAAAGAACTTCTGTCAGGGAGTGAATGTGACAGCGATCACTGCCACTAGACAGCCACACATCTCCTGTCTATCCACTGTGCTCTATAGCTATACTGTACTGATGCTGGAAAACTTACACTGTGTTGGATACATGATCCTGAAACTCCTTATAAATAAAGGATAATTTTTGGATGTTTTTTTTTTTTTTTAAAAAAACCACTGCTTCTTTACTTTCTAAACAGCAAACCTTTTTGTTGATCACAAAAAAAGGAATATTTTTTATGGGTTTGTAGAGAGTTTTTGTTTATTTTATATTCAAAACAACTTAGCCAATTCTGCTCCAGTAATAAAAAATAGAACTCTTTGTTAGAAAGCCATTGCGTCTTCTTTTTACAAACAGCAAACCTCTTGCTGATCCCAAACTAGGGATGCTTTTTGATTAGCTGGCTAGAAGGCCATTGCTCCATTTTATTCAGAACAGCAAACATTTTGCTGTTTCCAAAAATGGTCATTTTTGGAAGGCATGATAAAAGTCTATACCTTCTTCATTTTCCATATTTCTACATGATAATCTTGTTGCTAGTCCCCAAACAGGGATTATTTTTTAGACCACGACTTGCCAAAAAGCAATTATGTTTTCTGTGTACACTGCCTGTGTATTAACACCAGCAAGGCAGGCATCTGCCACCAAAAAGAGTTAATTTTAGGACGTATGCTTAGAATTAAAGTATGACACTCACCAATCTTCTGTTTTTTTCTTCAACCTGTATTAAAACATCAAAGACATATTAAGTCTATGCATAGTGCTATGTAATGCAAAACATCCATTGCCTTGCTGCACCTTTCACCTTGCAAGTCTTTGATGTTTTATTTCTACTTGAAAAATAAAGAAATAGAAGAATTGTAGTTGCTGTGATTTATTTCTAAATGGAAGATTTTGTTATTAACTGCAATCACATTTTGTAGCATCAGCATTGTCTGAAAGTGTGATTCCCGAATGTAATGACTGTCATAAGGTGGCGCTAGAGACTACTAGTATGCAGTAAATGGAGAGATAGTCAGACAGGCCGAGATCATAAACCAAGAAGGCATGAGAGTACATGTGGGCAGACAGAAACGAGGTTGAGATACAAGTGGAAGGTCAGGTTTCCAGGAGGCTACATACAAGATACAGGGAACAGGCAAAGATGCGGTCAGGAAGAAGTCTGAGGTCAAAAGCCGGGAAGCTACAATAAAAACAGGGGAGGACAGCCAGAGATGGGGAAACAGCAGTCCGGAGTCGAGAGACCAAGATCTGAACACTGATCATCATGGGAGCCAATGGCACAACTGTAAACAGGAAGTACGACTGGCAGCTAACACGCTCCCTAAAGAACCAGAGCAATCACTGGGAACTAGAAGCTTCTATGAAAGCATCTCCCAGGACAGCGTGAAACCCAGTGCTATGAAACAACCCACAGAAGATTCATCCTGCAAAAAGCTCTGCACCATAGGCAACATATACCGGCTCTGCAGGAGAGCATGGCAGAACAATACAGAATGTTCTGCACAACAGAATCATGACACCGATCTTCTGTACCATCTGAGAAAGAATTACGTGGGTGCAATACTGTAGTTTACAACTTTTGTCTTATAATTTGAGGCCATTTTTATATTTCTAAAGTATTCCATGCAGTCATAGGAGACTTCAGAGTGTTACACATGTCTTTTGAAGGCAATTGGAGGTTTTGAAGTATTGTGATTTTCAGGAATCTTTACACTGTGAATCAATAATTCGTGGAAAATTTGACCAAATGGGTAAATTTATATTTTAAAAAATGAATTCTTCTTTAGTAGTGTTATATTCACAGCATATCCTAAGTACTTCAGTGATTCTTTCCAATGTAAAAGTTGAATTTCTATTCTCAACATTGAGTTTGTTTCTTACTTGCACAAATTTTTTCACTTTATATTATTTATCACATTTGGTAAACATTTTGCTTACAGGAAAGACCACCTTGATGGTAGAAATGTACAGGGAGCAATCTATCCTCCTTTATATTGTATACTCCTGCTATAGGTACAAACCTCTACTCGTCTAGACAATTCTATGCAGTAATAATGAACTTTTAGCATCTTTTATATAACATACTTTATTAATTAAAATTAGTCACATCTTTAAAATTAGTATAATCATTAAAAAAGTAGAGATTACAAAAACCTAAGATGTTATAAATCATGTGAAGATAACCGAAGTACGCACATACCATATGGGAAATAAGTCAGATACTACAATTGTTAAGTGTAAGACAGCTGTTACTAACATATGGTTCTTAAGCTTCAGAGCACTGAAAATAATGTGTTATCAGAATGTCCTTAATATTTATAGGTGATGCATATGAAAGTCTTTGATTTTACATTCATTGCTACATAAATCAAATATCTATTGAATTTGAACAAAACAAGACAAGTCGCCATATCAAGATGAGAATTTTCATAGACACTTACATATTTGACAGATGCTTTTTTGAGAGACCATTATAATTTAATGTTATATAGTTTATATGCTATACTATTCAGCAGCAGCATAATAAAAGTGATCAAGCTCCCAAAGAAATAACTTTAACATACTCCTTACCAATTATTTGCAATAGAATTTACTCTGTTACTTAAAGCACTACTCCAGTGTTTTGTTTTTTTTTAATCTCACCACTAGTGTGGTGCTTTATATATAAGTCTCCTGCCCTCAGCTTTATACTCCCCTCTTGGTTTCTTCGTCTGTTATTGATGCCCTCCGGTCAGTCTCCAGCACTTTTCTCCAGTGTTTCATGAAGTCATAACTTAATGCAAGTCTATGAGAGCCTTGTTCTGGCCTCATTCTGGCTCTCATAGACTTGTATTGAAAAATTGTGATGTAACTTCTGACTTCCAACCAGTCAGATGTTACGGTCACAAGATGGCTCAAAGGGACTGGAGTGACACTGAAAAAAGGTGAAGATGCCAGAGGGTGAGCATAAGACTAGGGGACAGGGGATTACATTTAAAGCAGCAGTCAAGCATTGAAAAAATAACCAAAAAAATAATGGATTAGTACTAGAGTTGAGCGCGGTTCGCCGTTCGAGGTTCTCCAGTTCTAGGCTCGAGTGATTTTGGGGCCTGTTCTAGATCGAACTAGAACTCGAGCTTTTTGCAAAAGCTTGATAGTTCTAGAAACGTTCGAGAACGGTTCTAGCAGCAAAAAACCAGCTAATTCCTAGCTGGCTTTCCGCTGTAATAGTGTAAGTCACTCTGTGACTCACACTATTATGAAATTTCAGTGTATAGTGTGCGGGAACAGCGCATTCCCATTTTTTTCTTTTTTCCTTGTCTTCCTTCCCTAAGCGCGCGCGTGTAGTGGGGAGGGCCATTATGTCAGCCAATCCCAGACACACACACAGCTAAGTGAACTTTTAGCCAGAGAAGCAACGGCATGTGTGATAGGATGTCCATGTCACATGTCCCTGCATTATAAAAACGAGTATCTGCCCGTCCGGACGCCATTATCTCTTCTGCGTCCTTGGTGTCAGACATCACTGGCGCAGCTCCGTCCTTTGTCCTATCGCCGATACTGCTGTATGCGCTCCATACACAGCGCTGGACAGCTTAGGGATAGCACTTTCTATCAGTCCTTTTAAGGGCTCATACCAGCAGGGTCAGAGCCATAGGTGACAGGTCCTGAAAACAGAGACAGCGTCTGTGTAGCTAAGGTCAGGGATTTCCTCCCTGCATTTCCCTATTAGGAGGGAATAGAAAGGCAGGCTTCCTTTCCTCTACTCAGAGCCCCACAATCCTGGCACTGTACCCTCCTGTCCTCTGCACACTCCAACTCATTATAACTAAGCCATTATACTAGCAAACACTGAGTGTACCTAGTGGCATCCTAAACGTGGCTATTGGACTTCTGTATAGTCCCAGTAGTGCACAGATATTTGCAACACGTCTGCCTGCATAGCACACTCAAACTGATAGTTACTAAGCCAATATACTAGCAAACACTGAGTGAACTTAGTGTCATCCTAAACCTGGCTGTTGGACTTCTGTATAGTCCCAGTAGTGCAAAGATATTTGCAGCACGTCTGCCTGCATTGCACACTCAAACTGATATTTACTAAGCCATTATACTAGCAAACACTGAGTGAACTTAGTGTCATCCTAAACATAACTGTTGGACTTCTGTATTGTCCCAGTAGTGCACAGATATTTGCAGCACCTCTGCCTGCATTGCACACTCACTATGGGGAGATAAGGTATGCACACCAGTGACTATGTAAGGGGAATACATGAAATAGCAGAAACTGCTGTGTGAATACTGACTTGAAAAATCCAATAGCTTTATGCAAGAGTGAATATGTGAAAAATGGAATCTGCATTACTGCCATGAACATATGAATCAAGAGAAATTTAGCTACTGAATTGATCAATGCAATAGAGCCCCAACACTACGCCAAAGTATTTCTCTACGTTGGGGTCCCTAGCTTGTGTGTGTCCTCTCATGCAGTTAAAAAACCTACCGTGTATGGGAAGCTGAGACCCAGGCTATTTATGCGTATGATATGGATTGGCAATAGGTGTGGTTGGGGAGGGTTCACAAACGAAAAAATACTAACAAATAGGAGTAACGTTTGGAACACCATTCTAAGTCCGAACTGTGTGCAAAAACCTAAAAAAACATCACTATGGGGAGATAAGGTATGCACACCAGTGACTATGTAAGGGGAATACATGAAATAGCAGAAACTGCTGTGTTAATACTGACTTGAAAAATCCAATAGCTATATGCAAGAGTGAATATGTGAAAAATAAAAACTGCATTACTGCCATAAACATATGAATCAAGAGAAATTTAGCTACTGAATTGATCAATGCAATAGAGCCCCAACACTACGCCAAAGTATTTCTCTACGTTGGGGTCCCTAGCTTATGTGTGTCCTCTCATGCAGTTAAAAAACCTACCGTGTATGGGAAGCTGAGACCCAGGCTATTTATGCGTATGATATGGATTGGCAAAAGGTGTGGTTGGGGAGGGTTCACAAACGAAAAAATACTAACAAATAGGAATAACGTTTGGAACACCATTCTAAGTCCGAACTGGGTGGAAAAACCTAAAAAAACATCACTATGGGGAGATAGGGTATGCACACCAGTGACTATGTAAGGGGAATACATGAAAAAGCAGAAACTGCTGTGTGAATACTGACTTGAAAAATCCAATAGCTATATGCAAGAGTGAATATGTGAAAAATGGAATCTGCATTACTGCCAGGAACATATGAATCAAGAGAAATTTAGCTACTGAATTGATCAATGCAATAGAGCCCCAACACTACGCCAAAGTATTTCTCTACGTTGGGGTCCCTAGCTTGTGTGTGTCCTCTCATGCAGTTAAAAAACCTACCGTGTATGGGAATCTGAGACCCAGACTATTTATGCGTATGATATGGATTGGCAATAGGTGTGGTTGGGGAGGGTTCACAAACGAAAAAATACTAACAAATAGGAATAACGTTTGGAACACCATTCTAAGTCCGAACTGGGTGCAAAAACCTAAAAAAACATCACTATGGGGAGATAAGGTATGCACACCAGTGACTATGTAAGGGGAATACATGAAATAGCAGAAACTGCTGTGTGAATACTGACTTGAAAAATCCAATAGCTATATGCAAGAGTGAATATGTGAAAAATGGAATCTGCATTACTGCCATGAACATATGAATCAAGAGAAATTTAGCTACTGAATTGATCAATGCAATAGAGCCCCAACACTACGCCAAAGTATTTCTCTACGTTGGGGTCCCTAGCTTGTGTGTGTCCTCTCATGCAGTTAAAAAACCTACCGTGTATGGGAAGCTGAGACCCAGGCTATTTATGCGTATGATATGGATTGGCATAAGGTGTGGTTGGGGAGGGTTCACAAACGAAAAAATACTAACAAATAGGAATAACGTTTGGAACACCATTCTAAGTCCGAACTGGCTGCAAAAACCTAAAAAAACATCACTATGGGGAGATAAGGTATGCACACCAGTGAATATGTAAGGGGAATACATGAAATAGCAGAAACTGCTGTGTGTGTATACTTTGGCGTAGTGTTGGGGCTCTATTGCATTGATCAATTCAGTTGCTAAATTTCTCTTGATTCATATGTTCATGGCAGTAATGCAGATTCCATTTTTCACATATTCACTCTTGCATATAGCTATTGGATTTTTCAAGTCAGTATTCACACAGCAATTTCTGCTATTTCATGTATTCCCTTTACATAGTCACTGGTGTGCATACCTTATCTCCCCATAGTGATGTTTTTTTACGTTTTTGCACAGAGTTCGGACTTAGAATGGTGTTCCAAACGTTATTCCTATTTGTTAGTATTTTTTCGTTTGTGAACCCTCCCCAACCACACCTATTGCCAATCCATATCATACGCATAAATAGTCTGGGTCTCAGCTTCCCATACACGGTAGGTTTTTTAACTGCATGAGAGGACACACACAAGCTAGGGACCCCAACGTAGAGAAATACTTTGGCGTAGTGTGGGGGCTCTATTGCATTGATCAATTCAGTAGCTAAATTTCTCTTGATTCATATGTTCATGGCAGTAATGCAGATTCCATTTTTCACATATTCACTCTTGCATATAGCTATTGGATTTTTCAAGTCAGCATTCACACAGCAGTTTCTGCTATTTCATGTATTCCCCTTACATAGTCACTGGTGTGCATACCTTATCTCCCCATAGTGATTTTTTTTAGGTTTTTGCACCCAGTTCGGACTTAGAATGGTGTTCCAAACGTACCTAGTGGCATCCTAAACGTGGCTATTGGACTTCTGTATAGTCCCACTAGTGCACAGATATTTGCAGCACCTCTACCTGCATTGCACACTCCAACTCATTATAACTAAGCCATTATACTAGCAAACACTGAGTGTACCTAGTGGCATCTTAAATGTGGCTGTTGGACTTCTGTATAGTCCCAGTAGTGCACAGATATTTGCAGCACCTCTGCCTGCATTGCACACGCAAACTGATAATTACTAAGCCATTATACTAGCAAACACTGAGTGAACTTAGTGTCATCCTAAACGTGGCTGTTGGACTTCTGTATAGTCCCAGTAGTGCACAGATATTTGCAGCACGTCTGCCTGCATTGCACACTCAAACTGATAGTTACTAAGCCATTATAGTAGCAAACACTGAGTGAACCTAGTGTCATCCTAAACGTGGCTATTGGACTTCTGTATAGTCCCAGTAGTGCACAGATATTTGCAGCACGTCTGCCTGCATTGCACACTCAAACTGATAGTTACTAAGCCATTATAGTAGCAAACACTGAGTGAACTTAGTGTCATCCTAAACGTGGCTGTTGGACTTCTGTATAGTCCCAGTAGTGCACAGATATTTGCAGCACGTCTGCCTGCATTGCACACTCAAACTGATAGTTACTAAGCCATTATAGTAGCAAACACTGAGTGAACTTAGTGTCATCCTAAACGTGGCAGTTGGACTTCTGTATAGTCCCACTAGTGCACAGATATTTGCAGCACCTCTGCCTGCATTGCACACTCCAACTCATTATAACTAAGCCATTATACTAGCAAACACTGAGTGTACCTAGTGTCATCCTAAACGTGGCTATTGGACTTCTGTATAGTCCCAGTAGTGCACAGATATTTGCAGCACCTCTGCCTGCATTGCACACTCAAACTGATAATTACTAAGCCATTATACTAGCAAACACTGAGTGAACTTAGTGTCATCCTAAACGTGGCTGTTGGACTTCTGTATAGTCCCAGTAGTGCACAGATATTTGCAACACGTCTGCCTGCTTTGCACACTCAAACTGATAGTTACTAAGCCATTATACTAGCAAACACTGAGTGAACTTAGTGGCATCCTAAACGTGGCTGTTGGACTTCTGTATAGTCCCAGTAGTGCACAGATATTTGCAGCACGTCTGCCTGCATTGCACACTCAAACTGATAGTTACTAAGCCATTATACTAGCAAACACTGAGTGAACCTAGTGTCATCCTAAACGTGGCTGTTGTACTTCTGTATAGTCCCAGTAGTGCACAGATATTTGCAGCACGTCTGCCTGCATTGCACACTCCAACTCATTATAACTAAGCCATTATACTAGCAAACACTCAGTGTACCTAGTGGCATCTTAAACGTGGCTGTTGGACTTCTGTATAGTCCCAGTAGTGCACAGATATTTGCAGCACCTCTGCCTGCATTGCACACGCAAACTGATAATTACTAAGCCATTATACTAGCAAACACTGAGTGAACTTAGTGTCATCCTAAACGTGGCTGTTGGACTTCTGTATAGTCCCAGTAGTGCACAGATATTTGCAGCACATCTGCCTGCATTGCACACTCAAACTGATAGTTACTAAGCCATTATACTAGCAAACACTGAGTGAACTTAGTGTCATCCTAAACGTGGCTGTTGGACTTCTGTATAGTCCCAGTAGTGCACAGATATTTGCAGCACATCTGCCTGCATTGCACACTCAAACTGATAGTTACTAAGCCATTATACTAGCAAACACTGAGTGAACTTAGTGTCATCCTAAACGTGGCTGTTGGACTTCTGTATTGTCCCACTAGTGCACAGATATTTGCAGCACCTCTGCCTGCATTGCACACTCCAACTCATTATAACTAAGCCATTACACTAGCAAACACTGAGTGTACCTAGTGTCATCCTAAACGTGGCTATTGGACTTCTGTATAGTCCCACTAGTGCACAGATATTTGCAGCACCTCTGCCTGCATTGCACACTCCAACTCATTATAACTAAGCCATTATACTAGCAAACACTGAGTGTACCTAGTGTCATCCTAAATGTGGCTATTGGACTTCTGTATAGTCCCAGTAGTGCACAGATATTTGCAACACGTCTGCCTGCTTTGCACACTCAAACTGATAGTTACTAAGCCATTATACTAGCAAACACTGAGTGAACTTAGTGGCATCCTAAACGTGGCTGTTGGACTTCTGTATAGTCCCAGTAGTGCACAGATATTTGCAGCACGTCTGCCTGCATTGCACACTCAAACTCATTATAACTAAGCCATTATCCCAGCAAACACTGAGTGTACCTAATGTCATCCTAAACGTGGCTATTGGACTTCTGTATAGTCCCACTAATGCACAGATATTTGCAGCATGTCTGCCTGCATTGCACACTCAAACTGATAGTTACTAAGCCATTATACTAGCAAACACTGAGTGAACCTAGTGTCATCCTAAACGTGGCTGTTGGACTTCTGTATAGTCCCAGTAGTGCACAGATATTTGCAGCATGTCTGCCTGCATTGCACACTCAAACTGATAGTTACTAAGCCATTATACTAGCAAACACTGAGTGAACTTAGTGTCATCCTAAATGTGGCTGTTGGACTTCTGTATAGTCCCAGTAGTGCACAGATATTTGCAGCACGTCTGCCTGCATTGCACACTCAAACTCATTATAACTAAGCCATTATCCCAGCAAACACTGAGTGTACCTAATGTCATCCTAAACGTGGCTATTGGACTTCTGTATAGTCCCACTAATGCACAGATATTTGCAGCATGTCTGCCTGCATTGCACACTCAAACTGATAGTTACTAAGCCATTATACTAGCAATTTATGCTGCCAGTTTAAGGGCCGTAGTTGCATTGTCAGGGATATTTATTCTTTATTATTCTGCTGTTAATAAAGCTAGACCACCGATGCAATCTACACCACCTCTCAGTTTTTACTACCACATTTTCAGTGCACAATCTTGTCGCAATCAACATGAGTGGCAAAATGACAGATGCTGGTGGAAAGGGGAAGAGGCGTGGTGGAAAAGGAAAAAAAGGGTTTGTCCGTGGGGAAGGTGGCAAAGCTCCATTATCATCTGCTGAAGATAGACCATCTACCAACAAAAGTAAGATGTCTACTACTTACCGTGGACAATCCGATGTGCTCCCTTTTTTACGGACACGAACAAAAGGAACAAAGGTAGATGGTGGCCAAAAAAGGAAAATGCTTGAATGGATCTCAAGTGGTCCAACAAGTGCCCTCTCAGCCACTTCAAGTACCGCATCCAAAAAACACCAGTCCTCTGAGTTGTCATCCCAATCAAACTTGCTTTCTCCCAGCTCTGAAGTCTCCATCAGCCCTGCACAGTATGGTGGAACTGAGATGGCTGAGTCTGCAGAGCTGTTCAGTCACACTATAGCCTGGGAATCAGAGGTCTGCTCCCAAGCTACAGTGAGTACAGAACAGGAAATGGTCTGCAGTGATGCCCAGAACCTTTGTGACTCTGATTCAGGCCGTGAGGACCAAGTTTCTGAGCATAATGTTGACCCTTTGTCACAAACTGTAACACCTGTGGTTATAGACAATGAGGAACATACTGATGAAGATGAGACGCAGATACCCGATTGGGATGCCAACTTAAATATTCGGTCAGGGCAAGAAGAGGCTCGGTCTGAGGGGGAGGGGAGTGCAAACACAACAATTGATGATGAAGTTCTAGATCCCACCTACTGTCAACCCACAGTCAGGCACTCGAGGAGGTCAACAGAGGTGGTGGAGGAGGATGCAACTGATGACGAAGTTACCTTGCGCCTTCCTGGACAGAGTCGGAGTACTGTTAGCACGTCTACAACTGCATCCTCAGCCACCACTCTGCCTCTGAGCACTAGTCGGGGTGGATCAACAGGTCACATGCCCTCTAAGCCTTGCCTAGCCTGGTCCTTTCTTGACATAGCAAAAGATTGCCCAAATTATGTGATCTGTAAAATTTGTCATGGTTCTCTTAGTAGAGGTCAAAACCTCAGCAGTTTGACAACTTGTTCCATGAATCGTCACATGATTAAATATCATATGTCCCGGTGGGAAGCTCACCGTAGTGCAATGCGGCCTAGCGGAGCGAACCATCCACCGCCTGCCCCTTCCAGTGCATCCGTGCGCTCTTCATCTTCTAGGACTGTGGGGACAGCTGTCACACCTGGTTTTCCACGCACAACTTCCACCACTGTAACCGCAACAGGCAGTTTGCTTGGCAGGTCGTCAGTTGGTTTGGAAGGGGAAACAAGTGAGTGTGTACAGCTCTCTCAGACATCGATAGCACCAACGTTGGATGAAGGCAACATCATGTCTCCGCCTGCACTTTCCTCACAAACCTGCATTTTTCCAGGGACACCCTACTCAACACCGTCTACACACAGCAGCCAGATCTCTGTCCCTCAGATGTGGTCAAATAAAAGGCCACTTCCTGCGACCCATGACAAAGCTAAGAGGTTGACTCTATCCCTCTGTAAGCTCTTGGCTACCGAAATGCTGCCTTTCCGCCTAGTGGACACACAGGATTTTAGAGACCTTATGTCTGTCGCTGTGCCCCAGTACCAGATGCCTAGTCGCCACTACTTCTCTAAGAGGTGTGCCCGCGCTACACCAGCATATCGCACACAACATCACCGCTTCCTTGAGAAACTCTGTGTGTCAACGGGTGCATTTCACCACCCATACTTGGACCAGTAAGCATGGACAGGGACGTTACATGTTGCTGACTGGGCACTGGGTAACTATGGTGATAGATGGTGAAGGGTCTGCTGCACAAGTCTTGCCGTCCCCACGACTTGTGTGTCAATCCTCTGTCTGTCCAAGTTCCGCCACTGCTTCTGCCTCCTCCACCTCATCTGGGTCCTCCACCTCTGCCCCAAGCCTGCCTGGTCAGGCCACCAGCGTTCTCACTGCGCAGAAGGAATCACGCACCCCTCATTACTGTGCTGGCAGCAGAGCGCAACGGCATCAGGCGGTCTTTAGCTTGACATGTCTTGGGAATAAGAGTCACACAGCTGAGGAGTTGTAATCAGCTCTGCGGTCCGAGTTTAATAAATGGTTGTCTCCACTCAAGCTGCAGCCTGGTAAGGCCGTGTGCGACAATGCTGCAAACCTGGGTGCGGCCCTTCGCCTGGGCAAGGTGACATACGGACCTTGTATGGCTCACGTGTTGAACCTTGTTGTCCAGCAATTTTTAACACACTATCCCGGCCTAGATGGCCTTCTGAACAGGGCACGAAAACTGTCTGCTCACTTCCGCCGTTCAAGCGCCGCAGCTGAGCGACTTGCATCGCTCCAGAAGTCTTTCGGCCTGCCGGTTCATCGCCTGAAATGCGATGTGGCGACACGCTGGAATTCAACTCTCCACATGTTACAGCGACTGTGGCAGCACCGCCGAGCCCTGGTGCAATACGTCATGACGTATAGCCTGGGCCAACGAGATGCAGAGGTGGGGCAGATCACCCTGATGGAGTGGTCTCAGATCAAGGACCTATGCACCCTTCTGCACAGTTTCGACATGGCGACGAATATGTTTAGCGCTGACAATGCCATTATCAGCATGACAATTCCAGTCATTTACATGCTGGAGCACACGCTAAACACTATTCGGAGTCAGGGGGTGGGACAACAGGAAGGGGAGGAACTACAGGAGGATTCATATGCACAAGGGACAACAACATCACCAAGGTCCAGACGTTCATCATCACCAACGCAGCAGGCATGGGACCATGGGGGACAGGGATCAACAAGGGCGCATAGTAGCAGGCTAAATGTTGAGGAAGGTGCAGGAGAACAGGAAGAAATGGAGGATGAACTGTCCATGGACATGGAAGACTCAGCAGATGAGGGAGACCTTGGTCAAATTTCTGTTGAAAGAGGTTGGGGGGAGATGTCAGAGGAAGAAAGAACGGTTAGCACCTCTATGCCACAAACACAGCGTGGACTTGGTCCGCATGGCTGCGCAAGACACATGAGTGCCTTTTTGTTGCACTACCTCCAACATGACCCTCGTATTGTCAAAATTAGAAGTGATGATGACTACTGGATTGCCACACTATTAGATCCCAGGTACAAGTCCAAATTTTGTGACATAATTCCAGCCATAGAAAGGGACGCACGTATGCAGGAGTATCAGCAGAAGCTGTTACTCGATCTTAGCTCGGCTTTTCCACCAAACAACCGTGCAGGTGCAGGGAGGGATTCTCCCAGTTGTAACTTGACAAACATGGGACGGTCTCGTCATCTTCAACAGTCTACCCGTACCAGTAGGACCCTATCTGGTGCTGGTAACAGCAATTTTATGGAATCTTTTCATAATTTTTTAGACCCTCCTTTGCAAGGCCACCAGAGACAACAAGTCTGACACATAGTCAACGGCTGGAGAGGATGATACAGGAGTATCTCCAAATGAACATCGATGACATGACTTTGAAAATGGAGCCTTGCTCCTTTTGGGCTTCAAATCTAGAAAAATGGCCAGAGCTCTCCAGTTACGCCTTGGAGATTTTGTCGTGTCCAGCTGCCAGCGTTGTCTCTGAACGTGTCTTCAGTGCTGCTGGGTGTGTGCTGACAGATAAGCGCACTCGTCTGTCCAGTGACAATGTGGACAGACTGACGTTCATCAAAATGAACAAGTCATGGATCCAGAAGGAATTTACAACCCCTGTGTCATCCTGGGGAGAGTAAATGCTTGTGGATTTGGAATGTGCTTGATGCAAATCAAAACATCCTGTTTGTAACTAGGGCACAAGTGCTGCCACTGATAATGTGTCTGTGTGGGGCCCAATTTTTTTAAAAAAAGGGAGACTCCGCTTGGAGTAACCCTTGCTTGCAATGTTTTTTAAAAATGATCCAAGATGAACAGAGCTGGGATCAGGAAAGACTTTGCTACCAACCCCGGTGTCATCCTGGGGACGGTTAAGAATAGCGTATTTTTGAATGTGCTTGATGCAAATCTAGCTGTGAATTGTACAACTGGGGCACAACTGCTGCCACTGAAGGGGTGGGTGTGTGTGGGGCCCAATTTTTGGAAAAAAGGAAGACTCCGCTTGGAGTAACCCTTGCTTACATTGTTTATAAAAGAAGCCAAGATGAACAGAGCTGGGATCAGGAAAGATTTTGTTACCTACCCCGGTGTCATCCTGGGGACGGTTAAGATTAGCGTATTTTTGAATGTGCTTGATGCAAATGTAGCTGTGAATTGTACAACTGGGGCACAACTGCTTCCACTGAAGGGGTGGGTGTGTGTGGGGCCCAATTTTTGGAAAAAAGGAAGACTCCGCTTGGAGTAACCCTTGCTTACATTGTTTTTAAAGAAGCCAAGATGAACAGAGCTGGGATCAGGAAAGACTTTGCTACCTACCCCGGTGTCATCCTGGGGATGGTTAAGAATAGCGTATTTTTGAATGTGCTTGATGCAAATCTAGCTGTGAATTGTACAACTGGGGCACAACTGCTGCCATTGAAGGGGTGGGTGTGTGTGGGGCCCAATTTTTGGAAAAAAGGAAGACTCCGCTTGGAGTAACCCTTGCTTACATTGTTTTTAAAAGAAGCCAAGATGAACAGAGCTGGGATCAGGAAAGACTTTGCTACCCACCCCGGTGTCATCCTGGGGACGGTTAAGAATAGCGTATTTTTGAATGTGCTTGATGCAAATCAAAACATCCTGTTTGCAACTAGGGCACAAGTTCTGCCACTGATAAGGTGTCTGTGTGGGGCCCAATTTTTGGAAAAAAAGGGAGACTCCGCTTGGAGTAACCCTTGCTTGCTGTGTTTTTTAAAAATGATCCAAGATGAACAGAGCTGGGATCAGGAAAGACTTTGCTACCTACCCCGGTGTCATCCTGGGGACGATTAAGAATAGCGTATTTTTGAATGTGCTTGATGCAAATCTAGCTGTGAATTGTACAACTGGGGCACAACTGCTGCCACTGAAGGGGTGGGTGTGTGTGGGGCCCAATTTTTGGAAAAAAGGAAGACTCCGCTTGGAGTAACCTTTGCTTACATAGTTTTTAAAAGAAGCCAAGATGAACAGAGCTGGGATCAGGAAAGACTTTGCTACCTACCCCGGTGTCATCCTGGGGACGGTTAAGAATAGCGTATTTTTGAATGTGCTTGATGCTAATCTAGCTGTGAATTGTACAACTGGGGCACAACTGCTGCCACTGAAGGGGTGGGTGTGTGTGGGGCCCAATTTTTGGAAAAAAGGAAGACTCCGCTTGGAGTAACCCTTGCTTACATTGTTTTTAAAAGAAGCCAAGATGAACAGAGCTGGGATCAGGAAAGACTTTGCTACCTACCCCGGTGTCATCCTGAGGACGGTTAAGAATAGCGTATTTTTGAATGTGCTTGATGCAAATCAAAACATCCTGTTTGCAACTAGGGCACAAGTGCTGCCACTGATAAGGTGTCTGTGTGTGGCCCAATTTTTGGAAAAAAAGGGAGACTCCACTTGGAGTAACCCTTGCTTGCTGTGTTTTTTAAAAATGATCCAAGATGAACAGAGCTGGGATCAGGAAAGACTTTGCTACCAACCCCGGTGTCATCCTGGGGACGGTTAAGAATAACGTATTTTTTAATGTGCTTGATGCAAATCTAGCTGTGAAGTGTTCAACTAGGGCACAAGTGCTGCCACTGAATGGGTGGGTGTGTGTGGGGCCCAATATTTGGAAAAAAAAGGAAGACTCCGCTTGGAGTCACCTTGCGGTGTTTTACATGATTTTAGAAGGGCGTGCCATGCCTATATCTGTGTGTCCTCCTCTTTTTCCTTGTCCAGCTCTTTTGTTTTCGCATGAGTATATGTCCTTGTCACTTTCCCATGTGTTTGTGTTGTGTTGTGAGTTGTTTGGCACCTTTTGGACACCTTTGAGGGTGTTTTCTAGGTGTTTTTATGTGTTTGTGATTGCCTGCCATTGTTTCCTATGCAGTTCGAGTTCGGTTCGTCAAACGTTCGACGAGCCGAACTCGAACGGGACGTCCGTTCGGCGAATCGACCTCGAGCCGAACCGCGACCGATTCGCTCATCTCTAATTAGTACTTTAAAAAAAGTTATTTATATTTCATTTCTGCCAACCTAAGGTCATCTTACAATGTCCAAAATGTTACTGTATGTTTCTGATATACTAATGCTGCCATTACAATGCTCAAAAAGTGTCACTGTACAAAGTAGACTAAGAATAAACAGTATAAACACACACTCAACCTGGAGCTGGTATGTGGTCCAAAAATAAAGCTTGGCTTCACCTGCTATGCTTGCACAATTATGTAATTTATATGTGCTAGTTTTGGTGCAGATTGATATTGGATCTGTCTGGATGGCAGGTTTGGGCACCATAATACATTGAGCCCTTGGTTAATGAGTGAAAAAGAAAGTGATCTCTTAAATACCTAACGTTGTAATACTTACTACACTGATGGAAACTGTCACCTACATCATACAGTCACATTCACTGTTCTATATTGGCACTATAAAACAGGATACTAATATTGACAGGCTTTACTTACCCTGTAATTGACAGCATCACTGTTGGATTATTGTTTAGGATAATCATAAAGATGACACTAGACATTCATTCAAATACAATTAAAGAAGAAAATTATATCACTTTAGACTAACCTCCCACTTCTTTTGATCTTAGGGGAGAGCCCACCGAAAATGCGCCACTTTCTTAATACGCACAGCTCCAACACTTCATCTCGTCTCTCAGTCAGATGAATGAGCTCTCGCATTCTCTATCCCTGTTTTGAAACCTTATGTATCTCAAGTTTTGGCCCCAAACACGCCAACTCTGGCATATATAAACTACTGACATCTAGTAGTTTGGACTCCCTTTATCCCTCTTGCAGGGCCTGGGAGGCTGAACTCAACCAGGTGTTTACAAAAGAGCAATGGGAACGCTGTTTTCATTTGTCCCACAAATAGACAACGGCCACTACAGCTCAAGAAACTAGTTATAAAATGGTCTTGAGGTAGTACAGGGTCCTCTCGTCCCTCCACAGATAGTACCCAGGGGTCCTGTATGTGTGCTAGCAATGCGGAAGGCTGGAAGGCACCATGACACATGTGTGGTGATCTTGTGCAGGTTTGGAAGCCTTCTGGGATGGGTTTTGGGAGTCGTCCAAGAGGTCTTGGTGGTCGTGGTGCCTAGGTGACCTGAGGCTGTTCTGCTTTACATGTTCCGGTTGCCCGAAAAAGTGTATAAAAAGTCTCTGCTCAGACACCTTCTTCGGGCTATCAAGACTACTATCCCTTGCCATTTGAAATGTCTAGATCCGCCAACTCTGGAAGGGTGGATAAGTGAGGTAGATGTTATTTGCCGGATGGAGAGATTACTGGCTCAAATTCGTATTCACATAGCCACCATGGCCACAAATATATTTCACTGGGAAGCCTTTTTGGCTGGCCCCAGTTTTCATTCTGTGGTTTGACTTGCATCACCTGGAGGTGTCCAGTCTGCAGATAACCTCTAGTTGCTCTTTGCTCTCTTTTTGTGGACTTGTCTGCTCTTAGGTGGTTGCTGTGGTCTTCCTTCTTTAGCTTCTCTTTCTCTTTTCTCAGTTTCTGTTCTCTTCATGCTCTTATGAAAATTGATTTTTTTTTTTGTTCTTTTACTTGACCGCTGTTACAACTGGTGCCAACAGAATCTCTATATACTGATTCGGTCTTGTGCTCCTTTATATTTATGATCTTGCGCCTGAGATGTAACCCTGTACTGTATCAATTTACCAAAACTATTGTGTTGATTCTTGGCTTTTATTAATATCAATAAAATGTTTAAATATGAAAATTATATCACTTTAGTACTTTAGTATTATTACAAGCAGTTTAGAGATCTTGATATAGTTATGGATCATTTACCAATAATTTGCACTTTGAAGGCAGATTGGTTCATGAATTAGGATTGTACCTAGAAACAATTCCCATTAATCTCTCCCATTCCTTGATTGAAGATGACTGAGTTTTGTCTTTAACTGTACTAATTATGTAACTATGTAATAAAACAGTATATTTTGGTATTTCGGCAGGAAAGAAAATCCTATAAAGAGACACACTAAATATATACTTTTTTGTTCAGACCACTGAGTGAGTGTCTGCGCATCTCAAATCATGGAAATATTGATCTCCAGGGAACATTGCATGTTGTAACGCGAATGCTAGAAAACCAGGGCAGAAAAGATGCAGGTGATTGTACTATAGAGTATGGCCAGTTTGGAGAATTTGCTCCTTTCCTGGTTAAAGCAGTGACAGGTGATGTTGCCTGATACAAATTCCTGACAATTTATTGTTACTAGTTAGTGAACCGAAAGAGCCTTGAGACTCACTGGTTGAAGCCATTTCAAAACCATAGAAATTTTTATTGAATCAATTCAAAGGTGCTGAAGAAAATATAAAATATATGTTCTTCTTTTATAAAACCTCTCTTCGACATATCTTCACATGACAAAGGTACCGGCCCACAGTACAAAACTTGTTTATGGTTCTGTATTGCCTTTTACTATGATAAAGAACTACACTTAGATTTATTATCATTTCAGATCTCATATTTCCTTTGCCAATGTCAGCACACTCACTCTCTCTGTATATATATATATATATATATATATATATATATATATATATATATATATTTATATTCATACATACACTTTATGGGATGATGATGGTATTATGATGATAAGTATCATAATATTGGGGAACCCTACGCCAATTTGCTTATTTATTTTTACACCAATAGGGACACACAGTGTCTCTGATTGAAAACAGTCAGACACTTTGTCACACAGGGTGCGGGTGCTTCTTACTGCAACCAATCAGAGATGTGGCGACTGCTGGGGGGTGGGGAAAGCAGTGCATATACATGAAGGATAATGAGCGATCCTTGAAGTAGCGTTACGGCCCTGTGGAAGACACGGTAAGTACGTATAATGTGCTTGCTGCAATTCCAATATCCCTATACCACCATTATAAACCGCTGGATTTTGGCCCCCAAAGACTTATATGGGGACCAGCATCTGGCCAGATATCTGAGATCAATTCCAGGTCCGAACCGTTATCTACGAGTCTGCCCATCACTATTGTTCACAAAACATCTTGATAAATTCCTTGTGGGTTCTAGTTTCAAAAATGGGGTCAGTTCTGGAGCATGTCTACTGTTTAGGCACATCAGGGGCTCTCCAAATACAACATGACATGCGCTAACGATTGCAGCCAATTTTCATTCAGAAAATCAAATGGCACTCCTTCCCTTCCAAACTTTGTTGTGTGCCCAAACAGTATAATTTTACCGCATATAGGATATAGGCATACTCTGTAGAAACTTAACACAAATTTAGATTATGCATTTTATGCATAAAATGCGAACCCTTGTGAAAATGAAAGATTTAGGGTTAAAGCAAAAAAACTTTATATTTTCTTAATCAACATTATTCTGTGAAACACCTGGGGGTTCTATATGCTCTCCAATCTAGATAAATCCCTTGAGGGGTCCAGTTTCCAGAATGGGGTCACTTGTGGTTTAAATCCACTGTTTAGGTTCATCAGGGTCTCCTAAATGCGACATGGTGTCTACTGACGATTACAGCCAATTTTGCATTCAAGAAGTCAAATGGCACTCCTTCACTTCTCACCCCTGCCCAAATAATAGATTTCCACCACATATGGAATATAACCGTAGTCAGGAGAAATTGCAAAACAAATTATATGATGCATTTTCAACTGTTACTCTTGTGAAAATGACTCTTGTGAAAGATTTTGGGTGAAATAAACATTTTTGTGCTAAAATTTTGTAAATTTTCACAGTTCAATGTTATAACATTTTGTAAAGCATCTGGGGTTAAGGGTACTCCCCAAATATCTTGATACATTTCTTGAAGGGTCTAGTTTTAAAAATAGGGTCACTTATTGGGTAGGTTCACTATTTATGTGCATCAGGGGCTCTCCATACGCAACATGATGACCAATATCTATTCCAGACAATTTTGCGCCCTAGAATTTAAATTGTGCTCTTTCCATTCCATGCCCAACTGTGCGCCTAAAGAGTAGATTTCCACCACACTTAGGGTATCAGTGTACTCAGGATAAATTGTACAACAAATTTTACCATCCATTTTTCTTGTTACCCTTGCAGAATTGCTAAATTTTGAGCTAAAGTAAAAATTGTGGGAAAAAGTAACATTTTCATTTTTTGTCTTCCTGATTGCTTTAGATCCTGTGAAGCACCTAAAGTGTTACCAAACTTCTTGGATATGGTTTTGAGCAGTAGAGATGAGCCACCCCCCTAGAGTTCGAGATCGGTTCGTCGAACGGAAGACAAGTTCGTCAAACGTTCGATGAACCCCCTCAAATCCCATTGAAAACAATGGCAGGCAAACACAAACACATAAAAACACATTATACATGTACGCATACAGTATGTGCAACCGGAGAAGAAAAGGAGGAAGACCAAAAAAGAAAAACCCTGTTAAAAATTAACTTTTAATAGATATGTTAAAAGGCCCAAGACAGACAACACATATAATTTAAAATTGAACGAGGTACCACAATGGGTCAGGGGGCAATAGCAGTCACATAAGAGATCTTACAAATACAGTACATGATACTCACATGCTAGGCAGGTAAAACAAGGAATAGCCCCTTTCAGTCAATAAATATTCAAGGGTAAATAACCCTAATAAGCTCTAGAAATCCCTACCTAGCAATGGAGGGTGTGACACCATAACTGTTTTGGGCACCCCCCCATTCACTGTCGGGATGCCTTAGGCCAACCCTACAGTGACCCTGTCCAAAATGACACACCAAAGGTAATAAACTACTTATCTTGATTTCCAAACGTCCCAAATGTAATAATTACTTATCTGGATTTCCAAAAAACGTCCCGACACGTTTCTCCCAAGTTTTCAATGTACCAGGGTTCATCAGAGGAACAAAGAAAATATTCAGGAGTCCCAAGTCAAGGGACTCAAGAAGAGGACAGCTGTGTGCCAAAATCTGGAGATGAGGACGATACCTCTTTTATTTCAGCTGCTGTACGGGTTTCAAAGTTTTACTTGAGTTTAGCCAAATGTCCTTTACCACTCTTTTATCAGTCCCTGGCCAAGATTTGACTTCACGTCGGGCTGCTCCTGTCAATTGACAGATGAGTGGAGATGAGCCCCCCTCCTAGCGTTCGAGTTAGGTTCGGTTCACCGAAAGGAGGTTCCGTTCGACGAACGTTCGACGAACCATTCGATGAACCACTCGAACCCCATGGAAAACAATAGGAGGCAAACACAAAGACATAAAAACACATTATACATGTACACATACAGTTAATAAACATTGCCATTACACTTACAGGTCCCCGCGACACGTCCTTTACTCTGTCTTCTGATGCTTTTCCTTCCGATAATCGCTGCGTCCTCCCGGTAACCAGCACTGATGATAGGACCTTCCGGGATGTCAAAATAGCATGTGACCAGTCATGTGTCTATTATCTCATTGGCTACAGTTTGTCACATGGCTAGACGTAATTTCTAGGTGCTGTCAGTGCATCTCTCCGGTACGCGGTGCTCATTCCAGCATCTCCGTGTACCGACGAGATGCTCTGGCACATGGTTGGCTTCCCCATTCCTGCATGTGGGCGCTCTTTACAGAGTTATCCCACATGCAGGGACTAGCTGCCACAGCCGGTAAATAGCGGCTATGGGAATCACGTGATCGGAGATTGCCATTGCTATAGTAACGGTGGCAGCGGTGACGTCACAGCTTGCAGCCTCTGCTCACTCTCACTGAGTGATTAGACTGCATGAGGAGCAGCAGCGTCTAATGTAGCTGTCTAATGTAGCAGAGCTGCATGGGTTGAAGGAGAAAGAAGACAGAAGACCAGGATCGTGGAGGGATGAGAGGGAGTAAAAAACATGCAGTCTCTAAATGTGTCTGTGTATTTATATCTATTAAAGTATTTTTTCTCTGTTTGATGTCTTTTATTTTAACCCTTTATTGGAGATTCTTAATGGCTGGGTAAAACTTGCCTGACAAGAATCTCTGGCTTAATACTAGCTAGTAAAACAAAGCTAGTATTAACCCATTATTACCCAGCAAGCCACCCGGCTTCAGGGCTGCTGGAAAAGTTGGATAGAGCACCAGATGATGGCGCTTCTATGAAAGCGACATTTTCTGGGGTGGCTGCGGACTGCAATTCGCAGCAGAGGGGCCCAGAAAGCTCGGGCCAACCTGTGCTGTGGATTCCAATCCCCAGCTGCCTAGTTATACCTGGCTGTATACAAAAATGGGGCAAAGCCCATGTCTATTTTTTTTTTAATTATTTCATGAAATTCATGAAATAATTAAAAAAATGACTTCTCTATTTTTTTTAGTTCCCAGACGGATACAAATAGGCAGCTGGGGGTTGGGGGCAGCTCGTAGGTGCCTGCTGTACCTGGCTAGCATACAAAACATGGCAAAGCCCACGTAATTTTTTTGGGGGGCAAAAAACTCCTGCATACAGTCCTGGATAGAGTATGCTGAGCCTTGTAGTTCTGCAGCTGCTGTCTGCTCTCCTGCATACACTAGTGAATGGAGCATGCTGAGCCTTGTAGTTCTGCAGCTGCTGTCTTCTCTCCTGCATACACTAGTGAATTGAGCATGCTGAGCCTTGTAGTTCTGCAGCTGCTGTCTACTCTCCTCCATACAGACAGATAGCAGAGTAAGCTGGGCCTTCAACAGCACAAAAATAAAGTAAGCTCTGCTAAATGCAACCCCACCCACCCGTGACAAGCCGCACCTGCCATGAAGCAAGCCCCACCTACTTGAGTTAATTTCCAGAGCCCAGATAGTAGGGAGAATCTGATGTGACATCACAGGAAGCAGATAATATGATCAAAAGAGCAGTTCAGTTTATAGCAGGATTTGACAAAGCCAGCTATTTAGTGAAATGCTTATCTATGGCAGTTAGTTCACATGAAAGGGACATGTAGCATAGTGGCCAACTCCGTTAATGATATGGAAATGATAAAAAAGTAGAAATCATTTTTTTAATTATCTCAATTTTTTTGATTATCGAGTATTAGCACAAAGCTCAGATATGCAAGTACTTACACTCCTTGGCAAGCTATCAATAAGGTTATGATTGGGTATCTGAGGCATGTCCTACTCTGTAGCATGCACTTGTAAATTTCTATGAAGATCCACTGCTGGCAGATCCCTTTGCAATTTAGCACAACCAGGCTGCTGATAGTAGCCTTTAGCAACATGCAATTTAGTGTAGTTTTGATGAACAGCTCCAGGGACACTTTGGAAAAATAGGCATACTACTGGTTCCATGACCAAATCAATGTAACGCTGTTAGTGTACCTTGATTGAAAGATACGAGTGGCTGCTGATAAGACTTTGGCTTTGTGATCTTTTTTTTTGTTTCCTTGGTACCAAACGTTACATCACATGAAAGCCTTATGTGTCTCATATATGTTTTCAAAATGTTGTGTTTGTTGCTTATGGCAACAGTGTTCTATGCACGCAGGAAAACAAAATGGTGGAGTCTAATGCGATATTCACAACAACTGAGAGTAGAAGAGTAATAAAATTCTTGTTTCTGGAAGGAAAGTCCTTGAAGGATATTCATGGTGATATATCGCAGACATTGGGGGATCAATGCCTTTCATATTCCACAGTTAAGAACTGGTTGCCAAATTTAAAACAAGCCACTTCAGCTCCAATGATGAGGAACATCCTGGACAACCAAGTGGTTGTTGTTCCGAAGATTGTGCACAAACACATACTTTAGAAACAACGCATTTCAGTTAAAGCAATATCAGACATCATGGGAATTTTCCGTGAATGTGTTTCTGCAATTATCCAAAAGAAAAAGGTTTTGGTACCGTGTTAGCCAGTTGAAAAATGATTGATTGCTCTCAGTGAGAGAAACAAAAATAAAATTTTGTAGTTCTGATACCTTTTAATGGCTAACTAAGATAAAAATAAAATCTTAGTTAGCCATTAAAAGGTATCAGAACTACAAAATTTTATCATGCCATTATCCATGAACATTTGAATTTGAGGAAGCTATCTGGAAAGTGGGTCCCCAAATGTTTAACAACAGATCAGAGAACTATGCGAGTGAAAACATCACGGTCCATTTGTCAGCGTTTCTGGACTGATAAGAACTTCCTGCATTGACTAGTCACTATGGATGAGACCTGGATTTATTTGAATGACTCTGAAAACAAGGAGCAGTTGAAAGAGTGGAGGCACAGTTCTTCTCCTTGTCCAAAGAAGTTTAGGGTACAAAAATCAGCCACTAAGGTGATGGTGTCTGTGTTTTGGGAAAAGGAGGGTGTGCTGCTGGTGGACTACCTTCAAAAGGGTTCCATCATCAATGCAAGGTATTACATTGAACTTTTGGACCAATTGAAAGCAGCTCTTAAGGTCAAAAGGCACGGCAATCTGTCCAAAGGAATCTTGTTCCTGCAAGACAACGCCTCCAGTCACACTGTACAAGCGACCACAGCAAAACTGTCAGAGCTGGGCTTCCAGATGGTTGACCACCCACCTTATTCACCAGATCTAGCTTCCTCCGACTAGCATCTGTTTCCAAACCTGATGAAACACCTCAAGGGTAGCAAATTTCACACCATTTCTGATGCCATGGCTGCTGTGGATGCCTGATTTGAGGCATAACAGAAATCCTTCTTTTTGCTAGTCTTACAGAACTTGGAATACTGATGTAAGAAGTGTGTTGACATCAATGGAGAGTATGTTGAATAAATCTAAAGTTTTATCATCTTAACTTGTTTCTTTTTGGGTAAAGACAAATATCAGCAGCCCCTTGTAGATAAGTGTGGCTGCTGTACATTATAGTACCCCACATCATTATCCCAGGAGTAGGACTAATGTGATGTTGCCTCATGAAATTCTCTTCATAGCACTGTTTCAAATTAGCGACACTCAATAAAAACTATAGTGCTAACCTTTTATTTAAATAAATACAAGCTGTGCTGGACAGACACCATCATCCCAATTGGCCAATGAGATTTCACATTAGTACAGGCTTCCAAGCATGTGTTATCATGCGAAACAGCATTGACTGATTGGGATTGTGTTTGACTGGCATAGCTTGTTTGAATAAAAGGTTATCTGTACATTTTGTATATCGAGTGCTGCTAATCTTTTTGGAACTATAGAAATTAACTAATTATGAGTAAAGCACCAGTACCTGTAGTCCAGATAATGTGGTCTGGAGACAGATCATGGACCTGCTGTGTCTCTTGCCTTGTGGAGCTGCCTGTATTTGGAGCCAGTGTCAAGAACTGGTGGTTCTAGAGAAATATCTACCTGCTAGTATATCTCCTCATGGCATTGCCTATATGGCCTCCAGACAAATCTCTGGCTATCATTGCATCTAAAATAAAAGTGAGACTCCTTATTGAATAGAAGACATCTCCATTCCAATTTCCGTTGCTGTCTTTCTCTGCACAATGGTAGCCTTTGAGAGCAGTGGTGTGAGGTCAATGGAACACCGGTAGCTGGCCATTAAGTTCATAATCCAATGTCCAATGTCATGTATGCGCTTCCTGATGGATTGTGTAGACACTGTTTGACTCCTTAGGCTTTCAATATAATGCCCAATTTCACTTTCAATATAGTATGGATCAATGGTGGAACCAAGTATGGTAATTTTGCTAAAGTGTACCATAAGCTGTGTTTTAACAAAACAATGTCAGGCAGCATGTTTCTTGTGTTATTAGGAGCAGGGTTTAAACATTCTACAATGGTCTGCAGCATCTCCAAAATTTTCTTCCATCAAGGTCATCTTGGACACCTTTGGCCAGTAATTGCTAAAGGAGTTGCCAGAGGTGGATCTTGATGATGTGCATGCCAAAAAGCACTCAGCAAGGCAGAACATTAATAACCTCATTGACAGCATACCTAGGTGTGTAAGAAAGTGGAAAGCCACTCACTGAATAAATGTAGCTGTTTTGAAAATGTTATTTCCATTTTTCATCATTTTCATATCATTAACCTCTTCACAACACATGACATACTGGGTATGTCATGGATCATGTGAGGTTAATTCCTGCTGGAATCTGAGGACAGTCAACTGCGATCCCTTCACATATCAGCTGTTTTGAACAGCTGACATGTGCGGCTATCAAGTATGAGTGGATCTAATCTCCACTAGAGATGAGCGAACCGGTCCCGGTTCGGCTCGAGGTCGGTTCGCCGAACGGAGGTCCCGTTCGAGTTCGGTTCGTCGAACGTTCGACGAACCGAACTCGAACTGCATAGGAAACAATGGCAGGCAATCACAAACACATAAAAACACCTAGAAAACACCCTCAAAGGTGTCCAAAAGGTGACAAACAACTCACAACACAACACAAACACATGGGAAAGTGACAAGGACATATACTCATGCGAAAACAAAACAGCTGGACAAGGAAAAAGAGGAGGACACACAGATATAGGCATGGCACTCCCTTCTAAAGTCATGTAAAACACCGCAAGGTGATTCTTATCCGTCCCCAGGATGACACCGGGGTAGGTAGCAAAGTCTTTCCTGATCCCAGCTCTGTTCATCTTGGCTTCTTTTAAAAACACAGCAAGCAAGGGTTACTCCAAGCGGAGTCTCCCTTTTTTCCAAAAATTGGGCCCCACACACACCCACCCCTTCAGTGGCAGCAGTTGTGCCCCAGTTGTACACTTCACAGCTAGATTTGCATCAAGCACATTCAAAAATACGCCATTCTTATCCGTCCCCAGGATGACACCGGGGTAGGTAGCAAAGTCTTTCCTGATCCCAGCTCTGTTCATCTTGGCTTCTTTTAAAAACACAGCAAGCAAGGGTTACTCCAAGCGGAGTCTCCCTTTTTTCCAAAAATTGGGCCCCACACACACACACCCCTTCAGTGGCAGCAGTTGTGCCCCAGTTGTACACTTCACAGCTAGATTTGCATCAAGCACATTCAAAAATACGCCATTCTTATCCGTCCCCAGGATGACACCGGGGTAGGTAGCAAAGTCTTTCCTGATCCCAGCTCTGTTCATCTTGGCTTCTTTTAAAAACACAGCAAGCAAGGGTTACTCCAAGCGGAGTCTCCCTTTTTTCCAAAAATTGGGCCCCACACACACCCACCCCTTCAGTGGCAGCAGTTGTGCCTCAGTTGTACACTTCACAGCTAGATTTGCATCAAGCACATTCAAAAATACGCCATTCTTATCCGTCCCCAGGATGACACCGGGGTAGGTAGCAAAGTCTTTCCTGATCCCAGCTCTGTTCATCTTGGCTTCTTTTAAAAACACAGCAAGCAAGGGTTACTCCAAGCGGAGTCTCCCTTTTTTCCAAAAATTGGGCCCCACACACACCCACCCCTTCAGTGGCAGCAGTTGTGCCCCAGTTGTACACTTCACAGCTAGATTTGCATCAAGCACATTCAAAAATACGCCATTCTTATCCGTCCCCAGGATGACACCGGGGTAGGTAGCAAAGTCTTTCCTGATCCCAGGTCTGTTCATCTTGGCTTCTTTTAAAAACACAGCAAGCAAGGGTTACTCCAAGCGGAGTCTCCCTTTTTTCCAAAAATTGGGCCCCACACACACCCACCCCTTCAGTGGCAGCAGTTGTGCCCCAGTTGTACACTTCACAGCTAGATTTGCATCAAGCACATTCAAAAATACGCCATTCTTATCCGTCCCCAGGATGACACCGGGGTAGGTAGCAAAGTCTTTCCTGATCCCAGCTCTGTTCATCTTGGCTTCTTTTAAAAACACAGCAAGCAAGGGTTACTCCAAGCGGAGTCTCCCTTTTTTCCAAAAATTGGGCCCCACACACACCCACCCCTTCAGTGGCAGCAGTTGTGCCCCAGTTGTACACTTCACAGCTAGATTTGCATCAAGCACATTCAAAAATACGCCATTCTTATCCGTCCCCAGGATGACACCGGGGTAGGTAGCAAAGTCTTTCCTGATCCCAGCTCTGTTCATCTTGGCTTCTTTTAAAAACACAGCAAGCAAGGGTTACTCCAAGCGGAGTCTCCCTTTTTTCCAAAAATTGGGCCCCACACACACCCACCCCTTCAGTGGCAGCAGTTGTGCCTCAGTTGTACACTTCACAGCTAGATTTGCATCAAGCACATTCAAAAATACGCCATTCTTATCCGTCCCCAGGATGACACCGGGGTAGGTAGCAAAGTCTTTCCTGATCCCAGCTCTGTTCATCTTGGCTTCTTTTAAAAACACAGCAAGCAAGGGTTACTCCAAGCGGAGTCTCCCTTTTTTCCAAAAATTGGGCCCCACACACACCCACCCCTTCAGTGGCAGCAGTTGTGCCCCAGTTGTACACTTCACAGCTAGATTTGCATCAAGCACATTCAAAAATATGCCATTCTTATCCGTCCCCAGGATGACACCGGGGTAGGTAGCAAAGTCTTTCCTGATCCCAGCTCTGTTCATCTTGGCTTCTTTTAAAAACACAGCAAGCAAGGGTTACTCCAAGCGGAGTCTCCCTTTTTTCCAAAAATTGGGCCCCACACACACCCACCCCTTCAGTGGCAGCAGTTGTGCCCCAGTTGTACACTTCACAGCTAGATTTGCATCAAGCACATTCAAAAATACGCCATTCTTATCCGTCCCCAGGATGACACTGGGGTAGGTAGCAAAGTCTTTCCTGTTCCCAGCTCTGTTCATCTTGGCTTCTTTTAAAAACACAGCAAGCAAGGGTTACTCCAAGCGGAGTCTCCCTTTTTTCCAAAAATTGGGCCCCACACACACCCACCCCTTCAGTGGCAGCAGTTGTGCCCCAGTTGTACACTTCACAGCTAGATTTGCATCAAGCACATTCAAAAATACGCCATTCTTATCCGTCCCCAGGATGACACCGGGGTAGGTAGCAAAGTCTTTCCTGATCCCAGCTCTGTTCATCTTGGCTTCTTTTAAAAACACAGCAAGCAAGGGTTACTCCAAGCGGAGTCTCCCTTTTTTCCAAAAATTGGGCCCCACACACACCCACCCCTTCAGTGGCAGCAGTTGTTCCCCAGTTGTACACTTCACAGCTAGATTTGCATCAAGCACATTCAAAAATACGCCATTCTTATCCGTCCCCAGGATGACACCGGGGTAGGTAGCAAAGTCTTTCCTGATCCCAGCTCTGTTCATCTTGGCTTCTTTTAAAAACACAGCAAGCAAGGGTTACTCCAAGCGGAGTCTCCCTTTTTTCCAAAAATTGGGCCCCACACACACCCACCCCTTCAGTGGCAGCAGTTGTGCCTCAGTTGTACACTTCACAGCTAGATTTGCATCAAGCACATTCAAAAATACGCCATTCTTATCCGTCCCCAGGATGACACCGGGGTAGGTAGCAAAGTCTTTCCTGATCCCAGCTCTGTTCATCTTGGCTTCTTTTAAAAACACAGCAAGCAAGGGTTATTCCAAGCGGAGTCTCCCTTTTTTCCAAAAATTGGGCCCCACACACACCCACCCCTTCAGTGGCAGCAGTTGTGCCCCAGTTGTACACTTCACAGCTAGATTTGCATCAAGCACATTCAAAAATACGCCATTCTTATCCGTCCCCAGGATGACACCAGGGTAGGTAGCAAAGTCTTTCCTGATCCCAGCTCTGTTCTTCTTCGCTTCTTTTAAAAACACAGCAAGCAAGGGTTACTCCAAGCGGAGTCTCCCTTTTTTCCAAAAATTGGGCCCCACACACACCCACCCCTTCAGTGGCAGCAGTTGTGCCCCAGTTGTACACTTCACAGCTAGATTTGCATCAAGCACATTCAAAAATACGCCATTCTTATCCGTCCCCAGGATGACACCGGGGTAGGTAGCAAAGTCTTTCCTGATCCCAGCTCTGTTCATCTTGGCTTCTTTTAAAAACACATCAAGCAAGGGTTACTCCAAGCGGAGTCTCCCTTTTTTCCAAAAATTGGGCCCCACACACACCCACCCCTTCAGTGGCAGCAGTTGTGCCCCAGTTGTACACTTCACAGCTAGATTTGCATCAAGCACATTCAAAAATACGCCATTCTTATCCGTCCCCAGGATGACACCGGGGTAGGTAGCAAAGTCTTTCCTGATCCCAGCTCTGTTCATCTTGGCTTCTTTTAAAAACACAGCAAGCAAGGGTTACTCCAAGCGGAGTCTCCCTTTTTTCCAAAAATTGGGCCCCACACACACCCACCCCTTCAGTGGCAGCAGTTGTGCCTCAGTTGTACACTTCACAGCTAGATTTGCATCAAGCACATTCAAAAATACGCCATTCTTATCCGTCCCCAGGATGACACCGGGGTAGGTAGCAAAGTCTTTCCTGATCCCAGCTCTGTTCATCTTGGCTTCTTTTAAAAACACAGCAAGCAAGGGTTACTCCAAGCGGAGTCTCCCTTTTTTCCAAAAATTGGGCCCCACACACACCCACCCCTTCAGTGGCAGCAGTTGTGCCCCAGTTGTACACATCACAGCTAGATTTGCATCAAGCACATTCAAAAATACGCCATTCTTATCCGTCCCCAGGATGACACCGGGGTAGGTAGAAAAGTCTTTCCTAATCCCAGCTCTGTTCATCTTGGCTTCTTTTAAAAACACAGCAAGCAAGGGTTACTCCAAGCGGAGTCTCCCTTTTTTCCAAAAATTGGGCCCCACACACACCCACCCCTTCAGTGGCAGCAGTTGTGCCCCAGTTGTACACTTCACAGCTAGATTTGCATCAAGCACATTCAAAAATACGCCATTCTTATCCGTCCCCAGGATGACACCGGGGTAGGTAGCAAAGTCTTTCCTGATCCCAGCTCTGTTCATCTTGGCTTCTTTTAAAAACACAGCAAGCAAGGGTTACTCCAAGCGGAGTCTCCCTTTTTTTTAAAAAATTGGGCCCCACACACACCCACCCCTTCAGTGGCAGCAGTTGTGGCCCAGTTGTACACTTCACAGCTAGATTTGCATCAAGCACATTCAAAAATACGCCATTCTTATCCGTCCCCAGGATGACACCGGGGTAGGTAGCAAAGTCTTTCCTGATCCCAGCTCTGTTCATCTTGGCTTCTTTTAAAAACACATCAAGCAAGGGTTACTCCAAGCGGAGTCTCCCTTTTTTCCAAAAATTGGGCCCCACACACACCCACCCCTTCAGTGGCAGCAGTTGTGCCCCAGTTGTACACTTCACAGCTAGATTTGCATCAAGCACATTCAAAAATACGCCATTCTTATCCGTCCCCAGGATGACACCGGGGTAGGTAGCAAAGTCTTTCCTGATCCCAGCTCTGTTCATCTTGGCTTCTTTTAAAAACACAGCAAGCAAGGGTTACTCCAAGCGGAGTCTCCCTTTTTTCCAAAAATTGGGCCCCACACACACCCACCCCTTCAGTGGCAGCAGTTGTGCCCCAGTTGTACACTTCACAGCTAGATTTGCATCAAGCACATTCAAAAATACGCCATTCTTATCCGTCCCCAGGATGACACCGGGGTAGGTAGCAAAGTCTTTCCTGATCCCAGCTCTCTTCATCTTGGCTTCTTTTAAAAACACATCAAGCAAGGGTTACTTTAAGCGGAGTCTCCCTTTTTTCCAAAAATTGGGCCCCACACACACCCACCCCTTCAGTGGCAGCAGTTGTGCCCCAGTTGTACACTTCACAGCTAGATTTGCATCAAGCACATTCAAAAATACGCCATTCTTATCCGTCCCCAGGATGACACCGGGGTAGGTAGCAAAGTCTTTCCTGATCCCAGCTCTGTTCATCTTGGCTTCTTTTAAAAACACAGAAAGCAAGGGTTACTCCAAGCGGAGTCTCCCTTTTTTCCAAAAATTGGGCCCCACACACACCCACCCCTTCAGTGGCAGCAGTTGTGCCCCAGTTGTACACTTCACAGCTAGATTTGCATCAAGCACATTCAAAAATACGCCATTCTTATCCGTCCCCAGGATGACACCGGGGTAGGTAGCAAAGTCTTTCCTGATCCCAGCTCTGTTCATCTTGGCTTCTTTTAAAAACACAGCAAGCAAGGGTTACTCCAAGCGGAGTCTCCCTTTTTTCCAAAAATTGGGCCCCACACACACCCACCCCTTCAGTGGCAGCAGTTGTGCCCCAGTTGTACACTTCACAGCTAGATTTGCATCAAGCACATTCAAAAATACGCCATTCTTATCCGTCCCCAGGATGACACCGGGGTAGGTAGCAAAGTCTTTCCTGATCCCAGCTCTGTTCATCTTGGCTTCTTTTAAAAACACAGCAAGCAAGGGTTACTCCAAGCAAAGTCTCCCTTTTTTCCAAAAATTGGGCCCCACACACACCCACCCCTTCAGTGGCAGCAGTTGTGCCCCAGTTGTACACTTCACAGCTAGATTTGCATCAAGCACATTCAAAAATACGCCATTCTTATCCGTCCCCAGGATGACACCGGGGTAGGTAGCAAAGTCTTTCCTGATCCCAGCTCTGTTCATCTTGGCTTCTTTTAAAAACACATCAAGCAAGGGTTACTCCAAGCGGAATCTCCCTTTTTTCCAAAAATTGGGCCCCACACACACCCACCCCTTCAGTGGCAGCAGTTGTGGCCCAGTTGTACACTTCACAGCTAGATTTGCATCAAGCACATTCAAAAATACGCCATTCTTATCCGTCCCCAGGATGACACCGGGGTAGGTAGCAAAGTCTTTCCTGATCCCAGCTCTGTTCATCTTGGCTTCTTTTAAAAACACATCAAGCAAGGGTTACTCCAAGCGGAGTCTCCCTTTTTTCCAAAAATTGGGCCCCACACACACCCACCCCTTCAGTGGCAGCAGTTGTGGCCCAGTTGTACACTTCACAGCTAGATTTGCATCAAGCACATTCAAAAATACGCCATTCTTATCCGTCCCCAGGATGACACCGGGGTAGGTAGCAAAGTCTTTCCTGATCCCAGCTCTGTTCATCTTGGCTTCTTTTAAAAACACAGCAAGCAAGGGTTACTCCAAGCGGAGTCTCCCTTTTTTCCAAAAATTGGGCCCCACACACACCCACCCCTTCAGTGGCAGCAGTTGTGCCCCAGTTGTACACTTCACAGCTAGATTTGCATCAAGCACATTCAAAAACACGCCATTCTTATCCGTCCCCAGGATGACACCGGGGTAGGTAGCAAAGTCTTTCCTGATCCCAGGTCTGTTCATCTTGGCTTCTTTTAAAAACACATCAAGCAAGGGTTACTCCAAGCGGAGTCTCCCTTTTTTCCAAAAATTGGGCCCCACACACACCTACCCCTTCAGTGGCAGCAGTTGTGGCCCAGTTGTACACTTCACAGCTAGATTTGCATCAAGCACATTCAAAAATACGCCATTCTTATCCGTCCCCAGGATGACACCGGGGTAGGTAGCAAAGTCTTTCCGGATCCCAGCTCTGTTCATCTTGGCTTCTTTTAAAAACACAGCAAGCAAGGGTTACTCCAAGCGGAGTCTCCCTTTTTTCCAAAAATTGGGCCCCACACACACCCACCCCTTCAGTGGCAGCAGTTGTGGCCCAGTTGTACACTTCACAGCTAGATTTGCATCAAGCACATTCAAAAATACGCCATTCTTATCCGTCCCCAGGATGACACCGGGGTAGGTAGCAAAGTCTTTCCTGATCCCAGCTCTGTTCATCTTGGCTTCTTTTAAAAACACATCAAGCAAGGGTTACTCCAAGCGGAGTCTCCCTTTTTTCCAAAAATTGGGCCCCACACACACCCACCCCTTCAGTGGCAGCAGTTGTGGCCCAGTTGTACACTTCACAGCTAGATTTGCATCAAGCACATTCAAAAATACGCCATTCTTATCCGTCCCCAGGATGACACCGGGGTAGGTAGCAAAGTCTTTCCTGATCCCAGCTCTGTTCATCTTGGCTTCTTTTAAAAACACAGCAAGCAAGGGTTACTCCAAGCGGAGTCTCCCTTTTTTCCAAAAATTGGGCCCCACACACACCCACCCCTTCAGTGGCAGCAGTTGTGCCCCAGTTGTACACTTCACAGCTAGATTTGCATCAAGCACATTCAAAAATACGCCATTCTTATCCGTCCCCAGGATGACACCGGGGTAGGTAGCAAAGTCTTTCCTGATCCCAGCTCTGTTCATCTTGGCTTCTTTTAAAAACACAGCAAGCAAGGGTTACTCCAAGCGGAGTCTCCCTTTTTTCCAAAAATTGGGCCCCACACACACCCACCCCTTCAGTGGCAGCAGTTGTGCCCCAGTTGTACACTTCACAGCTAGATTTGCATCAAGCACATTCAAAAATACGCCATTCTTATCCGTCCCCAGGATGACACCGGGGTAGGTAGCAAAGTCTTTCCTGATCCCAGCTCTGTTCATCTTGGCTTCTTTTAAAAACACAGCAAGCAAGGGTTACTCCAAGCGGAGTCTCCCTTTTTTCCAAAAATTGGGCCCCACACACACCCACCCCTTCAGTGGCAGCAGTTGTGGCCCAGTTGTACACTTCACAGTTAGATTTGCATCAAGCACATTCAAAAATACGCCATTCTTATCCGTCCCCAGGATGACACCGGGGTAGGTAGCAAAGTCTTTCCTGATCCCAGCTCTGTTCATCTTGGCTTCTTTTAAAAACACATCAAGCAAGGGTTACTCCAAGCGGAGTCTCCCTTTTTTCCAAAAATTGGGCCCCACACACACCCACCCCTTCAGTGGCAGCAGTTGTGGCCCAGTTGTACACTTCACAGCTAGATTTGCATCAAGCACATTCAAAAATACGCCATTCTTATCCGTCCCCAGGATGACACCGGGGTAGGTAGCAAAGTCTTTCCTGATCCCAGCTCTGTTCATCTTGGCTTCTTTTAAAAACACAGCAAGCAAGGGTTACTCCAAGCGGAGTCTCCCTTTTTTCCAAAAATTGGGCCCCACACACACCCACCCCTTCAGTGGCAGCAGTTGTGCCCCAGTTGTACACTTCACAGCTAGATTTGCATCAAGCACATTCAAAAATACGCCATTCTTATCCGTCCCCAGGATGACACCGGGGTAGGTAGCAAAGTCTTTCCTGATCCCAGCTCTGTTCATCTTGGCTTCTTTTAAAAACACAGCAAGCAAGGGTTACTCCAAGCGGAGTCTCCCTTTTTTCCAAAAATTGGGCCCCACACACACCCACCCCCTTCAGTGGCAGCAGTTGTGCCCCAGTTGTACACTTCACAGCTAGATTTGCATCAAGCACATTCAAAAATACGCCATTCTTATCCGTCCCCAGGATGACACCGGGGTAGGTAGCAAAGTCTTTCCTGATCCCAGCTCTGTTCATCTTGGCTTCTTTTAAAAACACAGCAAGCAAGGGTTACTCCAAGCGGAGTCTCCCTTTTTTCCAAAAATTGGGCCCCACACACACCCACCCCTTCAGTGGCAGCAGTTGTGCCCCAGTTGTACACTTCACAGCTAGATTTGCATCAAGCACATTCAAAAATATGCCATTCTTATCCGTCCCCAGGATGACACCGGGGTAGGTAGCAAAGTCTTTCCTGATCCCAGCTCTGTTCATCTTGGCTTCTTTTAAAAACACAGCAAGCAAGGGTTACTCCAAGCGGAGTCTCCCTTTTTTCCAAAAATTGGGCCCCACACACACCCACCCCTTCAGTGGCAGCAGTTGTGCCCCAGTTGTACACTTCACAGCTAGATTTGCATCAAGCACATTCAAAAATACGCCATTCTTATCCGTCCCCAGGATGACACCGGGGTAGGTAGCAAAGTCTTTCCTGATCCCAGCTCTGTTCATCTTGGCTTCTTTAAAAACACAGCAAGCAAGGGTTACTCCAAGCGGAGTCTCCCTTTTTTCCAAAAATTGGGCCCCACACACACCCACCCCTTCAGTGGCAGCAGTTGTGGCCCAGTTGTACACTTCACAGCTAGATTTGCATCAAGCACATTCAAAAATACGCCATTCTTATCCGTCCCCAGGATGACACCGGGGTAGGTAGCAAAGTCTTTCCTGATCCCAGCTCTGTTCATCTTGGCTTCTTTTAAAAACACATCAAGCAAGGGTTACTCCAAGCGGAGTCTCCCTTTTTTCCAAAAATTGGGCCCCACACACACCCACCCCTTCAGTGGCAGCAGTTGTGCCCCAGTTGTACACTTCACAGCTAGATTTGCATCAAGCACATTCAAAAATACGCCATTCTTATCCGTCCCCAGGATGACACCGGGGTAGGTAGCAAAGTCTTTCCTGATCCCAGCTCTGTTCATCTTGGCTTCTTTTAAAAACACAGCAAGCAAGGGTTACTCCAAGCGGAGTCTCCCTTTTTTCCAAAAATTGGGCCCCACACACACCCACCCCTTCAGTGGCAGCAGTTGTGCCCCAGTTGTACACTTCACAGCTAGATTTGCATCAAGCACATTCAAAAATACGCCATTCTTATCCGTCCCCAGGATGACACCGGGGTAGGTAGCAAAGTCTTTCCTGATCCCAGCTCTGTTCATCTTGGCTTCTTTTAAAAACACATCAAGCAAGGGTTACTCCAAGCGGAGTCTCCCATTTTTCCAAAAATTGGGCCCCACACACACCCACCCCTTCAGTGGCAGCAGTTGTGCCCCAGTTGTACACTTCACAGCTAGATTTGCATCAAGCACATTCAAAAATACGCCATTCTTATCCGTCCCCAGGATGACACCGGGGTAGGTAGCAAAGTCTTTCCTGATCCCAGCTCTGTTCATCTTGGCTTCTTTTAAAAACACATCAAGCAAGGGTTACTCCAAGCGGAGTCTCCCTTTTTTCCAAAAATTGGGCCCCACACACACCCACCCCTTCAGTGGCAGCAGTGTTGCCCCAGTTGTACACTTCACAGCTAGATTTGCATCAAGCACATTCAAAAATACGCCATTCTTATCCGTCCCCAGGATGACACCGGGGTAGGTAGCAAAGTCTTTCCTGATCCCAGCTCTGTTCATCTTGGCTTCTTTTAAAAACACATCAAGCAAGGGTTACTCCAAGCGGAGTCTCCCTTTTTTCCAAAAATTGGGCCCCACACACACCCACCCCTTCAGTGGCAGCAGTTGTGGCCCAGTTGTACACTTCACAGCTAGATTTGCATCAAGCACATTCAAAAATACGCCATTCTTATCCGTCCCCAGGATGACACCGGGGTAGGTAGCAAAGTCTTTCCTGATCCCAGCTCTGTTCATCTTGGCTTCTTTTAAAAACACATCAAGCAAGGGTTACTCCAAGCGGAGTCTCCCTTTTTTCCAAAAATTGGTCCCCACATACACCCACCCCTTCAGTGGCAGCAGTTGTGCCCCAGTTGTACACTTCACAGCTAGATTTGCATCAAGCACATTCAAAAATACGCCATTCTTATCCGTCCCCAGGATGACACCGGGGTAGGTAGCAAAGTCTTTCCTGATCCCAGCTCTGTTCATCTTGGCTTCTTTTAAAAACACATCAAGCAAGGGTTACTCCAAGCGGAGTCTCCCTTTTTTCCAAAAATTGGGCCCCACACACACCCACCCCTTCAGTGGCAGCAGTTGTGGCCCAGTTGTACACTTCACAGCTAGATTTGCATCAAGCACATTCAAAAATACGCCATTCTTATCCGTCCCCAGGATGACACCGGGGTAGGTAGCAAAGTCTTTCCTGATCCCAGCTCTGTTCATCTTGGCTTCTTTTAAAAACACATCAAGCAAGGGTTACTCCAAGCGGAGTCTCCCTTTTTTCCAAAAATTGGGCCCCACACACACCCACCCCTTCAGTGGCAGCAGTTGTGGCCCAGTTGTACACTTCACAGCTAGATTTGCATCAAGCACATTCAAAAATACGCCATTCTTATCCGTCCCCAGGATGACACCGGGGTAGGTAGCAAAGTCTTTCCTGATCCCAGCTCTGTTCATCTTGGCTTCTTTTAAAAACACATCAAGCAAGGGTTACTCCAAGCGGAGTCTCCCTTTTTTCCAAAAATTGGTCCCCACACACACCCACCCCTTCAGTGGCAGCAGTTGTGCCCCAGTTGTACACTTCACAGCTAGATTTGCATCAAGCACATTCAAAAATACGCCATTCTTATCCGTCCCCAGGATGACACCGGGGTAGGTAGCAAAGTCTTTCCTGATCCCAGCTCTGTTCATCTTGGCTTCTTTTAAAAACACATCAAGCAAGGGTTACTCCAAGCGGAGTCTCCCTTTTTTCCAAAAATTGGGCCCCACACACACCCACCCCTTCAGTGGCAGCAGTTGTGGCCCAGTTGTACACTTCACAGCTAGATTTGCATCAAGCACATTCAAAAATACGCCATTCTTATCCGTCCCCAGGATGACACCGGGGTAGGTAGCAAAGTCTTTCCTGATCCCAGCTCTGTTCATCTTGGCTTCTTTTAAAAACACATCAAGCAAGGGTTACTCCAAGCGGAGTCTCCCTTTTTTCCAAAAATTGGGCCCCACACACACCCACCCCTTCAGTGGCAGCAGTTGTGGCCCAGTTGTACACTTCACAGCTAGATTTGCATCAAGCACATTCAAAAATACGCCATTCTTATCCGTCCCCAGGATGACACCGGGGTAGGTAGCAAAGTCTTTCCTGATCCCAGCTCTGTTCATCTTGGCTTCTTTTAAAAACACATCAAGCAAGGGTTACTCCAAGCGGAGTCTCCCTTTTTTCCAAAAATTGGGCCCCACACACACCCACCCCTTCAGTGGCAGCAGTTGTGGCCCAGTTGTACACTTCACAGCTAGATTTGCATCAAGCACATTCAAAAATACGCCATTCTTATCCGTCCCCAGGATGACACCGGGGTAGGTAGCAAAGTCTTTCCTGATCCCAGCTCTGTTCATCTTGGCTTCTTTTAAAAACACGTCAAGCAAGGGTTACTCCAAGCGGAGTCTCCCTTTTTTCCAAAAATTGGGCCCCACACACACCCACCCCTTCAGTGGCAGCAGTTGTGCCCCAGTTGTACACTTCACAGCTAGATTTGCATCAAGCACATTCAAAAATACGCCATTCTTATCCGTCCCCAGGATGACACCGGGGTAGGTAGCAAAGTCTTTCCTGATCCCAGCTCTGTTCATCTTGGCTTCTTTTAAAAACACATCAAGCAAGGGTTACTCCAAGCGGAGTCTCCCTTTTTTCCAAAAATTGGGCCCCACACACACCCACCCCTTCAGTGGCAGCAGTTGTGGCCCAGTTGTACACTTCACAGCTAGATTTGCATCAAGCACATTCAAAAATACGCCATTCTTATCCGTCCCCAGGATGACACCGGGGTAGGTAGCAAAGTCTTTCCTGATCCCAGCTGTTACGGGGGGCTGTCTGATAATAACCGAAAGGAGTATCAGACAGTCAGGGTCCACCGTGCAAAGACTTTGCTGCAGACTATGGCAGAGTGCAATACCTCTGTTAACTCACAGAAGGATATAATAAGTAAGTAAAGCAATTCCTCCCTTACTTGGAGGGTGTGTGGAATGATCTCTGTTAATAATCACAGAGACAAAGGCAATGTGTGCGAAATGGCACCTACCTAGGTCCGCTCTTCTAGTGGTGCAAAAGAGACGAACAGCAGCGTAAGCCGCACAAAGCTCCTACCTGCGTTCGCTCCACTAGTGTGCGAGGACACGAACCACTAGATATGGCACCTGCCTAGGTCCGCTCTTCTAGTGGTGCAAAAGAGACAAACAGCAGCGTAAGCCGCACAAAGCTCCTACCTCTGTTCGCTCCCCTAGTGTGCGAGGATACGAACAACTGCCAGACGCAGTATAAGGAACGTTACCCTAGCGGCAACGTCCACCTACGAGTAGAATCACAAGGCCCAGCCAGACCATGTGCCTCAGGCACCTGCCTATGTCCGCTCCCCTAAGAGGTAAGGATACGGACAGCAGCCGAAGCTGTAAGGTATAAGAACGCTACCCTGCCGGTAGCGCTCACCTAGCATAGACAGAGGAATGCCTAGAGGAACGCGCACAGAGCGTCTACTCATATGCATGAACCAAGAGGACTGAGCACCATGCGGCGTGTGTCAGGGTCTTATATAGACTCTGTGCCTCATCCAAGATGGAGGACACCAGAGCCAATCCGCTGCCAGAACGACAGGAGTGACGTCATGCTGGCCTATCACCGAGCAAGACGTCACAAGCACATGACCAGCGACCAATCGGCATAGAAGGTGTCAGAGACATGTGACCTCGTGTCAGCGATGATGTCACCCGCACATGTGCAATGGCTCCAAGATTGGACTTAGTCTCCGGCGCTCGCACATGTGCAGTAGCAAGAAATCTGGACTTAGTCTCCAGCGCTCGCACATGTGCAGTAGCAAGAAATCTGGACTTAGTCTCCAGCGCTCGCACATGTGCAGTAGCAAGAAATCTGGACTTAGTCTCCAGCGCTCGCACATGTGCAGTAGCAAGAATTCTGGACATAGTCTCCAGTGCTCGCAGCAACCGTAACACCAGCTCTGTTCATCTTGGCTTCTTTTAAAAACACATCAAGCAAGGGTTACTCCAAGCGGAGTCTCCCTTTTTTCCAAAAATTGGGCCCCACACACACCCACCCCTTCAGTGGCAGCAGTTGTGGCCCAGTTGTACACTTCACAGCTAGATTTGCATCAAGCACATTCAAAAATACGCCATTCTTATCCGTCCCCAGGATGACACCGGGGTAGGTAGCAAAGTCTTTCCTGATCCCAGCTCTGTTCATCTTGGCTTCTTTTAAAAACACGTCAAGCAAGGGTTACTCCAAGCGGAGTCTCCCTTTTTTCCAAAAATTGGGCCCCACACACACCCACCCCTTCAGTGGCAGCAGTTGTGCCCCAGTTGTACACTTCACAGCTAGATTTGCATCAAGCACATTCAAAAATACGCCATTCTTATCCGTCCCCAGGATGACACCGGGGTAGGTAGCAAAGTCTTTCCTGATCCCAGCTCTGTTCATCTTGGCTTCTTTTAAAAACACATCAAGCAAGGGTTACTCCAAGCGGAGTCTCCCTTTTTTCCAAAAATTGGGCCCCACACACACCCACCCCTTCAGTGGCAGCAGTTGTGGCCCAGTTGTACACTTCACAGCTAGATTTGCATCAAGCACATTCAAAAATACGCCATTCTTATCCGTCCCCAGGATGACACCGGGGTAGGTAGCAAAGTCTTTCCTGATCCCAGCTGTTACGGGGGGCTGTCTGATAATAACCGAAAGGAGTATCAGACAGTCAGGGTCCACCGTGCAAAGACTTTGCTGCAGACTATGGCAGAGTGCAATACCTCTGTTAACTCACAGAAGGATATAATAAGTAAGTAAAGCAATTCCTCCCTTACTTGGAGGGTGTGTGGAATGATCTCTGTTAATAATCACAGAGACAAAGGCAATGTGTGCGAAATGGCACCTACCTAGGTCCGCTCTTCTAGTGGTGCAAAAGAGACGAACAGCAGCGTAAGCCGCACAAAGCTCCTACCTGCGTTCGCTCCACTAGTGTGCGAGGACACGAACCACTAGATATGGCACCTGCCTAGGTCCGCTCTTCTAGTGGTGCAAAAGAGACAAACAGCAGCGTAAGCCGCACAAAGCTCCTACCTCTGTTCGCTCCCCTAGTGTGCGAGGATACGAACAACTGCCAGACGCAGTATAAGGAACGTTACCCTAGCGGCAACGTCCACCTACGAGTAGAATCACAAGGCCCAGCCAGACCATGTGCCTCAGGCACCTGCCTATGTCCGCTCCCCTAAGAGGTAAGGATACGGACAGCAGCCGAAGCTGTAAGGTATAAGAACGCTACCCTGCCGGTAGCGCTCACCTAGCATAGACAGAGGAATGCCTAGAGGAACGCGCACAGAGCGTCTACTCATATGCATGAACCAAGAGGACTGAGCACCATGCGGCGTGTGTCAGGGTCTTATATAGACTCTGTGCCTCATCCAAGATGGAGGACACCAGAGCCAATCCGCTGCCAGAACGACAGGAGTGACGTCATGCTGGCCTATCACCGAGCAAGACGTCACAAGCACATGACCAGCGACCAATCGGCATAGAAGGTGTCAGAGACATGTGACCTCGTGTCAGCGATGATGTCACCCGCACATGTGCAATGGCTCCAAGATTGGACTTAGTCTCCAGCGCTCGCACATGTGCAGTAGCAAGAAATCTGGACTTAGTCTCCAGCGCTCGCACATGTGCAGTAGCAAGAAATCTGGACTTAGTCTCCAGCGCTCGCACATGTGCAGTAGCAAGAATTCTGGACATAGTCTCCAGTGCTCGCAGCAACCGTAACACCAGCTCTGTTCATCTTGGCTTCTTTTAAAAACACATCAAGCAAGGGTTACTCCAAGCGGAGTCTCCCTTTTTTCCAAAAATTGGGCCCCACACACACCCACCCCTTCAGTGGCAGCAGTTGTGGCCCAGTTGTACACTTCACAGCTAGATTTGCATCAAGCACATTCAAAAATACGCCATTCTTATCCGTCCCCAGGATGACACCGGGGTAGGTAGCAAAGTCTTTCCTGATCCCAGCTCTGTTCATCTTGGCTTCTTTTAAAAACACGTCAAGCAAGGGTTACTCCAAGCGGAGTCTCCCTTTTTTCCAAAAATTGGGCCCCACACACACCCACCCCTTCAGTGGCAGCAGTTGTGGCCCAGTTGTACACTTCACAGCTAGATTTGCATCAAGCACATTCAAAAATACGCCATTCTTATCCGTCCCCAGGATGACACCGGGGTAGGTAGCAAAGTCTTTCCTGATCCCAGCTCTGTTCATCTTGGCTTCTTTTAAAAACACATCAAGCAAGGGTTACTCCAAGCGGAGTCTCCCTTTTTCCAAAAATTGGGCCCCACACACACCCACCCCTTCAGTGGCAGCAGTTGTGGCCCAGTTGTACACTTCACAGCTAGATTTGCATCAAGCACATTCAAAAATACGCCATTCTTATCCGTCCCCAGGATGACACCGGGGTAGGTAGCAAAGTCTTTCCTGATCCCAGCTCTGTTCATCTTGGCTTCTTTTAAAAACACGTCAAGCAAGGGTTACTCCAAGCGGAGTCTCCCTTTTTTCCAAAAATTGGGCCCCACACACACCCACCCCTTCAGTGGCAGCAGTTGTGGCCCAGTTGTACACTTCACAGCTAGATTTGCATCAAGCACATTCAAAAATACGCCATTCTTATCCGTCCCCAGGATGACACCGGGGTAGGTAGCAAAGTCTTTCCTGATCCCAGCTCTGTTCATCTTGGCTTCTTTTAAAAACACATCAAGCAAGGGTTACTTCAAGCGGAGTCTCCCTTATTTCCAAAAATTGGGCCCCACACACACCCACCCCTTCAGTGGCAGCAGTTGTGGCCCAGTTGTACACTTCACAGCTAGATTTGCATCAAGCACATTCAAAAATACGCCATTCTTATCCGTCCCCAGGATGACACCGGGGTAGGTAGCAAAGTCTTTCCTGATCCCAGCTCTGTTCATCTTGGCTTCTTTTAAAAACACATCAAGCAAGGGTTACTCCAAGCGGAGTCTCCCTTTTTTCCAAAAATTGGGCCCCACACACACCCACCCCTTCAGTGGCAGCAGTTGTGCCCCAGTTGTACACTTCACAGCTAGATTTGCATCAAGCACATTCAAAAATACGCCATTCTTATCCGTCCCCAGGATGACACCGGGGTAGGTAGCAAAGTCTTTCCTGATCCCAGCTCTGTTCATCTTGGCTTCTTTTAAAAACACAGCAAGCAAGGGTTACTCCAAGCGGAGTCTCCCTTTTTTCCAAAAATTGGGCCCCAAACACACCCACCCCTTCAGTGGCAGCAGTTGTGCCCCAGTTGTACACTTCACAGCTAGATTTGCATCAAGCACATTCAAAAATACGCCATTCTTATCCGTCCCCAGGATGACACCGGGGTAGGTAGCAAAGTCTTTCCTGATCCCAGCTCTGTTCATCTTGGCTTCTTTTAAAAACACAGCAAGCAAGGGTTACTCCAAGCGGAGTCTCCCTTTTTTCCAAAAATTGGGCCCCAAACACACCCACCCCTTCAGTGGCAGCAGTTGTGCCCCAGTTGTACACTTCACAGCTAGATTTGCATCAAGCACATTCAAAAATACGCCATTCTTATCCGTCCCCAGGATGACACCGGGGTATGTAGCAAAGTCTTTCCTGATCCCAGCTCTGTTCATCTTGGCTTCTTTTAAAAACACATCAAGCAAGGGTTACTCCAAGCGGAGTCTCCCTTTTTTCCAAAAATTGGGCCCCACACACACCCACCCCTTCAGTGGCAGCAGTTGTGCCCCAGTTGTACACTTCACAGCTAGATTTGCATCAAGCACATTCAAAAATACGCCATTCTTATCCGTCCCCAGGATGACACCTGGGTAGGTAGCAAAGTCTTTCCTGATCCCAGCTCTGTTCATCTTGGCTTCTTTTAAAAACACATCAAGCAAGGGTTACTCCAAGCGGAGTCTCCCTTTTTTCCAAAAATTGGGCCCCACACACACCCACCCCTTCAGTGGCAGCAGTTGTGGCCCAGTTGTACACTTCACAGCTAGATTTGCATCAAGCACATTCAAAAATACGCCATTCTTATCCGTCCCCAGGATGACACCGGGGTAGGTAGCAAAGTCTTTCCTGATCCCAGCTCTGTTCATCTTGGCTTCTTTTAAAAACACATCAAGCAAGGGTTACTCCAAGCGGAGTCTCCCTTTTTTCCAAAAATTGGGCCCCACACACACCCACCCCTTCAGTGGCAGCAGTTGTGCCCCAGTTGTACACTTCACAGCTAGATTCGCATCAAGCACATTCAAAAATACGCCATTCTTATCCGTCCCCAGGATGACACCGGGGTAGGTAGCAAAGTCTTTCCTGATCCCAGCTCTGTTCATCTTGGCTTCTTTTAAAAACACATCAAGCAAGGGTTACTCCAAGCGGAGTCTCCCTTTTTTCCAAAAGTTGGGCCCCACACACACCTACCCCTTCAGTGGCAGCAGTTGTGCCCCAGTTGTACACTTCACAGCTAGATTTGCATCAAGCACATTCAAAAATACGCCATTCTTATCCGTCCCCAGGATGACACCGGGGTAGGTAGCAAAGTCTTTCCTGATCCCAGCTCTGTTCATCTTAGCTTCTTTTAAAAACACAGCAAGCAAGGGTTACTCCAAGCGGAGTCTCCCTTTTTTCCAAAAATTGGGCCAAACACACACCCACCCCTTCAGTGGCAGCAGTTGTGGCCCAGTTGTACACTTCACAGCTAGATTTGCATCAAGCACATTCAAAAATACGCCATTCTTATCCGTCCCCAGGATGACACCGGGGTAGGTAGCAAAGTCTTTCCTGATCCCAGCTCTGTTCATCTTGGCTTCTTTTAAAAACACATCAAGCAAGGGTTACTCCAAGCGGAGTCTCCCTTTTTTCCAAAAATTGGGCCCCACACACACCCACCCCTTCAGTGGCAGCAGTTGTGGCCCAGTTGTACACTTCACAGCTAGATTTGCATCAAGCACATTCAAAAATACGCCATTCTTATCCGTCCCCAGGATGACACCGGGGTAGGTAGCAAAGTCTTTCCTGATCCCAGCTCTGTTCATCTTGGCTTCTTTTAAAAACACGTCAAGCAAGGGTTACTCCAAGCGGAGTCTCCCTTTTTTCCAAAAATTGGGCCCCACACACACCCACCCCTTCAGTGGCAGCAGTTGTGCCCCAGTTGTACACTTCACAGCTAGATTTGCATCAAGCACATTCAAAAATACGCCATTCTTATCCGTCCCCAGGATGACACCGGGGTAGGTAGCAAAGTCTTTCCTGATCCCAGCTCTGTTCATCTTGGCTTCTTTTAAAAACACATCAAGCAAGGGTTACTCCAAGCGGAGTCTCCCTTTTTTCCAAAAATTGGGCCCCACACACACCCACCCCTTCAGTGGCAGCAGTTGTGGCCCAGTTGTACACTTCACAGCTAGATTTGCATCAAGCACATTCAAAAATACGCCATTCTTATCCGTCCCCAGGATGACACCGGGGTAGGTAGCAAAGTCTTTCCTGATCCCAGCTCTGTTCATCTTGGCTTCTTTTAAAAACACATCAAGCAAGGGTTACTCCAAGCGGAGTCTCCCTTTTTTCCAAAAATTGGGCCCCACATACACCCACCCCTTCAGTGGCAGCAGTTGTGGCCCAGTTGTACACTTCACAGCTAGATTTGCATCAAGCACATTCAAAAATACGCCATTCTTATCCGTCCCCAGGATGACACCGGGGTAGGTAGCAAAGTCTTTCCTGATCCCAGCTCTGTTCATCTTGGCTTCTTTTAAAAACACGTCAAGCAAGGGTTACTCCAAGCGGAGTCTCCCTTTTTTCCAAAAATTGGGCCCCACACACACCCACCCCTTCAGTGGCAGCAGTTGTGGCCCAGTTGTACACTTCACAGCTAGATTTGCATCAAGCACATTCAAAAATACGCCATTCTTATCCGTCCCCAGGATGACACCGGGGTAGGTAGCAAAGTCTTTCCTGATCCCAGCTCTGTTCATCTTGGCTTCTTTTAAAAACACATCAAGCAAGGGTTACTCCAAGCGGAGTCTCCCTTTTTTCCAAAAATTGGGCCCCACACACACCCACCCCTTCAGTGGCAGCAGTTGTGGCCCAGTTGTACACTTCACAGCTAGATTTGCATCAAGCACATTCAAAAATACGCCATTCTTATCCGTCCCCAGGATGACACCGGGGTAGGTAGCAAAGTCTTTCCTGATCCCAGCTCTGTTCATCTTGGCTTCTTTTAAAAACACGTCAAGCAAGGGTTACTCCAAGTGGAGTCTCCCTTTTTTCCAAAAATTGGGCCCCACACACACCCACCCCTTCAGTGGCAGCAGTTGTGGCCCAGTTGTACACTTAACAGCTAGATTTGCATCAAGCACATTCAAAAATACGCCATTCTTATCCGTCCCCAGGATGACACCGGGGTAGGTAGCAAAGTCTTTCCTGATCCCAGCTCTGTTCATCTTGGCTTCTTTTAAAAACACATCAAGCAAGGGTTACTCCAAGCGGAGTCTCCCTTTTTTCCAAAAATTGGGCCCCACACACACCCACCCCTTCAGTGGCTGCAGTTGTGGCCCAGTTGTACACTTCACAGCTAGATTTGCATCAAGCACATTCAAAAATACGCCATTCTTATCCGTCCCCAGGATGACACCGGGGTAGGTAGCAAAGTCTTTCCTGATCCCAGCTCTGTTCATCTTGGCTTCTTTTAAAAACACGTCAAGCAAGGGTTACTCCAAGCGGAGTCTCCCTTTTTTCCAAAAATTGGGCCCCACACACACCCACCCCTTCAGTGGCAGCAGTTGTGGCCCAGTTGTACACTTCACAGCTAGATTTGCATCAAGCACATTCAAAAATACGCCATTCTTATCCGTCCCCAGGATGACACCGGGGTAGGTAGCAAAGTCTTTCCTGATCCCAGCTCTGTTCATCTTGGCTTCTTTTAAAAACACATCAAGCAAGGGTTACTCCAAGCGGAGTCTCCCTTTTTTCCAAAAATTGGGCCCCACACACACCCACCCCTTCAGTGGCAGCAGTTGTGGCCCAGTTGTACACTTCACAGCTAGATTTGCATCAAGCACATTCAAAAATACGCCATTCTTATCCGTCCCCAGGATGACACCGGGGTAGGTAGCAAAGTCTTTCCTGATCCCAGCTCTGTTCATCTTGGCTTCTTTTAAAAACACATCAAGCAAGGGTTACTTCAAGCGGAGTCTCCCTTATTTCCAAAAATTGGGCCCCACACACACCCACCCCTTCAGTGGCAGCAGTTGTGGCCCAGTTGTACACTTCACAGCTAGATTTGCATCAAGCACATTCAAAAATACGCCATTCTTATCCGTCCCCAGGATGACACCGGGGTAGGTAGCAAAGTCTTTCCTGATCCCAGCTCTGTTCATCTTGGCTTCTTTTAAAAACACAGCAAGCAAGGGTTACTCCAAGCGGAGTCTCCCTTTTTTCCAAAAATTGGGCCACACAGACACCCCATCAGTGGCAGCACTTGTGCCCTAGTTGCAAACAGGATGTTTTGATTTGCATCAAGCACATTCCAAATCCACAAGCATTTACTCTCCCCAGGATGACACAGGGGTAGTAAATTCCTTCTGGATCCATGACTTGTTCATTTTGATGAACGTCAGTCTGTCCACATTGTCACTGGACAGACGCGTGCGCTTCTCTTTCAGCACACACCCAGCAGCACTGAAGACACGTTCAGAGACAACGCTGGCAGCTGGACACGACAAAATCTCCAAGGCGTATCTGGAGAGCTCTGGCCATTTTTCTAGATTTGAAGCCCAAAAGGAGCAAGGCTCCATTTGCAAAGTCATGGCATCGATGTTCATTTGGAGATACTCCTGTATCATCCTCTCCAGCTGTTGACTATGTGTCAGACTTGTTGTCTCTGGTGGCCTTGCAAAAGAGGGTCTAAAAAAATTATGAAAAGATTCCATAAAATTGCTGTTACCAGCACCAGATACGGTCCTACTGGTACGGGTAGACTGTTGAAGATGACGAGACCGTCCCATGTTTGTCAAGTTACAACTGGGAGATTCCCTCCCTGCAACTGCACGGTTGTTTGGTGGAAAAGCCGAGCTAAGATCGAGTAACAGCTTCTGCTGATACTCCTGCATACGTGCGTCCCTTTCTATGGCTGGAATTATGTCACAAAATTTGGACTTGTACCGGGGATCTAATAGTGTGGCAATCCAGTAGTCATCATCACTTCTAATTTTGACAATACGACTGTCATGTTGGAGGTAGTGCAACAAAAAGGCACTCATGTGTCTTGCGCAGCCATGCGGACCAAGTCCACGCTGTGTTTGTGGCATAGAGGTGCTACCCGTTCTTTCTTCCTCTGACATCTCCCCCCAACCTCTTTCAACTGAAATTTGACCAAGGTCTCCCTCATCCGCTGAGTCTTCCATGTCCATGGACAGTTCGTCCTCCATTTCTTCATGTTCTCCTGCACCTTCCTCAACATTTCGCCTGCTACTATGCGCCCTTGTCGATCCCTGTCCCCCATGGTCCCATGCCTGCTGCGTTGGTGATGATGAACGTCTGGACCTTGGTGATGTTGTTGTCCCTTGCGCATATGAATCCTCCTGTAGTTCCTCCCCTTCATGTTGTCCCACCGCCTGACTCCGAATAGTGTTTAGCGTGTGCTCCAGCATGTAAATGACTGGAATCGTCATGCTGATAATGGCATTGTCAGCGCTAAACATATTCGTCGCCATGTCGAAACTGTGCAGAAGGGTGCATAGGTCCTTGATCTGAGACCACTCCATCAGGGTGATCTGCCCCACCTCTGCATCTCGTTGGCCCAGGCTATACGTCATGACGTATTGCACCAGGGCTCTGCGGTGCTGCCACAGTCGCTGTAACATGTGGAGAGTTGAATTCCAGCGTGTCGCCACATCGCATTTCAGGCGATGAACCGGCAGGCCGAAAGACTTCTGGAGCGATGCAAGTCGCTCAGCTGCGGCGCTTGAACGGCGGAAGTGAGCAGACAGTTTTCGTGCCCTGTTCAGAAGGCCATCTAGGCCGGGATAGTGTGTTAAAAATTGCTGGACGACAAGGTTCAACACGTGAGCCATACAAGGTACGTGTGTCACCTTGCCCAGGTGAAGGGCCGCACCCAGGTTTGCAGCATTGTCGCACACGGCCTTACCAGGCTGCAGGTTGAGTGGAGACAACCATTTATTAAACTCGGACCGCAGAGCTGACCACAACTCCTTAGCTGTGTGACTCTTATTCCCAAGACATGTCAAGCTAAAGACCGCCTGATGCCGTTGCGCTCTGCTGCCAGCATAGTAATGAGGGGTGCGTGATTCCTTCTGCACAGTGAGAACGCTGGTGGCCTGACCAGGCAGGCTTGGGGCGGAGGTGGAGGACCCAGATGAGGTGGAGGATGCAGAAGCAGTGGCGGAACTTGGACAGACAGAGGATTGACACACAAGTCGTGGGGACGGCAAGACTTGTGCAGCAGACCCTTCACCATCTATCACCATAGTTACCCAGTGCCCAGTCAGCGACATGTAACGTCCCTGTCCATGCTTACTGGTCCAAGTATCGGTGGTGAAATGCACCCGTTCACACACAGAGTTTCTCAAGGAAGCGGTGATGTTGTGTGCGACATGCTGGAGTAGCGCGGGCACACCTTTCTTAGAGAAGTAGTGGCGACTAGGCATCTGGTACTGGGGCACAGCGACAGACATAAGGTCTCTAAAATCCTGTGTGTCCACTAGGCGGAAAGGCAGCATTTCGGTAGCCAACAGCTTACAGAGGGATAGAGTCAACCTCTTAGCTTTGTCATGGGTCGCAGGAAGTGGCCTTTTATTTGACCACATCTGAGGGACAGAGATCTGGCTGCTGTGTGTAGACGGTGTTGAGTAGGGTGTCCCTGGAAAAATGCAGGTTTGTGAGGAAAGTGCAGGCGGAGACATGATGTTGCCTTCATCCAACGTTGGTGCTACCGATGTCTGAGAGAGCTGTACACACTCACTTGTTTCCCCTTCCAAACCAACTGACGACCTACCAAGCAAACTGCCTGTTGCGGTTACAGTGGTGGAAGTTGTGCGTGGAAAAACAGGTGTGACAGCTGTCCCCACAGTCCTAGAAGATGAAGAGCGCGCGGATGCACTGGAAGGGGCAGGCGGTGGATGGTTCGCTCCGCTAGGCCGCATTGCAGCACAGTGAGCTTCCCACCGGGACCTATGATATTTATTCATGTGACGATTCATGGAAGAAGTTGTCAAACTGCTGATGTTTTGACCTCTACTAAGAGAATCATGACAAAGTTTACAGATCACATAATTTGGGCGATCTTTTTCTATGTTAAAAAAGGACCAGGCTAGGCAAGGCTTAGAGGCCATGCGACCTGTTGATCCACCCCGAATTATGCTCATAGGCAGAGTGGTGGCTGAGGATGCAGTTGTAGACATGCTACCAGTGCTCCGACTCTGTCCAGGAAGGCGCAAGGTAACTTCGTCGTCGGTTGCATCCTCCTCCACCGCCTCTGTTGACCTCCTCGAGTGTCTGACTGTGGGTTGACAGTAGGTGGGATCTAGAACTTCATCATCAATTGTTGTGTTTGCACTCCCCTCCCCCTCAGATCGAGCCTCTTCTTGCCCTGACCGAATATTTAAGTTGTCATCCCAATCGGGTATCTGCGTCTCATCTTCATCAGTATGTTCCTCATTGTCTATAACCACAGGTGTTACAGTTTGTGACAAAGGGTCAACATTATGCTCAGAAACTTGGTCCTCACGGCCTGAATCAGAGTCACAAAGGTTCTGGGCATCACTGCAGACCATTTCCTGTTCTGTACTCACTGTAGCTTGGGAGCAGACCTCTGATTCCCAGGCTATAGTGTGACTGAACAGCTCTGCAGACTCAGCCATCTCAGTTCCACCATACTGTGCAGGGCTGATGGAGACTTCAGAGCTGTGAGAAAGCAAGTTTGATTGGGATGACAACTTAGAGGACTGGTGTTTTTTGGATGCGGAACTTGAAGTGGCTGAGAGGGCACTTGTTAGACCACTTGAGATCCATTCAAGCATTTTCCTTTTTTGGCCATCATCTACCTTTGTTCCTGTTGTTCGTGTCCGTAAAAAAGGGAGCACATCGGATTGTCCACGGTAAGTAGTAGACATCTTACTTTTGCTGGTAGATGGTCTATCTTCAGCAGATGATAATGGAGCTTTGCCACCTTCCCCACGGACAAACCCTTTTTTTCCTTTTCCACCACGCCTCTTCCCCTTTCCACCAGCATCTGTCATTTTGCCACTCATGTTGATTGCGACAAGATTGCGCACTTAAAATGTGGTATTAAAAATTGAGAGGTGGTGTAGATTGCAGCGGTGGTCTAGCTTTATTAACAGCTGAATAATAAAGAATAATTATCCCTAACAATGCAACTACGGCCCTTAAAGTGGCAGCAGTGTTTGCTAGTATAATGGCTTAGTTATAATGAGTTGGAGTGTGCAATGCAGGTAGAGGTGCTGCAAATGTCTTTGCACTAGTGTGACTATAGCAAAGTCCAATAGCCACGTATAGGATGCCACTAGGTACACTGAGTGTTTGCTAGTATAATGGCTTAGTTATCATGAGTTGGAGTGTGCAATGCAGGTAGAGGTGCTGCAAATGTCTTTGCACTAGTGGGACTATAGCAAAGTCCAATAGCCACGTATTGGATGCCACTAGGTACACTGAGTGTTTGCTAGTATAATGGCTTAGTTATCATGAGTTGGAGTGTGCAATGCAGGCAGACGCGCTCTGCAAATGTCTTTGCACTAGTGTGACTATAGCAAAGTCCAATAGCCACGTATAAGATGCCACTAGGTACACTGAGTGTTTGCTAATATAATGGCTTAGTTATAATGAGTTGGAGTGTGCAATGCAGGCAGACGCGCTCTGCAAGTGTCTTTGCACTAGTGTGACTATAGCAAAGTCCAATAGCCACGTATAGGATGCCACTAGGTACACTGAGTGTTTGCTAGTATAATGGCTTAGTTATCATGAGTTGGAGTGTGCAGTGCAGGTAGAGGTGCTGCAAATGTCTTTGCACTAGTGTGACTATAGCAAAGTCCAATAGCCACGTATAGGATGCCACTAGGTACACTGAGTGTTTGCTAGTATAATGGCTTAGTTATCATGAGTTGGAGTGTGCAATGCAGGCAGACGCGCTCTGCAAATGTCTTTGCACTAGTGTGACTATAGCAAAGTCCAATAGTCACGTATAGGATGCCACTAGGTACACTGAGTGTTTGCTAGTATAATGGCTTAGTTATCATGAGTTGGAGTGTGCAATGCAGGCAGACGCGCTCTGCAAATGTCTTTGCACTAGTGTGACTATAGCAAAGTCCAATAGCCACGTTTAGGATGCCACTAGGTACACTGAGTGTTTGCTAGTATAATGGCTTAGTTATCATGAGTTGGAGTGTGCAATGCAGGCAGACGCGCTCTGCAAATGTCTTTGCACTAGTGGGACTATAGCAAAGTCCAATAGCCACGTTTAGGATGCCACTAGGTACACTGAGTGTTTGCTAATATAATGGCTTAGTTATCATGAGTTGGAGTGTGCAATGCTGGCAGACGCGCTCTGCAAATGTCTTTGCACTAGTGTGACTATAGCAAAGTCCAATAGCCACGTATAGGATGCCACTAGGTACACTGAGTGTTTGCTAGTATAATGGCTTAGTTATCATGAGTTGGAGTGTGCAATGCAGGCAGACGCGCTCTGCAAATGTCTTTGCACTAGTGGGACTATAGCAAAGTCCAATAGCCACGTATAGGATGCCACTAGGTACACTGAGTGTTTGCTAGTATAATGGCTTAGTTATAATGAGTTGGAGTGTGCAATGCAGGCAGACGCGCTCTGCAAATGTCTTTGCACTAGTGTGACTATAGCAAAGTCCAATAGCCACGTATAGGATGCCACTAGGTACACTGAGTGTTTGCTAGTATAATGGCTTAGTTATCATGAGTTGGAGTGTGCAATGCAGGTAGAGGTGCTGCAAATGTCTTTGCACTAGTGTGACTATAGCAAAGTCCAATAGCCACGTATAGGATGCCACTAGGTACACTGAGTGTTTGCTAGTATAATGGCTTAGTTATCATGAGTTGGAGTGTGCAATGCAGGCAGACGCGCTCTGCAAATGTCTTTGCACTAGTGTGACTATAGCAAAGTCCAATAGCCACGTATAGGATGCCACTAGGTACACTGAGTGTTTGCTAGTATAATGGCTTAGTTATCATGAGTTGGAGTGTGCAATGCAGGCAGACGCGCTCTGCAAATGTCTTTGCACTAGTGGGACTATAGCAAAGTCCAATAGCCACGTATAGGATGCCACTAGGTACACTGAGTGTTTGCTAGTATAATGGCTTAGTTATAATGAGTTGGAGTGTGCAATGCAGGCAGACGCGCTCTGCAAATGTCTTTGCACTAGTGTGACTATAGCAAAGTCCAATAGCCACGTATAGGATGCCACTAGGTACACTGAGTGTTTGCTAGTATAATGGCTTAGTTATCATGAGTTGGAGTGTGCAATGCAGGTAGAGGTGCTGCAAATGTCTTTGCACTAGTGTGACTATAGCAAAGTCCAATAGCCACGTATAGGATGCCACTAGGTACACTGAGTGTTTGCTAGTATAATGGCTTAGTTATAATGAGTTGGAGTGTGCAATGCAGGCAGAGGTGCTGCAAATGTCTTTGCACTAGTGTGACTATAGCAAAGTCCAATAGCCACGTATAGGATGCCACTAGGTACACTGAGTGTTTGCTAGTATAATGGCTTAGTTATAATGAGTTGGAGTGTGCAATGCAGGCAGACGCGCTCTGCAAATGTCTTTGCACTAGTGTGACTATAGCAAAGTCCAATAGCCACGTATAGGATGCCACAAGGTACACTGAGTGTTTGCTAGTATAATGGCTTAGTTATAATGAGTTGGAGTGTGCAATGCAGGCAGACGCGCTCTGCAAATGTCTTTGCACTAGTGTGACTATAGCAAAGTCCAATAGCCACGTATAGGATGCCACTAGGTACACTGAGTGTTTGCTAGTATAATGGCTTAGTTATCATGAGTTGGAGTGTGCAATGCAGGTAGAGGTGCTGCAAATGTCTTTGCACTAGTGTGACTATAGCAAAGTCCAATAGCCACGTATAGGATGCCACTAGGTACACTGAGTGTTTGCTAGTATAATGGCTTAGTTATAATGAGTTGGAGTGTGCAATGCAGGCAGACGCGCTCTGCAAATGTCTTTGCACTAGTGGGACTATAGCAAAGTCCAATAGCCACGTATAGGATGCCACTAGGTACACTGAGTGTTTGCTAGTATAATGGCTTAGTTATCATGAGTTGGAGTGTGCAATGCAGGCAGACGCGCTCTGCAAATGTCTTTGCACTAGTGTGACTATAGCAAAGTCCAATAGCCACGTATAGGATGCCACTAGGTACACTGAGTGTTTGCTAGTATAATGGCTTAGTTATGAGTTGGAGTGTGCAGAGGACAGGAGGGTACAGTGCCAGGATTTTGGGGCTCTGGGTAGAGGAATGGAAGCCTGCCTTTCTATCCCTCCTAATGGTGAAATGCAGGGAGGAAATCCCTGACCTTGGCTGCACAGACGCTGGCGCTGTTTTCAGGACCTGTCACCTTAACTCTGACCCTGCCGGTTTGAGCCCTTAAAAGGACTGCTAGAAAGTGCTATCCCTATGCTGTCCAGCGCTGTGTATGGAGCGCATACAGCTGTATCAGCGATAGGACTCAAGACGGAGCTGCGACAGTGATGTCTGACACCAAAGACGCAGAAGAGATAATGGCGTCCTGGAGGAAAATGTCCGTTTTTATAATGCAGGGACATGTGACATGGACATCCTATCACACATGCCGTTTCTTCTCTGGCTAAAAGTCCACTTAGCTGTGTGTGTGTCTGGGATTGGCTGACATGCTGGCCCGCCCCACAAGACGCGCGCGCTTAGGGAAGGAAGACAAGAAAAAAAAAAAAAAATGGCGATCGCCATTATAGAAACAGCAGTGATCTGAAGGCGCTGTTCACGCACACTATACACTGAAATGTCATAATAGTGTGATTCACAGAGTGACTTACACTATTACAGCGGAAAGCCAGCTAGGATTTAGCTGGTTTTTTGCTGCTAGAACCGTTCTCGAACGTTTCTAGAACTATCGAGCTTTTGCAAAAAGCTCGAGTTCTAGTTCGATCTAGAACATGCCCCAAAATCACTTGAGCCTAGAACTGGAGAACCACGAACCACGAACCACGCTCAACTCTAATCTCCACTCGTGCTTGTTAACCCCTTGCATCTCGCTGTAAAAATGTGACAGTGAGATAAACAGTGCACCACGGTAAGCATTCACATATCCAGCACCATCAGAAGTCACGTGATGTGATTGTGATGCCCCAGGGATGCCGATCCTCTTCAGGGATGCCACAGGGCTTCTTCAGTATGGCAACAGGTACTATTAGTTTTATATATGTCGTGACGCCACTCACGGCTTGCGGTCAGGTATGTGGATGACTGCCACTGCAGATTTTACGAGCGTCTGGGGCTGATTGGGTCTGCAGTCAGATGATGTGGCCTCCCATGAGTGAGGCAGGCCCTAGGGGCTCGGGTGAGCAAGGTAGCACGTCCCGGAATAACACAGACTGAGTCCAAAAGTCTTTTAACTGTTTTTTACTCACTCTGATGTTGTTGTGAGCTGACCCTTTCGTTGCTGTGATTAACCAGGTAGGACCAGGGGCTCCTTTGGGCCAGACTGAGGGTAACCTGTTAGCTTGCCTTCCTAGCACTCTGTGTTGGGGTAACCCCCTGACTTGAAGTACCATGGGCGTCTATCCAGGGAGTCACTACTGCCTTTTCTCCCCTGTGTTTGGCCCATTTGCCAGCAGCGTAGACCAGGTGAGATGGCTTCAGGCTCTGTCTCCTTATGGGTCCCTGCGTTGATGCTGAGGCTCGGACTCTGTGTGGTTGGTGAGGTACTTGTAGTTCCCCTCACTGGCAGGTTTAGCAGATAGTTAAACTGGAGTCTACTCTAGGGACCTGTACCCCGTACGTGCCTAGTCACCCCGGACACTTCTCTCTGACTACCAGGTGACCGTTCTCCCCCACTAACTGTCACTACACTGCGCAGGGTCTGACTAGTGTGAGCGCGCTGACAACCTCTGCACTTAAGCTCCCAGCCCCTCCGCTCCACCTCTTCGTAAGATTTGTAAGCTAGCCCCCTCTGGAGACTACCCAAGGGTCCCATCTACTGGTGTGGGAGAACTGGTTGCTATGTGTCTATGCGTACACACCTCATTCTGGCCCTTAGGATTACCTGGAAGTACTGTCCCAGCATGGGTGCAGTACTCAGTGGTGCCTGACCAGGTCAGGGGCGCCACATGATCACATTGATCCAATGGTTGCCATGGTAGCACAGAGTCATGTGATGACTCCTGTAGCTATCATGAGTCACTTCCTTTTATACCTGGCAGACTGCCGTTTGTAATAGAAGATATTCTTTTCTGCAGATCTCAGCTGTGTAGCTGTGATCTGGAGAAATGGAAGAGCCATCAGGTTGCTGATCCTTAAAGTCCCCTAGGGGCACTAGTAAAATAATAAAAAAAGTTAAAAAAAAAAAAAACCTAACAGTTTAAATCACCCCCCATTCGCCCTATTGAAAATTAAAAAGTTAAAAATATAAAAAAAGATACATAAATTTGGTATCACCCAATCTATCAAACTCTAAAATCAATTAACCTGATAGGTAAATGGCGTAGCGGCAAAAAAAAATCCAAACACCAAAATTACATTTTTTGGTCACCATGTATTTTCCGCAAGATGCTATTACAGGCGATCAAAATGGTGCATCTGTGTAAAAATGCTACCTTTAAAAACTTCAGCTCGCGACGCAAAAAAAAAACCATCACAAAGAAAGAGATCCCAAATAATTAAAGCGCTATGGATCGTGGAAAATGGCGCAAAAAGTGAGCCATTTTTTTGGACAAACTTGTGAATTTTTTTTTTACCCCTTTAGATACAAGTAAACGTATACATAGCCTATATATAGTTCGTTGTCTACAAAACTCATACCGACTTGAGGCATCACACCGGCACATCAGTTTTACCATTTAGTGAACACGGTGAATAAAATATCCCCAATAAAAAAATAATCAGGCAGTCGCACTTTTTTTGCAATTTTTTCACACTTGGAATTTTTTGCCATTGTTCAGTACACTGTATGGTAAAACTAAGGGTTTCATTCAAAAGTACAACTCGTCCTACAAAAATTAAGCCATTATATTGAAAAATTGACTTAAAAATAAAAAAAGTTACTGCTCTCAAAAGGAGGGGAAGAAAAAACAAATCGAAAAACGGAAAATCGCCCGGTGGTCAAGGGGTTAACATATCTATTAATTTTGTGATTTCCTTAATTCCATCACTTTACCTTCTTGATGCTTCATTTTTTTTGTTGAGGAGTGTATTTAAACAAGGATTTACATTTTTTTTTAGAGGTTACTAGAACCTGTTTCCTGGAATACTCTTTGCCATCATGCATTTAGGCTTCTTTTTTCTTGTGTAGAGTACTCATGATTTTCTTTATTTGGATAATCCTAACACTAATATTAATATTTGGTGTCATCAGTTTATTACTACACTCAAAATACACTAGACACACATTTCTATACTGCCTGGTAACCCATCTTCTGTTCCTAGTTTAGGGGCTGCTGATAAGTCTTTGGCTTTGTGATCTTTTTTGTCTCGATGGTAACAAATGTTACATCACATGAAAGCCTTATGTGTCTAATATATGTTTTCAAAATTTCGTGTTTTGTTGCTTATGGCAACAGTGTTCTACGCACGCGGGAAAACAAAATGGTATAGTCTACTGCGATATTCACAGCAACTGCCAGCAGAGGAGTGATAAAATTCTTGTTTCTGCAAGGAAATTCCGCAAAGGATATTCATAGTGATATGTCGCAGACAATGGAAGATCAATGCAATTCATATTCCACAGTTAAGAACTGGGTTGCCAAATTTGAAATGGGCCACTTCAGCACCAATGATGAGGAACGTCCTGGAAAACCAAGAGTGGTAGTTGTTCCAGAGATCGTCGATGCTGTGCAAAACCTCATACCAGAGAATCAACAAATTTCAGCTAAAGCAATAGCAGGCATCATGGGGATTTCCAATGAATGTGTTTGTGCCATTATCCATAACATTTGGACATGAGGAAGCTATCTGCAAAGTGGGTTCCCAAATGTTTGACAACAGATCAGAGAAACATGTGAGTGAAAAGTTCCCAGTCCATTTGTCAGAATTTCCGGACTGATAAGAACTTCCTGGATCGACTGGTCACTATGGATGGGACCTGGATTTATTTGTATGACCCTGAAAACAAGGAACACTCAAAAGAGTGGAGGCACAGTGGTTCTCCTCATGCAAAGACGTTCAGGGTGCAAAAATCACCCACTAAGGTGATGGTGTCTGTGTTCTGGGATAAGGAGGGTGTGGTGCTAGTGCACTACATTCAAAAGGGTTCCACCATCAATGCAAGGTATTAAATTGAACTTTTGGACCAATTGAAGGCAGCTCTGAAGGCCAAAAGATGCAGCAAGCTGTCCAAAGGAATCTTGTTTCTGCAAGACAATACCTCCACTCACACTGCACAAGCGACCAAAGCAAAACTAGCAGAGCTGGGCTTCCAGCTGATTGACGACCGACCTTATTCACTAGATCTAGCTCCCTCTGACTATCATCTGTTTCCAAACCTGAAGAAACACCTCAAGTGTACCAAATTTTACACAATTTCTGATGCCATGGCTTCTACGGATGCCTGGTTTGAGGCTCAACCGAAATACTTCTTTTTGCTAGACTTACAGAACTTGGAATACCAATGTAAGAAGTGTGTTGACATCAGTGGAGAGTATGTAGAATAAAGGTAAACTTTCATCATCCTATCTCGTTTCTTTCTTGGTAAAGCGAAAAACTTATCAGCAGCCCCTCGAACAGTGTTATGTTAATTATTACTAGAATTATTTGTATTTTTTTCTTTAGTGAAGCTGTTGTTTTTGGTAATTTTTGCCTGAAACATTCAATAATTTTTGCCATCATTACATTACTATGCTCATTTCATACTCTTGTTTTAAAAAAAACAATAAGAATATGTTGTAAACTAGAAATACAGTCTCCTGAGGACTAAGGACTGCATCTGAATGTCTATGGAGACTCTACCTGAGAAATCTAGATGAAAATAGAATACATACTGTGTCATATCCCCTTGGATTAAATGGAGAGGCAAAGGCTACTTTTACCGTGGTAAGAATTGTACCACATGAAAATGGAAAACATGATGTGCTCAACTCATAAATGTGTTACAGACTTATATTGCCCTACATGCTGACTCTATACAAAGATTCCTTTTGGCTAATAAATTCAGATGGTGACACTCTTTTCCTTCTCTCGCTGCTCCCTGTCAGTCATGATTGACTTGTGACCATCCCCATTACATGTAGTTCAGGATAACTTGTCATTTTTTGACACATAAACAAGGTTTCATTCTTTTTGCACTAATATAAGTGGTTACAATTGTAGTAACTTAACCTTCGTCTGGCTAAGTAGGTACAATTGTAACTATTCCGTTTTAAAATTGCAATAACTTTTTTTCGAAAAGCCGTAGAGGGCTGAAATTTTGTGACATCTCTGCAGTTTTGGTCCAGAATATATTGGCCAAATTTCAAAAAAATATCTCCACCCCTCTCCGAGGTAAGGGGTCGGAGATATTTTTACATCCATAACAAGCTGCATAGGTACAAATGTACCCTCCTATATTTTGAATGAAGATAATGCAAGGAAAAAAGAATAATATTTTTATTAATGATAATGCTATTTTATTATTATAAACAAGTAAAACAACTGTTCATTTACATTATAAAAGAAAATGTAAGAAACTTTTTTTATTGATTTTTTTTGCAAGTAATGCATGATGTCTTTGCTACCGAGTGTTCATTGCAAATGGGTTTCACACAAACCACACAAGACTTTCTAGTCTTACGTTGTTTTCGCCTCAGGTCTCGGCAGATATAGCAACTACCAACAACAGGGGAGGGTCCACGACTACCATGAGGTATTTGAGGGCCAGCTGCTGCTTGCGATGCTACCAGAATGCATCGTCCAAGCACCATTTCTACTGCACCTCAAAGAAAATGGTTTCTCATCATCATTCGGTTTGTACTATGATCTTCAATTGCAGGCATAAACAGCTGATTTGCGAGATCTGTCAGGAACTTTCTTCGTTGATCCTTTGTCCTGAAGCTTGGATTGTGTTCTCTGTAGATGTTGTAGGATGCTAACCCAGGGACAGCAATCATATTGTAGAAAAATGCCAGAGGTCAACGTAATGTTCGTCGTTTCACAGTGTACTCTCCCAACATTTTATCCATAACATCAACTCCGCCTCTTGTTTTGTTGTAGTATTTTATTATCTCTGGCTTGGCTGCTAGTGTCTCTTCAACTTCTCCCGTCATGTGCATAGATGATAGAAGCACGACTGATTTGTTCTTCTTTGGTACATATGAACAGACTGTTGCATCATGATTGTAGGCAAAATTTGTCGAGTTTACAGGCCTTTCTTTGGCAGGCTGCATGTTGCTAGGTAGGAACCTTTTGTTTTTTCTCACTGTACCAACTAGTGTCATGTTCCAGGAGTTTAATACCTTAGCTAGTTCCATGGTTGTAAAGAAGTTATCGGTGGTGACATTTCTTCCAGAGCCTTTATACAAGCTCACTAGGTCCAATACTGTTCGTTCACCAATGTTTACTTGTCGAGGACCATCAGTTGGTTTCCCAGTGTAGAGCTGACCTTGTAATGGGTAGGCGTTTGACGAGTCACAAGCCCAGAAAATCTTTATGCCATATTTAGCTGGTTTTGAAGGTACAGCTAGGTCCAGAAATATTTGGACAGTGACACAATTTTCGCGAGTTGGGCTCTGCATGCCACCACATTGGATTTGAAATGAAACCTCTACAACAGAATTCAAGTGCAGATTGTAACGTTTAATTTGAAGGTTTGAACAAAAATATCTGATAGAAATTGTAGGAATTGTACACATTTCTTTACAAACACTCCACATTTTAGGAGGTCAAAAGTAATTGGACAAATAAACCAAACCCAAACAAATCCTTTGGAGGCAATCACTGCCTTAAGTCTGGAACCCATGGACATCACCAAACGCTGGGTTTCCTCCTTCTTAATGCTTTGCCAGGCCTTTACAGCCGCAGCCTTCAGGTCTTGCTTGTTTGTGGGTCTTTCCGTCTTAAGTCTGGATTTGAGCAAGTGAAATGCATGCTCAATTGGGTTAAGATCTGGTGATTGACTTGGCCATTGCAGAATGTTCCACTTTTTTGCACTCATGAACTCCTGGGTAGCTTTGGCTGTATGCTTGGGGTCATTGTCCATCTGTACTATGAAGCGCCGTCCGATCAACTTTGCGGCATTTGGCTGAATCTGGGCTGAAAGTATATCCCGGTACACTTCAGAATTCATCCGGCTACTCTTGTCTGCTGTTATGTCATCAATAAACACAAGTAACCCAGTGCCATTGAAAGCCATGCATGCCCATGCCATCACGTTGCCTCCACCATGTTTTGCAGAGGATGTGGTGTGCCGTTCCCTTTCTTCTCCAATCTTTTTTCTTCCCATCATTCTGGTACAGGTTGATCTTTGTCTCATCTGTCCATAGAATGCTTTTCCAGAACTGAGCTGGCTTCATGAGGTGTTTTTCAGCAAATATAACTCTGGCCTGTCTATTTTTGGAATTGATGAATGGTTTGCATCTAGATATGAACCCTTTGTATTTACTTTCATGGAGTCTTCTCTTTACTGATGACTTAGAGACAGATACACCTACTTCACTGAGAGTGTTCTGGACTTCAGTTGATGTTGTGAACGGGTTCTTCTTCACCAAAGAAAGTATGCGGCGATCATCCACCACTGTTGTCATCCGTGGACGCCCAGGCCTTTTTGAGTTCCCAAGCTCACCAGTCAATTCCTTTTTTCTCAGAATGTACCCGACTGTTGATTTTGCTACTCCAAGCATGTCTGCTATCTCTCTGATGGATTTTTTCTTTTTTTTCAGCCTCAGGATGTTCTGCTTCACCTCAATTGAGAGTTCCTTAGACCGCATGTTGTCTGGTCACAGCAACAGCTTCCAAATGCAAAACCACACACCTGTAATCAACCCCAGACCTTTTAACTACTTCATTGATTACAGGTTAACGAGGGAGACACCTTCAGAGTTAATTGCAGCCCTTAGAGTCCCTTGTCCAATTACTTTTGGTCCCTTGAAAAAGAGGAGGCTATGCATTACAGAGCTATGATTCCTCAACCCTTTCTCCGATTTGGATGTGAAAACTCTCATATTGCAGCTGGGAGTGCGCACTTTCAGCCCATATTATATATATATATATATATATATAATTGTATTTCTGAACATGTTTTTGTAAACAGCTAAAATAACAAAACTTGTGTCACTGTCCAAATATTTCTGGACCTAACTGTATATACTGGGTAAATTTAGTAATGCCTCTAAATGGAAATAATTGCTCATCGACGGTGATACAATTATATGCCTTGTAGGCTCTCTTCAGATTTCTGTTCAGCATTGTCCAGATGTCCCGTATTGGTGCAGCTTTATCTGTTTGCACGCGTTCTGCATGTGTATTTTCGTTGTCAAATCTGATAAATCTGAGTATCATCTTGAAGCGGTCATGAGACATGGCTGCACGTATAAGAGGCAGAGAAGCAACATTCCACATTTCCTCCAGATTCTCTTTGTTGTCTCTGTGCACACCAGCAGCAATCAGTATGCCCAAAAATGCATGGAGTTCAGTTTCAGTAAATTGCTTAAATGTTTTTTGTGGTGGCCGTTCAGAAGAATCAGGAAAACGTTGTACCAGTTCGTTGTTGTAAGCATCACAAACTCTCTTGGCCTTTCGATTCGTTTCTTGTAATATGATGTCACACCTCTCGGGAGTCATGATTGACTTGAATAGCTCTTTTGCTTTATACAGTCTTGGCCAAAAGTTTTGAGAATGTTACAAATATTAATCTTTACAAAGTCTACTGCTTAAGTTTTTCTAATGGCAATTTACATATACTCCAGAATGTGATAAAGATTGATCAGCTTAACAGCAATTACTTGCAAAGTCAATATTGGCTAAGAAAATGAACTTTAACCCCCAAAACACATTTCAACAGCATTGCATTCCTGCCTTAAAAGGAGCAGCTAACATTGTTTTAGTGATTGTTCCATTAACACAGGTGTGAGTGTTGATGAGGACAGGGCTGGCGATCAATCAGTCATGATTAAGTAAGAATGACACCACTGGACACTTTAAAAGTAGGCAGGTGCTTGGTATCATTGTTTCTCTTCAGTTAACCATGGTTATCTCTAAAGAAACACGTGCAGCCATCATTGCTCTGCACAAAAATGGCCTAAGAGGGAAGAGTATCGCAGCTACAAAGATTGCACCTCAGTCAACAATCTATCGCATCATCAAGAACTTCAAGGAGAGAGCTTCCATTGTTGCCAAAAAGGCTCCAGTGCGCCCAAGAAGGACCAGCAAATGCCAGGACCGTATCTTAAAACTGTTTCAGCTGCGGGATCAGACTACCAGCAGTGCCGAGCTAGCTCAGCAATGGCAGCAGGCTGGTGTGAGTGCTTCTGCACGCACTGTGAGGCTGAGACTCTTTGAGCAAGGCCTGGTTTCAAGGAGGGCAGCAAAGAAGCCAGTTCTCTCCAGAGAAAACATCAGGGACCGACTGATATTCTGCAAAAGGTACAGGGAGTGGACTGCTGAGGACTGGGGTAAAGTCATTTTCTTAGATGAATCCCCTTTTCGATTGTTTGGGACATCTGGAAAACAGCTTATTAGGAGAAGAAGTGGTGAGCGCTACCACCAGTCTTGTCTCATGCCAACTGTTAAGCATCCTGAAACGATTCATGTGTGGGGTTGCTTCTCAGCAAAGGGAATCGGCTCACTCACAGTCTTGCCTAAAAACACAGCCATGAATAAAGAATGGTACCAGAATGTCCTCCAAGAGCAACTTCTCCCAACTGTCCAAGAGCAGTTTGGGGCCCAACAATGCCTTTTCCAGCATGATGGAGCACCTTGCCATAAAGCAAAGGTGATCACTAAATGGCTCATGGAACAAAACATAGAGATTTTGGGTCCATGGCCTGGAAACTCCCCAGATCTTAATCCCATTGAGAACTTGTAGGCAATCATCAAGAGACAGGTGGACAAACAAAAACCAACAAATTGTGGCAAAATGCAAGCATTGCTTATGCAAGAATGGACAGCTATCAGTCAGGATTTGGTCCAGAAGTTGATTGAGAGCATGCTAGGGAGAATTGCAGAGGTCCTGAAGAAGAAGGGTCAACACTGCAAATATTGACTTGCTGCATTAAATCATTCTAACTGTCAATATAACCTTTTGGTACTCATAATATGATTGCAATTATATTTCTGTATGGGATGTAAACATCAGACAAACACAATTAAAAACCAGAGGGAAACACATCATGTGAAAAAATAATTTTGGTGTCATTCTCAAAACTTTTGGCCATGACTGTACAGGTTGCTGATTGCTGCTGGGTCACCTCTTTGTCGTAGGACATTATGAGATTTTGTTTGTGCATTTGGCAGTGGATCACTACACCATTGAGTTTTATCCTTAGCAGTCCAAATGTCGCCTGCACTTTGAGGCACAGACTCATCCTCAACACTTTTGTCTGAGTCGTATTCTTTTTCCTGCTCTATGACCATTTCTTGTTCAATGTCTGAATCTTCTTCAGTAACATCCACTTGTCGAACATAGTTTACATCATCAGATGCAACATATGGTTCTTCCTCATGCTCAGAATCAGATTCTTCTAGCATTCGCATTATTTCGTGAGACATAAATCTGTAAATATGAAAAAATGAAAAATAATTAATTTTCCGAAATACTACACAATACTACATTATTGGCTTTTCACAAAATGATACTAACCTGCAAACACGTTTTCTTGGATTATGGCGGAAACTAGATCCAGCAACACTATCACTCATGATGACTTGGTAGATGAATTTTGGCTTCGTAATTTAGTTCAGTAACACGTGGCAAGTAGAATGAAACTCGATTCTAAAGTGCAGATAAAAAAGTAAATTATTTCTAGTGATAATTATTTATAAATGTCATTTAGGCCCATTTCACACGTCAGCGAAAAACACAGATGTTCTTCACTGACGTGTAAAACACGCACATGTCCCTCCGTATTCCGTGATTCACGGCACACATGGGTTGTCCATGTGCAATCCGTGATCCGTGATTGCATATGGACATTACTCACCTGCCTTCACTGCTGCTGTCCATGGTGCTGAAGTCTCCAGCTCTGCAGCATCCACCCACCGCTCTCAACACCTACTTCCTGGTCGGGTGTTCCTGCTCTCATAAATATTCATGAGCCAGGCAGAAGCTGCCGAGAGCAGAGGCGGCACAGCGAATCGCAGGCAAGGTAAGTTGAAAATATTTAAAATGTCCGTGATTTTCTGGTACGTTTTTCACTGATCACACACGGATCACACCATAGTGTGGTCCGTGGGTCATCAGTGATGCCAGAAAAAAACTGACTTGTCTCCGTGCAAAATCACGGCCATGCGTGCACGCTGCACGGAGACACGTTCAGTGAAAAATCACTGATGTGTGAGCAGACCCATTGAGTATATTGGGTCTGCGTATGTCAGTGATTCTGGTACGTTTTAAAAAAACACAAACGTACCAGAATCACTGACGTGTGAATCAGGCCTTATATATTATGTAAATCGTATATGGTTTCAGAATTTTCATTCCATCTTCGACTGTTTTTTCGACCAATAGGAAAATTGTAACAGAGCCACCATCTTTATTTTGTGCTGAATATAAGATTATATAGATATATAAAACATCGTAAAACAATATGTAGATACTAATTATTATCCATTTTTCGTATAAAACACATACCTATAGTGATAAGTTTCATGCAAAATATATGTAAGCCAAGTCCAGGCTCAAAGACAATTTCTGACTGCTCTGTCCCCACATTGGCGAATGAAGGTATAACTGGCTGTTAGATGCTGTGAGACTTTCCTACGTTCGTATGCTAGAAATTGAAGACTTCACAAGCCTAGAAATGTTTTTGCTCACAGCCATGAGATGAACAGCAAAATGGCTACTGAGAGGAGGGAGGCAGGAAGAGAAGTAGAAGCCACTCCCAGTTTGAATCAACTTAATTGACAGCAACATAAGTGAGCAGTAACAACACTGGCCAATAGATATCAACATTTGTAGCTGAATGAACTTTAGTTTCTGAAACCAAGTAAAGGAGAAAGTCTTCCCACAGTGGAGGTATATATGAAGGCACAATTGTACCTCTGCAGCCTGTTAACATTGTAAAATTAAGCAGCCTGACGAAGGTTAAACTTGGTAATTTTTGATTTCTGCATCTCACTTGCCAACCGTATTGGTGCAGCCCATTAGATTTTCACACTGGCAGCATCTTTTGTAATGTAATTTCATTCCCATACAGTAATTTAGTTGTTTATCATAGTTTGGTTTCCAGAAGATGGTAAACAAAACATCTTTTATATTACTAAATCTTCAAACATTTGGCAGTATAAAATAAAAGTTATGACACCTGTGAGATGATGGCGCCCAGGACAAGAAACATCATTTGGTAACATTTGCAAGGAATATTCCTACTGCTTTATTTCTACAGTAAATATGGAAATCCCCTGATTCTGCTTTCTGTTTTGGACACTATTAATTTGAATATCTTGTAGATACATAATTTGTATCTTGTATTGAAATTAAACTAAATACTTTGTTATTCTGACTAAATAAAGTCTTGAGTATTCAACAAAAAACAAATGTTTAAAATGGAACCTGTCAGCACAGAATTGGCTCTCAAATGACGTGACAGTGTAGGGAGTGTTACTGTCATGATTGTTTCCATGCTGTTTTGAGACTAGTGAAAGCCTTAGGACTGGATCCTCACATCTTCATCTAGACTCCTCATTTAAACAAAGTTTCCTTTTTCTTTGAGTTAATGTCAGTTTTTGTTTCCAACAGCGTTAAGCAGTTCAGGTCAGCTATAGCTGATTTGAGCCCACGCCCATTTAGGTTTAAATGGCAAAGTTTTCCCAGCAGTCCTTGCTGTTATTAGAATTCATTCTACTCTGGCCATCCTGGTGGAAGGAGTTATTGGAGAATTTTTCTGTGCCCATTCATCTGCTACTTTGGAGTCTGTCTGCTGCCGTGAGGTTTGGTGTTTGTATTCTTATGTTAATCCCCCTGTCTGTCTATCCTTTCCCTCCAAGATTATTAGTACAGTGGTGGGATTAGTATCTCTCTTCAGCCATTTCCCTAGCCAGTGTGTTTGCAAGGCTAGAGAGGGATTAGTTATCCAGCTCGGCGATGGGATTAAATACCCTGTATAGGGATGCTAGGGAGCTCAGGTAACAGCTTGAGGTGCATTCAGGAGGTGTCCCCTCACCCCTCTCCCTAACCATAGGGCCCACCATCGTTAAAAGGTCCATGGTGTCTCCCCTTTGTTTGTGGTGTTTTTGTAGTGTGTCAGACACCCGTCGGTCTAAATGCGTGTGTCATGTGGTACGTACGGACATCTCCTACTCTTTGCGTAACAGTAACTTTTTAAAAGATGTCCTTGTTGCAGGTAGAAGAAAGAGTAGGAAGCAGAAAATTGTATCTGTTCACCCTCATTTCCAGTCATCTAGGCAAAGCTGAAACACTCAGTAGTTATGGCTGTGCTTTGTACCTGCGCTGTTATTGTGGCGCCCCTGAAGCTCCAGTCACCATAGAGTATTGCACCTCATTTTAGGTGCAATATTCGCCTCGGGTAAGGAGGGGGTTAATTGCCAGTGTTGCACATTCACACGTTACATAAAGCTTAGGAGCCTTCTCACAGGGGAGCTGAACTAGGGTAGGCAGGGGTTGGTTAACACAAAGCTTGGGACTGTCCCGGTCACTAGGACAACCACCTGGGGGGAGGGTTCCACTTGGGGTAGAAATAGAAGCAAACTCCCACAATCAGAAGTCAGTCTACCCGGGACACCAGTTCTGGGACACGACACCACCAATTTCTTCTTGTCTTTTCACAGGGCCTGCTCTTGGAGCTGAGCGCTCAGCCCAGGTTCCTCCCGGCTGTAAAGGCAACTCTGAAAAAGGACTTTCTTCTTTCAAATACCGGTGAGTAAAGACACCTGGAACTGCAGCAGTAGACTCGGACTCTTTATTACCGGCACTGCCGCCCTGCACCTCAGCACTAAAGACCATCACTACTCCCCTCATCATCCTCCCCTGGGCCCGCTCCACCTGTGGGTAGTGATTCCATCATTGGCTGCTACTACCATCTGCCCCAGAGGCCAGCCAAAGCAGCGGCGGCTAATCCCTGGCTGCATACCACAGGTGGCTGTGACACATGGACTCTCATGGGTTAAAGTTTCTTAAAATTCAGCCAGACAGGATGATAGATTGTTTATAGACAGGGGATAAGTCCCTCATTGTTTTTACAAGACTCTTGTTGACTCATGTAATTGTGTTGGCCACTGAAAGCCAAACATATTGTTTTTCCAGACTCTTCCAGTAATGATTGTATTGTAGTTTTATATTGCTAATGTGATTACCTTAGTAGCCATTATCTCGTCTATGCATTCCAGACTACATGTATACCCTCAGTCTTTCTGTAGACATTAGTTGGATGAACATTGTCCATGCAGCTTGAGATTCATCCAATGGGAGAGGTGATCTTGTCCAACCAATCGATGAGGACGCAGTGTATCCAAGTGAAAGGCTGTGGCTATAAAAGGGATTTCTTTAAGCCACCAGGTTGATGAAGGTTGATGGATGCTGATGGATCCAGTCTAAGCTCTTAGGAGCTGACTAGAGGATCAGGATACCTTATGGCTTCAATCTAGGGACTGCGGTTCCGGTTGGAGACCATATCCACAGTCTAGGGATTTCGACCCCGGCTGCCAGGATTGTATCATCATAGCAGGACTACCTAAGGAGGACACTCAGGTTGGGACAATCCGGTCACCTGGCTACAGACTTTGCAGACCTCACACAGCTTCCTAAATCTGGCGCTATTCCTATTCGGTGGGTGCCCACCGAAAGCAGGGTGCTGCTGGATTGGAGTAAGCGGCCCTTGGAAGCTCTGAGGCACGGACATTCTAAATCCCTGGTGAGCAAGCGGAAGGGTGGGACTCTGTTGCCTGTTATATTTGTGTGTTTTGCTGGGTATGTGTTATGTGCCGTTAATTGTTTGGGGATCAAATAAAGTCTAATTATTGTGGTTCCCTCACCCTGTGTTGTCTGAGTAGTGTTCCGCCCACGGTTAAGGAGGCCGGCGTTCAGTTGCGATGAGCCCTGAGCCACGCTGTCTTTCTAAAGGCGGCTGGTTCAGTGGACAAGAGCACCCACTGAGCCCCGTGTCTCCACCGTGGCGTCACGACATTCATCCTACTACTACCCCCATCATCATCCCTCTTTATTAGTGTACACCTCAGGGCATGAAGCCGGGCAGGCCACCGTGACATCCCAAACCACCACACCAGCCCAGTGACGAGTAAGTCAGGTACGAGATTCCCTGTGCCTGATAACACCTGCTTTTATTATTCAGTGACCGAGGAGAATCAGAAAAAGGACAAAAACTAGGAAACCCAGAATGTTACCAGAGTGGTTGGAATCTCAGCGAACTGCAGATCTAACACTAACACACAACTAAAAGTAGCCGATGACCTGGTCGCCTCCACACAGCCGGAGAACTAATTATTCCTACAGAGAGAAATACAGGGAAGTAGAATCTGCCTCAGAGCAGACCCCAAAGATATAGATAGCCCCCCACATATAAAGATTACGGTGATGTAGGAAAACACAATACACAGGTAGAAAACAGATTCAGCAAAGATGAAACCCAAACTATCTAAATAGGAAAGGACAGAAAAGAGCAATGTCTGCAGCCATGCAATACCCTAGAAAAAGAACCAACACGCCTGATAAGGAAAAATAATCCACACAGACTCTGCCCTCGCTATATGAAGACTCTGATGTTACTGGGATCCAAACAAACTAATATTGTGGAGGGCCTGAAATTAGTACCAAGCATGACAAAAAAATACATAACAGAATATGGAGCAAGGTACACAGACATTCCCAGCAGGAAATGATCCAATTCCACCCAGAACTCCACACAGGCAAAATCAGGAAATAAGCATTTGTACCTAAACAGAAAAAACAACAAGAAAGTGGAAACCACCAGCAGAGGTACAAAAAAAAAACTTATCTGAAAGGAGTTCTGGTATGCACAGAAGGAAGGACTGGCTTCAGAATTTCCTTAGCACATGAGACAACATTGAGCACCGGCAAGGCCTAGACAGAACAACCTGATTGCCAATCATCCTCAGCTGTCTGGCTTCTATTCAGCAAGCCAACTCCACTAGCAGCACTGACCACAAGAGGGAGCCCCAAACTGGAATCCAGTCCAAATACAGTCATATGAAAAAGTTTGGGCACCCCTATTAATGTTAACCGTTTTTCTTTATAACAAATTGGGGTTTTGCAACAGCTATTTCAGTTTCATATATCTAATAACTGATGGACTGAGTAATATTTCTGGATTGAAATGAGGTTTATTGTACTAACAGAAAATGTGCAATCTGCATTTAAACAAAATTTGACCGGTGCAAAAGTATGGGCATCTCAGCATAAAAGTGACATTAATATTTTGTAGATCCTCCTTTTGCAAAAATAACAGCCTCTAGTCGCTTCCTGTAGCTTTTAATGAGTTCCTGGATCCTGGATGAAGGTATATTTGACCATTCCTGTTTACAAAAAAATTCCAGTTCAGTTAAGTTTGATGGTCTCTGAGCATGGACAGCACGCTTCAAATCATCCCACAGATTTTCAATGATATTCAGGTCTGGGGACTGGGATGGCCATTCCAGAACATTGTAATTGTTCCTCTGCATGAATGCCTGAGTAGATTTGGAGCGGTGTTTTGGATCATTGTCTTGCTGAAATATCCATCCCCTGCGTAACTTTAACTTCGTCACTGATTCTTGCACATTATTGTCAAGAATCTGCTGATACTGAGTTGAATCCATGCGACCCTCAACTTTAACAAGATTCCCGGTGCCGGTATTGGCCACACAGCCCCAAAGCATGATGGAACCTCCACCAAATTTTACTGTGGGTAGCAAGTGCTTTTCTTGGAATGCCGTGTTTTTTTGCCTCCATGCATAACGCCTTTTTGTATGACCAAACAACTCAATCTTTGTTTCATTTGTCCACAGGACCGTCTTCCAAAATATAACTGGCTTGTCCAAATGTGCTTTTGCATACCTCAGGCGACTGTTTGTGCCGTGCTTGCAAAAACGGCTTCTTTCCCATCATTCTCCCATACAGCTTCTCCTTGTGCAACGTGCGCTGTATTGTTGACCGATGCACATTGACACCATCTGCAGCAAGATGAAGCTGCAGGTCTTTGGAGGTGGTCTGTGGATTCTCCTTGAATGTTCTCACCATTCTTCTTCTCTGTCTTTCTGATATTTTTCTTGGCCTGCCACTTCTGCGCTTAATAAGAACTGTACCTGTGTTCTTCCATGTCCTTACTATGTTACTCACAGTGGAAACTGACAGTTTAAATCTCTGAGACAACTTTTTGTATCCTTCCCCTGAACAATTATGTTGAATAATCTTTGTTTTCAGATCTTTTGAGAGTTGTTTTGAGGAGCCCATGATGCCACTCTTCATAGGAGATTCAAATAGGAGAACAACTTGCAAGTGGCCGCCTTAAATACTTTTTCTCATGATTGGATACACCTGCCTATGAAGTTCAAAGCTCAATGAGGTTACAAAACCAATTTAGTGCTTTAGTAAGTCAGTAAAAATTAGTTAGGAGTGTTCAAATCAAGAAATTGATAAGGGTGCCCATACTTTTGCACTGGTCAAATTTTGTTTAAATGCAGATTGCACATTTTTTGTTAGTACAATAAACCTCATTTAAATCCAGAAATATTACTCAGTCCATCAGTTATTAGATATATGAAACTGAAATAGCTGTTGCAAAAACCCAAATTGTTATAAAGAAAAAAGGTTAACATTAATAGGGGTGCCCAAACTTTTTCATATGACTGTATATTCACAACACCTTGCCCCCTGGGTGCTACAGTTTGGCATCATAAACAGAATACCTTGCCTAGGCCAAAAACCTGAGTACTGTGCGCCTTACTGGACTGTGTTAAACATTTTACTTAAAAAGGACAGTCTCTATTAGTCATTTTCCACTGGAAAAAGAAGGGGCATGTCGTCATGGGTGGTACTCGTAAAGAGTGGGAAAGCGTGGGTGGAGCCCAAAAAGAGCGCCAAAATGAGCCCAACTGCCAGCAGTTGACAGGAAATTAGAAACTTAACCAGACATGTCCACAGAGGAGAGAGACTAATCTGTCCCTGCTGCCGGACTTGCAGCAATGGCACCAGCTCCAGTATTACCATTCACCATGCCGTATCTTCCAGGGGCAACGTAGCTCTCCCATTATTCCGGGGGAGGCATATACCCTGGCTGATTTCAAGGAAAGACTTTACAGTTTATTCCTGGTGTACCCTCTAACGGAAGGGCAGAAAGCCAGTGTCCTCATCGGTCAATTGACTGGGGCAGCCCGACGTGAAGTCAAATCTTGGCCAGAGACTGATAAAAGAGTGGTAAAGGACATTTGGCTAAACTCAAGTAAACCTTTGAAACCCGTACAGCAGCTGAGATAAAAATGTGATTCTATGGATGTAAACAAAAGGTGAAAGAAATTGTTCGGGACTATGCTTTAAATCTTCAGGAGGCAATGAAAGCAATTCAGCAGGTGGACCCGGAGGAGGTGAACAACATGAATCGCCTGCTGACTGACCAATTAATCGAGGAGCTTCTGTCTGATGCCCACCAGACCCAGATGCGCATTATATCCATGAAAAGCCCTGATCTCAGCTTTGCAGAGTTCAAAGATCGGACCATCCGAGCACTGCGTGAACCAGATCGCTGCAGTGTTGTGCTAAAGCAAGCGGGTTTACAGCCAACTACATCAGTGCGAGTGGGAGCTAAGGAACAGACTGTAGGTGGAAACTCCAATGATGAACTGCGGCTCCGCATGCTGGAATTGAATAAAGGTATGGGTCCTTTAACCGAAGCCGTGCAATGCAGGCAAGGGAAACAGCTACCTGTAACCATTGAACTGGCTTCTAGTGCTGATGATCTTCCCTGGTAGCAACATGTGAGAGCCCTGCTGCCATAAGTTTCTGATCGTTATGATGCTGATGGACAGCCATTCTGCCAGCGCTGCAATAAAGTTGGACACTTTGCCCGTGGGTGTGCGTTGAGTACCCAGAGTCAGGGGGTTGGGACCAGCCCTCTGACACAACCAGCAGCCAAGCAAGAGTAACTATTTTATTTTTATTTTCCAAATGCAAATGTTGATAATATTTGCATGATGATACTGCTGACCGGTAACTGTTAAAAATGTATGACACTGTTTATTGATGATGCCTCCCATAAAGGGAAGAATGTTATGTTACTTGTTTATTGCATACAAAAATATTGCAGTGTACTAATTTTGCAGCCCGAGAGTGCTGCCATTTGCTGTGGGGGAATGTGGTGCTCCTGAGGCTCCAGTCGCCACAGAGTATTGCACCTAATTTTAGGTGCAATATTCACCTCGGGTAAGGAGGGGGTTAATCACCGGTGTTCCATATTCACACTTAACATAAAGCTTAGGAGGCTTCTCACAGGGGAGCTGAACTAGGGTAGGCAGGGGGTTGGCCAACACAAAGCTTGGGACTGTCCCGCTCATTAGGACAACCACCTGGGGGGTGGGTTCCACTTGAAGTAGAAATAGGAGCAAACTCACACAATCACTAGTCAGTCTACCTGGGACACCAGTTCTGGGACACGACACCACCACTTTCTTTTCCTCTTTTCACGGGGTCTGCGGCATGGAGTGGAGCACTCAGCCCAGGTTTCTCCTGGATGGAAGGGCAACTCTGAAAAAGGACTTTCTTCTTTCAAACACTGGTGACTTCATCTAACCTATCCAAGATCGACGGGGCACATCACAGCGGATGGCTGGTACTACCCGGGCGAGCGTCACAAAGAGGGAGTAAAGACACCTGGAACCACAGCAGTAGACTCAAACTCTTTATTACCGGCGGCATCGCCCTGCACCTTGGCGCTAAAGACCATCACTACTCCCCTCATCATCCTCCCCGGGGCCCACTCCACCTGTGAGGAGCAATTGAATCTCTGGCTTCTACTAGCATCTTCCCTGGAGGACAGTAACAGCAGCAGTGGCTAATCCCTGGCCGCATCTCGCATGTGGCGTCACAACATTCATCCTACTACTACCCCCATCATTATCCCTCTTTATTGGTGTATACCTCGGGGCACAAAGCCGGGCAGGCCACCGCTACACCCTAAGCCACCACACCGGCCTGGTGACGAGTAACTCAGGTACGAGATTCCCTGTACCTGATAACCCCTGCCCCCTGGGTGCTACATTTTTACACCCACTGGTGACTTAATCGATATATTGCTCTGACGTTCCTTACATAAATGTGAAAAAATAGCACTGGTGTCAGTCATTGTTTTGCATCAATGTGTCATTAGTCTGTGATCAGTGTCTCTGTGTTCTTCATGAATGGAACATTAACTAAATAAATCACAAAGCTTCTCCTATACTTTTCAATGCTAAACAAGTAACTCACATGGATGGCACACTGAGGCCTTCTCTATCATGCACATGTTTTTCATGGACCCATAGACTTGCATGCACCCTTGTCATCTATACTGCCTAAAAAGAAAGTACGTGTCCATTTGTTTTGCACAGACACATGGTCCATGTAGAAACACGGACATGTGAGCAGCCCTATAGGTTATAATGGGTACGTGTGATATCCGTGATAAAAATGAATATTACCTATACTAGAAATATAGACGTGTGAAGAAGGCCTCAACCTGTGCCTGTGTTGAGTAAGAAATAAATCATGTAAAAGTGGCCATCATGATGACAATGGCAAGTGATTGGCTCCAGCAAAGAAGCAAAGAATTGCAAAAATAAAACAGTATTGGACCAAAGTTGTGGAATATTGATAAAGTGAGAATTGTTTATTCTTTTTAACCCAATATGATCATTTTGAGAAACAATTATCACTCCCCAGAAAGCATACTAATAAAACTATCATTAACATTTTTTTTTTTTTTTTAAAATGCCACACATTAATAGCTTTCCTATAAAAAGATGGGAGCATGTGTTTGTTGGCAATCAGTGGCAATTATTTTTCAAGTTAATCTTTATTAAATATCAAAATGTTAAAAACATATACAAAATTGTTAAGAATGGAATCTACCTATCTCTCGTCAATATTAAATACAATACAAACATTATTTTTTTTTATTTTACTTTTTTTTTCAATTATATGTTAAAAGCAATCTGTCAGAAAGTTTTTGCTACTTCACCTGAGTGCAGAAAAAACGAAGAGGAAAATAATATGAACATATACCCTGCTGTAACTAAATAGAAGAATAATGCCTATAAATGAACATAGGGTAGGCACACCCTATTTGTACTGAGCACAAGAGGTTACAAAAAAAAGTGAGCCGGGAGCCGGAGTATGAGTTGGTATACCTGTAGCTTGTAAGCTCATGTTTATACTGGCCATAAGACATTAAAAAAAACCCAAAGAAGAGTGCAAAAAAACGAAGAAGAAAATAATATGAACAAATACCCTGCTGTAACTAAATAGAAGCATAATGCATATAAATAAACATAGGGTACTTAGTAAACACTATTTTTTATCACAAAAGCGTAAAGCCATCCCACCGTGACAAGGTGTACCTAATTGGAACAGTACCTACACTCACTAATATTATTTCTTCTTTTTTTTTTTTTTTTATATATCTTATGGCCAGTGTGAACATGTGCTTACTAGCCTCATGTATGCCAACTCATACTCCAGCTCAGTTTTCTCTTTGTTTTGTTTTGTTTTTTTTTTTCATTTGAGCGCAGCATTTTTTAGGCAAAAAAATTCTTACGCTAACCATATTTAACTTAGATTACAGGGTGCCGACATTCTGAATTTATAAAAAAAAATGAGTTTAGTAGAGTTGGTAACCGTCCCGCGCATATCAGGCTCTCAATAGAGATTGTGCATTTTTAGATGCCAATCACAACCGAGGGCAATCTAGCATGAGACGTCCTAGTCTTTTAATGCTAATTACAGGGTTATTAACCCTTTAGTAATGGTAAACAATATCTGGCACACAGATAAGAGAAGCGCAGTTGTTTTTTTTTTATTTCATTTTTAACCCTTATAGCATGCTATTCTCAGCTTGCATGGAAAAATCCTGCTGACAGATTCCCTTTAAAAACTCATGTGTGAGGCTTCATTCAAATATCTGTTCTATACATATACCAGCTGTAGTACCTGATGTTGCCTGGGATAGTAACTGTCTCCCTGCTTCTCTTCCAGTCTCTCTCTGTCTCCCTCTCTGTCTGTCTTTCTCTCTGTCTCTCTCTTTCTGACTCTCTTTCTGTCTGTCTCTCTATCTTTCTCTATCTCTTTGTCTGTCTTTGTCTGTCTCTCTGTCACTTTCCCTGTCTGTCTCTCTATCTCCTTCCCTGTCTGTCTGTCTCTTTCCTTGTTTGTCTGTCTCTGTCTTTCTGTCTCTATCTGTCTCTCTGTCTCTTTCCCTTTCTATCTTGCTATCTCTTTCCCTTTCTGTCTGTCACTTTCCCTGTCTTTCTGTCTCTTTCCCTGTCTGTCCCTCTATCTCTCCCTGTCTTTCTATCTCTTTCCCTGTCTGTCTCTGTTTGTCTCTTTCCCTGTCTTTCCCTTTCTGTCTCTTTCCCAGTCTCTTTCCCTGTCTGTCTCTTTGTCTGTGTCTGTCTCTTTGTCTGTGTCTATCTGTGTCTGACTGTTTCTTTGTCTCTGTCCATCTCTGCCTATCTCTGTTTGTCTGTCTCTTTCCCTGTCTCTTTGTATGTCTGTCTGTCTCTGCCTGTCTCTGTATGTCTCTTTCCCGTCTATCCCTTTTTTATAAATATAACATGTACCCATTATTTTCTCTTCCACTGTTCACGTCTGTGATTTTTTTTGGCAATGTCTGTCTGCAAAAAGCACAAGCACCCCATCTAAGTGCAATCTGTGCTGCCCATTTTTAATTTTGCATTTGGTACGAGAAGCCTTTCCATTTTTATTCTTTTTCACATGAAAGAATAACTGACGTTAATTGACAGTTAAAACTGACATTAACCAAACACTGGTGAAACTCAGATCCAAAACACTTATGAAAATTGGTCTATTTTTCACTTATGTAAAATAATAGATGTCTGAATGAGGCCTAAATGTGTTGTGAAGTTTCTAACATATAAATGAGTTGCAAACTTACATTGGCCTACAAGCTGACATTATACATCGACTTCTTTTGGCTAACATATGCAGGCGCTGACACACAGTTTTTCTTGTCTGACAGCCACCTGATCTGTCATGATTGACTTGTGACCATTCCCCATTACATGTATTTCAGGATGGCTTGTCATTTTACTGCATAAACAAGGTTTCATTCTTTTTGCACTAATTTAAGAGGATACAATTGTAGTAAGGTATACGTGGCAATTTTTTATTTCTACAGCTCACTTGCCAACAGTTTTGGTGCAGCCCATTAGAAGATTTTCACACAAGCAGTATCTCATGTAATGTAATCTCATTCCAATACAGTAATTTAGTTTTGTGGTTTCTGAAGGTAGTAAGTAAAATGTATTATTTTATTTTGCTAATTCTTCCAATATTTGACCACATAAAATAAAAGCCACATGGCACCTTCTAAGATATGATGGAGCTCTGAAAAATAAATATAATTTAGATTCATATAGCAAGGATTATGCCTACTGCTTTTTTTCCATAGTAGATATTTAAAATATTTATATCCCCTGCTTCTGCTTATGTTTTAGGTCACTATTACGGATGAGCGAACCTGAATTGTAGAGTTCGGGGTTCATACCGAACACCGGGTATCCGGGTCCAAGACCCGAACACAGACTCTTACTTGTACGTCTGGTTCCTGTTTGGGTTTGTCATATGGATAAAGCTTGTTGAAAGTTTGCAGAGAAACCAATCACGAAGCTTTTCCGGTGTTGGCACTTCCGGCCCCACCGCAGCCATGTTAAGTATTGGAATTGCCGTGATTGTTAGGCTCACCATTGTAAAAAAAAATAAATTAAAATTTACTTTGTTTCTTGCCCTGTTTTTTATATTCAGCTCAGGCAAAGCAGAAGCTACAGAAAAAAGGATTTTTCAGCTCACCTGCTGCCCGGACTGTTGGATATCTTGGGTGCTCAGCATCCGCTGGTAAGTTCCAACCAGCTGCAGATAAGTAACATAGAAGGGAATAGGATCCGGCACAAATTCCTTGTTTAAGATAAAATCATCATATTCTTTATTCCAAAAGTTTTAAAATCGCACGAAGACCGAAAAACAGTATTATAACATGGAGATGCTTAACGCGTTTCGGACTACAGGTATAAAAACAAAAGAGTCCTTAATCATAAGTATTCTTATGATTAAGAACTCTTGTTTTTATACCTATAGTCTGAAACGCGTTAAGCCTTTTCAATATTATAATACTGTTTTTCGGTCTTCATGGGATTTTAAAACTTTTGGAATAAAGAATATGATGATTTTATCTTAAAGCAGAAGCTACAGTTTGCTTTACCATGGCTTCTTATAAAAAAAGAGGGGATTTAAAAAAAAATGCCTTGGGGCCCCACATTTTTTATAACCAACCAAGAAAAAGTTGACAGTTGGGGACTAGTATTTTCAGGGCGACAATAGGTATGGTTATTGCCCCCTCCTAGCCTGAAAATACTTGCCTGCAGCTGGATCAGAAGTGGCGTATTCATTACATGCACCAAGTCTTGTGCTTTACCAAGCTTTTTACAATTACCCTGGTGTGGTGGCAAGAGGGGTAATATATGGGGTTTACGACAGCTTTGATTGATTTGTCAAAAATCACATCTGCCATCAAGCCCTACGTTAGTAATGGGGTGAAATCTATGAGACACCTCCCCATTTCTAACCTGTAAGTCAAAATAAATTAACACAAACACGGAAAAATCCTTTACTTAAAATAAAATATACACACAGCCTCTTTCACCCTTTTATTAACCCCCATATACACCTGCAGGTCCAACGTAATCCACTTGACATCCCACGATGATCCCACCACCATCCAGAGGCTGCAGTGACAGAAAATGTGATCGCTCACTGCAGACTCCAAGACACAATGAAGAAATTGGGGAGTCCGGCTGTGCCTTATCGCACTTTGTTCACCGGAAGTCACAGGTTCCACGGTACCAAGTGTGGCCACTAGTGAACACACTGATGTCAGTCAGGGCACTAGAGTTCACACTCGGGGGCTCCCCCATTGCCTTCAGTGAACTCAGATGAACCCACTGCTTGATTGCCAGACTGCTGTGCGGCCATGTCCCTCAATCCAAAAATCTGGTAGTCAGGTTACTGGCGTTCACACTGGGAGCTCACTGCTACCATCAGTGAACTCAGTTGAACCTGTTGCTGGATTGCTGGACTGTTGGATAGGGGGACATGACGGTACATATGTAAATGCTTTAGAGCCCATATATATGGGAATCATGGAGGTTTCATGGTTAGCATTGTTACCTTGCAGAGTTGGGGTTCCACAAAGGATAACATCAAAAAGGAGTTTGCACGTTCTCGTGTATGCATGGATTTTCTCTAATACTCCAAAGACTGTGAACCCTGACAGGGATAGTGATAATGAACCATTGTGGAATTTAGTGGTGTTATGTATAAGCAAGTAAATTAAGTAATAGCACACATATAAATCTCCCACATACAACCTTTGTGCAATAATATAAAATATTATATTAATACCCAGATTAGATATACAAAACATTATATACAACATACTGCAGGTGAAATATGTATTGAACACATCACCAATTTTCTAAGTAAATATGTTGCTAAAGAAGCAATTGACATAAATGTCTCATCAGATGTTGGTAACAACCCATCCAACCTACACAGGCAAAAAAAATCTAACCATAGGTGTCAATAAATGACGTTATATGTAATAAGGAAAAATGACACAGGGAAAAAGTATTGAACACATTAAGAAAGGGATGTGCAAAAATTCATGGAAAGTTATGACACCAGCTGAAATCAGCAATCCTGTCACTTGGTGAAAAACATCAGCTGGTTTAACTGATTGCCTTTAAAAGGTGTCTCATTACCAAGGTGCCAAACAAGAAACATGTCAGTGATTTGGTTGGAAAACATACTGATGCATTGGTCATAGAAGACGTTCAACTACTGGAAGCTCCAGTAATCATTGTAGGAACCATAATATGAATGTGGAAAAAACATAATTTCACCATCACCATAAACCAACCATGACTAGGTTTTCCCTCAAGATTTGTCTGAAATCTTGAGGAAAAACCTAGTCGTGGTTGGTTTATGATGATAGTGAAATTATGTTATTTCCACAGTGAAAAAGTGAAAAGAATTAGATAAGTTGTCTAGAAGCCATGTACAACCTGTAGAAAGCTACAGAAATACCTGGAATCATTAGGTGCAATTGTTTCAAAGAAAACAAAAAGTGATGCACTCAAGCGCCATGGACTTTGAGCGCTCACCATGCAAGACTCTGAACAAAAAGTATGTTCAAGCGTGTTTAAAGTTTGCTCAATAACATTTAGATAAGCCTGTGAAATACTGAGAGGATATTGTGTAGTCAGATGAGACAAACGTTGACGTCATGGATGCCATAATACACACCATGTTTAACACTAGAAGTCCCAGAAATTTCGAGCTCCCCCTGAAGTCCCGAAAGAGGGTCAAATGACCTGAATAGAACTAACTAGAAACTAAATGGCTAAACTCAATGGAAAACAACAACTTCCTGTGGCGCGACAGTAATGGCCTTAATTACAGAACAAAAGACGGTGATTATAGGATGTTAGCTAAAATCCTTCAGGTCATTCGACTGTCTCTGGGTTCCAAAGGTAGAAATGTTAAATGACCCCTCTCTGGGACTTCTAGTGTTAAAGGCCAAAAACCACTGCATATCACCCCAAAAATGCTATACCAACAATGAAGTTTGGAGGTGGAAACTTCATGTGATATGGCTGATTTTTCAGTGTATGACACCAGCAAACTTCAGGTAATTGAAGGGAACATGAATGGACAAGTATACAGAGACATTCTTGATAAAAAATCTGCTGCCATATACAAGGAGGATGTGTCATGCTTTGTATGTGGGAATACCAGATGAACGGCAAAAGGAGGGAGAGGGAAACCCTGTCTCTACGGAAGGGGAAGATGGTTATGCCTGGTAAAACCTACTGGTAGCCCCTGGCTCTCACGGCGTCCCTAAATAGATTCCACACCTATATGCCGATCAGGATACCTAGACCCTGGCTGACCCTGAAATAGGCAGTAGGTAGTGACAGGATGGGATGAGCACTAGGTGGCATGGTGGCTCAGTGGTTAGCACTGCAGTCTTGGGTCCTAGGGTCAAATCCCACCAAGGACAACATCTGCAAGGAGTTTGTTTGTTCTCTCCATGTTTGCGTGAGTTTCTTCAGACCTTTTAACTACTTCATTGATTACAGGTTAACGAGGGAGACGCCTTCAGAGTTAATTGCAGCCCTTAGAGTCCCTTGTCCAATTACTTTTGGTCCCTTGAAAAAGAGGAGGCTATGCATTACAGAGCTATGATTCCTAAACCCTTTCTCCGATTTGGATGTGAAAACTCTCATATTGCAGCTGGGAGTGTGCACTTTCAGCCCATATTATATATATAATTGTATTTCTGAACATGTTTTTGTAAACAGCTAAAATAACAAAACTTGTGTCACTGTCCAAATATTTCTGGACCTAACTGTATATATATATATATATATATATATATATATATATATATATATACTAGAAGGTAACCCGATTCTACGCATCGGGTATTCTAGAATTTACGTATTGTGTAGTTAATGTATGATTTTTGTTATATATATATATATATATATATATATATATATATATATATATATATATATATATATATATATAGATGTTGTTGACTGTAGTTACCAAGTGTTTGTGTAGGGCGCTGTACATGTTCTGGGTGTTGTCTGGGTGTGGCGGGGGGTGAGAGCGGTGCTGTATGTGTGTTACGTGTGTTGCGTTGTTTGTAGAGCGCTGTGTGTCTGTAGCGTTGTGTGTGTGTGTTGCGTGGTTTGTGTGGGTGTGGTGTGTTTTGGGGGGAGGTATGTTTTGTGCAATGTGTGTGTGTTGTGCGGTATGTGCGTATATTTATGTATGCCGCGGTGTTTGTGTGTTCTGTGTGTGCAGCGTTGTCTGTGTGTGTGGGTGTCTGTGTAGGGCGGTGTTTGTGGTTCCCAGTGTGTGTGTGTGGTGTGTTGTGTGTGTGTGTGTGTTGGGGGGAGGTGTGCACCTCCCATCGTGCTCCATCCCCCATGCTGTGCACCCCCCATCGTGCTCCATCTGCCATGCTGCGCACTCCCAAACATGCTCCATCCGCCATGCTGCGCACTCCCAAACGTGCTCCATCCGCCATGCTGCTCACTCCCAAATGTGCTCCATCTGCCATGCTGCGCACTCCCAAACGTGCTCCATCCGCCATGCTGCGCACTCCCAAACGTGCTCCATCCGCCATGCTGCGTACTCCTAAACGTGGTCCATCCGCCATGCTGCGCACTCCCAAACGTGCTCCATCCGCCATGCTGCGCACTCCCAAACGTGCTCCATCCGCCATGCTGCGCACTCCCAAACGTGCTCCATCCCTAATGCTGCGCACTCCCCATCGTGCTCCATCCCCCATACTGCGCACCCCCCATCGTGCTCCATCCCCCATGCTGCACCAGCATCAGCCTCTCTGCCCCCAGCATCAGCCTCTCTCCTCCCAGCATCAGCCTCTCTCCTCCCAGCATCAGCCTCTCTCCCCCCAGCATCAGCCTCTCTCTTCCCAGCATCAGCCTCTCTGTCCCCAGCATCAGCCTCTCTGTCCCCAGCATCAGCCTCTCTCCTCCCAGCCTTAGCCTCCCCCAGCATCAGCCTCTCTTCTCTCAGCCTCCCCCCTACCAGCCTCCCTCCTCCCAGCCTCCCCCAACATCAGCCTCCCAGCCTCACCCAGCATCAGCCTCCCCTTCCCAGCCTCCCCCAGCATCAGCCGCTCGCCTCCCAGCCTCCCCCAGCATCAGCCTCTCTCCTCCCAGCCTCCCCCAGCATCAGCCTCACTCCTCCCAGCCTCCTCCAGCATCAGCCTCTCTCCTCCCAGCCTCCCCCAGCATCAGCCTCCCTCTCCCAGCCTTCCCCAGGATCAGCCTCTCTAATCCCAGCCTCCCTCCTCCCAGCCTCCCCAGCATCAGTCTCCCCCTCCCAGCCTCCCCCAGCATCAGCCTCTCTCCTCCCAGCCTCCCCCAGCATCAGCCTCTCTCCTCTCAGCCTCCCCCAGCATCAGCCTACACCCTCCCAGCCTCCCCCAGCATCAGCCTACCCCAGCATCAGCCTACCCCAGCATCAGCCTCTCTCCTCCCAGCCTCCCCCAGCATCAGCCTCCCCCTCCCAGCCTTCCCAGAATCAGCTTCTCTCCTCCCAGCCTCCCCCAGCACGCCGTGCTCCTCTGCCAACACTCACAGATCCGATCGCATACACTCACACACACACACTCACACATCTGAACATACTCACACACATCCGATCGCATACACTCACACACACACTGAAGATATCACACATACGCGCTCACACTCACAACATTCGGAGATATCACATGCTTCTGGCCATGTGATCCTCCGGCAGGTCCTGGAAGGTCTCTCCACAGTATCGCCGCCAAGAAGCAAGCGATATCCCAGGATGTTGCGAGTGTGTGGATGCGATGTGATGTGTGTGTGAGAGTGAGTGTGATCTGATGTGTGTGTGTGTGTTGTTATGTGTATGCGTGTGTATGTTCCGCCGCTGCAGGACCTTGATGCGCTGGTAACTATGCTACCATGGTTACCAGCGTATCCCATCCCCCGCTCGCACGGGAGCCCACACCAGCATACGGCGGCAACCCCAGCAATGCGAGGGTATGTGTTGGCTGGGTTGGCGGCGTACGCTGATGTGGGCTCCCGGGGGTACAGTACTCACCTGGGAGTCATGACTCTGTGTCGGTTTGGGGAATGCGTGTGGGGAGCGGGGCCAGAGCGAGCATGCATTGCGTGAGGTGGGCAGGGTGTGGCCGAGTTGGCAATGCGTGCAGGATGCCGGGGCGAGAGGCCAATATGTGTGTGGGTGGAGCCTGGGCGAGCGGCCAATCCGTGCGGGGGGGGCGGGGCCATGGCGAGCCCAGCGGCCAATCAGCTTTGTGTCACCGTAAGGACACAATTTTGGAGCAAGACAGAAAGTCAGACAGACAGACAGAATAAGGCAATTATATATATATATATATATATATATATATATATATATATATATATACAGGAGATATCAAGATAGTATAAATATGCATATCAGATCCATAAAATAAATGAAATACACTGACAATATTAGTCTAATGGAGCACAAGGATGGACCCAATGCAATCGGTATATTACAGACTGGTCTATTGCTAAACAGAATATAAATAGAAAAGCACATTGACCATATACTAGCATTGAGAGGAAAAAAATATAGGTAGATTAGTTATAAAGAGACCTCTGCCTTGCCTGAGACAATATAGTACTAATGACCAATTATAAACAATTCATAAAGTTCTGATACCAAATGATTTGAAGCAGAGCTGAGGATATAAACACACTACAAATAAAGAAAATAAGCAGGCTCACCAGTACTGGAAAAGAGGTCTCTGGTGGGAATGGTGTCCGTCCCAACATATATTTCGGTGTTCTGCCTTCATCAGGGATCAGCGCCATTAATAAAGTGTGCGGTTTAAAAAGGAGATGACTTCCAATCAGGAGGAGGCACCCAGTGGGATGACGCATGTGTGTCCCTTGCAACGAGGACATCCATCAGCCACAGCGTCCCACACCATGTGACAGCACAGTAACATACACAAGGCATATGAAATTCATCACATGATGCATTAAGATACAGCGTACCAATGGAGGACCAAGCACCAAGGATACCCGCAGTCAGCTACCTGTCAAGTGGAGTCGAAGGTGTGCCTGTGGACATACAGTATATAGTTGAGTCATAAATGACTGTGCAGATAAATATTTATGGTAAAAGCCAGAGGTTCTAACAGTACCCATATACATATGGCCAGGCAGCACAACGCCAATTGTGTCACATTGTGAAAGATGTATAGCACAATTAAGATAATAAACACACATGCAACTAAAACACTAATGAAATATGTATCTGTATGAGAACATAGAGCAATCCATACAAAAATAACTATACTTAAGGATATATCACATTACCGTAATAAAGCTAATAGCACATAATTATGTACAAAAACATGTGAAACCCATCAAACATATATGGCTCAATTTATTATATATAAATATACTATGCTATAAATCATAGAATAGCAGCACATACAGTATATATACATATACAGATGTAATCAAGTCATAGGTGTAATTAAATTAACTACACAAACGTGCAACATGTGCAATACAAATACATACAAAAAGGCATACTTACAGTATTCCATGCTGCCATGGAGCGGCAGATGCATCGATAAAACAGATCTCCAAATGAAAGTCCATGCTGTGCAAGATAGACTACACAAAACGTCTGAAATAGCACAATTAAGGATACCCACAGGGGAAAAGATACATAAAACCATAAAAACATATTAAACGCATATATATATATATATATATATATATATATATATATATATATATATATATATATATATATAAACATTACTATTACCATGATGGCAAAAGTGCTTCGAAAAAGAGAACAAAATTAATATTTTCATTAAGACTCATTGGGTGCAGTGTACAAAGGGTCCAAATCCACTTGGATTCTAAGCTTCCTAATTTCGGACTGATCTTTCCCCCACAAATTTTAATATGAATCTGGTCAATAACTGAGAATTGCTCCATTAGATTGATGATGTAACCTGAAATTTAAGGTAGTGTTTTGAGGATAGAGATATCTATGGCCTCCGCAGCAGCCATTATTCCATTGATGTGTTCCATTATGCATATTTTGAGCTGAGGTGTAGTCAGTCCGATGTACACCTTGGAACAGGGACCGACAGCATAGTATATTACTGCTGGGGTGGTACATGTGATAAATTTTTAGTTTTTATATAGTTCAGATCCCCAAGAATTTTTGAATGTGTAGTCTGTACACAGGCCACGCAACGTCCACATGGGACACAGCCATGTCTGAGAGTGATGGAATCCAAACTAGATGGCACACTATTCTCCACATAGTGACTGCTAATGAGATGGTCTTGCAGGTTTTTAGATCTGCAAATTGTGATCTTAGATAAGACATGATCGGCTTGTAAAATAGGCCAAGATTTTTACAGACATTGCCTCATAAGTGAGAATTATGCATGATAATTGGTCAAAAACCTGACCTGTTGAGTATTTCTAGACTCTTTGGGAGCATACAGTAACTCATTGCAGGAGAATATTTGGCTTTATTCTATGCTTTTTTTTATCATGCATCAGCTGTAGCCATGCTCATAAAACCTTTGGTTCAGGTCATATGCTTGTCTCCAAAAATTAGAGTCCACCAAACAGATCCTGAGAAGCCGCAGGAACTGTCCAATTTGGACCGAACAAATCATATATTGGGGTGTGCAGAGGAAGCCTGCCTAAAGATGCCAGTCTGTAGAATGCTAGCTCCATCTTTCTTTAGTTTATCATCTAGAAAGTCAATAGCTTCTCTACTGTGTTGGTAAGTAATATGGAAATTTTGATCATTATTGTTTAATGATGTCATAAATTGATATACAAAAATTTGCCAGTTTACCGGTGTTCGTAGATGTCTGTGGAACACTTCCAAGGAATTTACAAATGGAGATTCGAAAGGAAAGGGGTGGGAGGCAGCCACTTGAGTCAAAGGCAAGAAAAGTTTAAAAATCCAGTTGAAAAAAATGTATTGAAAAAGTTTTTCTTCAATTCAAAAATAGCCTTTATTATACAAATTTTAAAATCGAATGTTCTACAGTCTGGGGCAGATAAAGAGGTGTTAGTCACACAGGACTGCGCGTTTCAGCGTTGTCTCACGCCTTCTTCAAGATCAGTATGAGACAACGCTGAAACGCATAGTTCTGTGTGACTAACACCTCTTTATCTGACCCGTACTGTGGAATATTGGATTTTAAAATGTGTATAATAAAGACTATTTTTTAATTGAAGAAAAACATTTCCAATACATTTTTTCCCACTGGATTTTTCTCTTTTTCTTGGCTTTGAATCAGATGTCATAAATTCATGTAGGGAATGCTCAGATACCTGCCAGATCAAGAAAATATCATTAATGCACTTCACCCAGAAAAGGACGATTTCCATTGATGAATGCTAATCATACAGGAAAAGGTCCATCTCCCACAGCCCCAGGAACAGGTTAGTATAGGAGGGAGCAAAGGAGGTCCTAATAGCTGTTCCCTGGAGCTGCAGGTAGAAAGACTCATTAAAATTAAAAAAAAGGACAACATATATTCAAATAACTCAGGAATAAGATAAATTATGTTTTTAGGCATATTGGACATACTAAAATAAAACCAGACTGCTGTCAATCTGTCAGAATGCCTTATATTGCTGTAGAGTGATTCCACTCTAGAGAGACCAATACCCCTATCCGATATTTGTCTTGCCCCACATGTGGATGTATTTTTAATAGAACTATTCAAATAAAATTGGTTTGCAAAAAGAAAAAAAAATGTAAGAACATCTACTGAGTCCTGGAATTTGTCCGCTGGAGTCTTTGGACAACCATTTTTACATTAACCCCTTCACGACCGCGGTCAGTAAAATTACGTCCTATTTTAACGTGACTTAACGACCAGGGACGTAATTTTACGGCCTAAACTTCATTTGATTGCCGTGGCCATAGCAACGGCTTTCAAATGATGTCCCCTGCTGTTTCTTACAGCAGGGGACCTTTGCTTGACCCCATGGGGGGTGGCATCGCCAACCCCCATCGACGATCGATGTGATTGGCTGTTCAAATCTGAACCGCCAAACACATCATTCGCACTGATTTCGGCAAAAAATAATGCCCAAATTAGTGCGATACTATGAGATCCTGCTATGAGATGCCATAGAAGGTACAGCAGATCATAGGTGAATCTCAAACATGCCGCCCCCAGCCCCTGCAGCACTGATTGGAGCGATCGTGCTATGACGCGCAATCGCTCCAATCAGTGTGCAGTAGGGCGGTCTGATCTGCGGGTGGCCGCCCTCCCCAGGCCTGTGCTGGCCTGCGAGCCCTCCCCCAATGTGTCTGCAGCGTGGAGTGGCTGGTACTTGTGGTACCACACCACCACTGCCGCCGCTGATGTCACCGCTTCTGCGCCTGCTCCACGTGAGTATTCCACTCCCCTTGCAGCCCGTGCGCGCTCCCATTATGGCCCCTGCGCGCTCCCGTTATGGCCCCTGCGCGCTCCCGTGATGGCCCCTGCCCGTGCCCTCCGCGGTCTGCCCCCCCACGCCCCGATCTGCCCCCGACATCCCAATCTGCTCCCCCTGCGATCTGCCTGCCTCCTCTGTCATCTCTATTCTGCTTCCTTCCTTCCTTCTTTGCTTCTCCGGTATCCCCCTCTGCTCTCCCGCGCCCCCCTCTGCCCTCCCCCTCCCCTCTCCCCTTGATGTCCTCTTACCTGCCTTCACCGGGTCGTCAGATTTCTTCACTGGCCCAGATTTCTTCACATCTGCCTCCATCTCTGGGTCCTTCTTCCTGGGTCTTCTGCTGATCTCTCCAACGTCCTGCCTGCTGCTCCTGTACAGATGTCTATCTCGCTTGCCTTCTGTTCCTCCTGCTACTCCTCTGGGTACTGTGAGTATAACTTTTTTTTTTCCCGGTATCCTGTCCATTTTTACATCTGATCTGTCCGTGCGTCCCTCCGAGCACTGATCACGGATGCAGATAACGGATCTGCATCCATGGTCAATTTTTGGTGTGACTTTTTTTTTCCGTATCCCCAGCGCGTTTTGTATCGCGTCTGTCCATGCATCCCGCCAATCGCTGATCAGGGATGCAGATAACGGATCAGCATTCCTGCTCAATTTTTGGCGTGACTTTTTTCCGTATCCCCGACGCTTTTTGTATCGCATCTGTCCGTGCGTCCCGCCGAACGCTGATCAGGGATGCAGATAACGTATCTGCATCCCTGCTCAATTTTTGGCGCGACTTTTTTCCGTATCCGCGACGCTTTTTGTATCGCATCCGTCCGTGCGTCCCGCCGAATGCTGATCAGGGATGCAGATAACGGATCTGCATCCCTGTTCAATTTTTGGCGTGACTCTTTTCAGTATCCACAAAGCTTTTTGTATCGCATCCGTCCGTGCGTCCCGCCAAGCGCTGATCAGGGATGCAGATAACGGATCTGCATCCCTGCTCAATTTTTGGCGTGACTTTTTTCCGTATCCCCGACGCTTTTTGTATCGCATCTGTCCGTGCGTCCCGCCGAGCGCTGATCAGGGATGCAGATAACGGATCTGCATCCCTGCTCAATTTTTGGCGTGACTTTTCCTTTTTTTCCATATCACCGACGCTTTTTGTATCTCATCCGAATGTGCGTCCTGCAGCAGTCGATCAGTGCACCGCGTCTGTGCGTTTGAAAAAGTCAAATGGCGTTCCTTCTCTTCTGAGCCCCACCATGCGCCCAAACATTTGATTTCCACCACATATGAGGTACTTGCGTACTCAGGAAAAATTGCACAATACGTTTTATGGTGCAGTTTTTCCTGATACCATTGTTAAAAAAAAAAAAAAGCTACCTGGTTGATGCAAAAATTTTGTGGTAAAAAAAAAAAAAAAAAATGTTCACGGTTCAATGTTATCAACTGCTGTGGAGCCCCTGGGGGTGGGATGGGGTCACTTGTGAGGGAGCTCCACTGTTTGGGCACCATAGGGGGTCTCCAAACATGACATAGTGTCCGCTAATGATTCCAACCAATTTTGCTGTCAAATGGTGCGCTCTCTATTCTGAGCCCTGCCATGCGCCCAAACAATTACATTCCACCACATATGAGGTATCGTCGTACTCAGGAGAAATTGCACAATACGTTTTATGGTACATTTTTTCCTGATAACCTTGTGAAAAAAAAAGCTACGTGGTTCAAGTAACAGTTTTGTGGTGAAAAAAAAAATTGTATTCATGGCTCAACATTATCAACTTGTGTGGAGCCCCTTGGGGCTCGCTAAACATCTAGATAAATTCCTTGAGGGGTCTAGTTTCCAAAATGGGGTCACTTGTGGGGGAGCTCCATTGTTTAGGCACCTCAGGGGGTCTCCAAATGCAACATTACGTCAGCTAATGATTCCAACCAATTTTGCTGTCAAATGGTGCTCTTTCTCTTCTGAGCCCCGCCATGTACCCAAACAATTTTTTTTTTCCACCACATATGAGGTATCGTTGTACTCAGGAAAAAATGCACTATAAATTTCATGGTGCATTTTTTCCTGATACCCTTGTAAAAAAAAAGCTACCTAGTTGAAGCAACAGTTTAGTGATAAAAATTGTATTTTTTTCTTTTCATGGCTCAACGTTATAAACTTCTGTGAAGCCCCCAGGTGTTCAAAGTGCACACCAAACATCTAGAAAAATTATTTGATGGCTCTAGTTTCCAAAATGAGGTCACTTTTGGGGGAGCTCCATTGTTTAGATACCTCATGGGGTCTTCAAACCCGACATTGCGTCCGCTAATGAGTGCAGCTAATTTTGCACTCAAAAATTCAAATTTCGCTCCTTGCCTTCTGAGCCCTGCCGTGTGCCCAAACATTTGATTTCCACCACATATGGGATATCTGCGTACTCAGGAGAAAATGCACAATACATTTTATTGTGCATTTTTTCCTGATACCCTTGTGAAAAAAAAGCTACCTAGTTAAAGCAACAGTTTTGTGGTAAAAAATATTTTTTTTCTTTTCACGGCGCAACATTATAAACGTCTGTGAAGCCCCCAGAGGTTTAAAGTGCTCACCAAACATCTAGAAAAATTATTTGAGCTCTCTAGTTTCCAAAATGGGGTCACTTGTGGGGTAGCTCCATTGTTTAGGCACCTCAGGGGGTCTTCAAACCCGACATGGCGTCCGCTAATGAGTGCAGCTAATTTTGCAGTCAAACATTAAATGGCGCTCCTTCCCTTTCGAACTCTGCCGTGAGCCCAAACAATTGATTTTTACCACATATGGGGTATCAGCGTACTCAGGAAAAAATGCGCAATAAATTGTAGGGTGCACTTTCTCTTTTCTTCCTTGTGAAAATTAAAATTTTATGGCTAAAGTAACATTTTTGTGTTAAAAAGTAAAATTTTCATTTTTTCCTTCCACATTGCTTTGGTTGCTGTGAAGCACCTAAAGGATTAATAAACTTCTTGGATGTGGTTTTGAGCAGAGTGAGGGGTGCAGATTTTAGAATGGGGTCACTTTTAAGTATTTTCTGTCACCTCGGCCTCTCAAAGTCACCTCAAATGTGATGTGGTCCTGAAAAAAAATTCTTTTGTAAATTTTGTTGGAAAAATGAGAAATTGCTGATGAACTTTGACCCCTTCAAACTTTCTAACGAAAAAAAAATTTGTTTCGAACATTGCGCTGATGTAAAGTAGACATGTGGGAAATTTTATTTAGTAACTATTTTGTGTGACATATTTCTCAGATTTAGAGGCATAAATTTTCAAAGTTTGAAAATTGCGAAATTTTCAAACTTTTTGCAATAAATGCAAAAAATATCAGCCTATATTTACCACTGACATGAAGTACAATATGTCACGAAAAAACAATCTCAGAATCGCCAGGATCCATTGAAGCGTTCCAGAGTTATAACCTGTCAAAGTGACACTGGTCAGAATTGCAAAAAATGGCCCGGTCATTAGGGTGTTTTAGTGGCCGGGGGTGAAGGGGTTAAATTTAGACACAGGGGGAGAAAGACAATCCCTTGTCCAGGAGTGAAAGATTCATCAGTGACAAAACATGTGTACCTTATTATTAGAGATGAGCGACCCTCCCAAGGTTCGATTCTTTTCGTATTTGCTGACTTTACCTGTGTTCACCAATTAATTCGACAAATGGCTCGATGAATAAAACCAAACCCAATTGAATTCAATTGGAGGTAAAAGCAAAAGGCATAAACAACATCTTTAGGGGGGCCCAAAAGCTGCTAAAAAAAGCTTAAACTATTCTACAATGGAGCCCAACTGTTGTGCACAACCATTAGCTTCCTAGACTATTAAGATAAGAAATATTGAGGTGCATGAGTGACAGGTATAGGCCTCTTGGGCTGGGAGCCTCATACCTTATGCAACAACTCAAACTGCTTTTCCTCAATTGCCCAATATTACCCATAGTGTTTTGGCCCAGCAATGAAGAATGGGCCAAACAGCAGAACGAGTCTAGCCTAGAATTTACAGCTTTAAAATTAAGTGGTGGATAAGTGACAAAAGCAGGCCTTTTCCTCAGAGACTCCAGCCACTAAAGACAAGACACAACTTTTACACTCAACTTGGAGTTTCCACATTTCCAAAAATTAGAGGGAGACACCAAAACAGTGGTATCAATTGCCCCAGAGTACTTATAGTGTTTTGGCCCAGCAGTGAAGCATGAGCTATGCAGCAGACAAGGTCTGGCCCAGAATTTAAAGGCTTTCAAATGAAGATGTGGAGGAGTGACAGGAGTAGACCTATTCGGCTGAGATTGCAGTACAGACAAGACAAAACTTGGACACCAAACTTGGTGTCTCCACAATTTCAAAAATTATGGACAGACAGTGGTATCGATTGCCCCACAGTACCCATAGTGTCTTTGCACAGCAGTGAGGCATGGGCCATGCACCATACAGAGATAGTTGTGACTAAGGAGGAAGCAACAGGAGGATGAATAAGAGGATTATAAGGTGTTTCATTCATATAAATAAAGCCAATATGTAAACGTAACAGCACTGTATACACCGTTTGATTGTTGCACCACCAAGTCACTTGCTAGTAACATCAGCAGCAGTAGTAGCCACAGAAGCCACGAGAGAGATGTCACAGACTGCAATAACCCTAGATCAATGCAGCACACTGAAAACTACACTATCGCCTAGTCTTCACAATCTGCAACTGGGGTGGAAAAATCATTGGAGATCCAAGATTTGATCAACTTGATGAAAATTAGGCAGTCTACACTTTCAGGAGACAGTTTAATGGGTGTATCCTTCAAGACACCATGAGCAGCATTGAAAACACATTCTGAGAGAATGCTGTCTGCAGGGCATGACAAAACCTCCAAGGAGTACCTGGCAAGCTCAGGCCACTCTTCCATTTTTGAAGACCTAAACACAAAAGGGTCCAAGCCCACCAGTAGAATCGACAATGAGCTGTTAATACTCCTGCACCATCCTCTCCAGTCGCTCGCTATGTATCAGACTTGTACTCTGTTCTACTGGTGCATGGGATGGTCTAAAAAAAAGGTGTCACAACTAACAAATTGTTTCTGTCAGTTAAAATGCTGCTGCTTCTGCTGCTGCTAATGTTTCTGCGATGATGACTCCACGTTCCCGGGGTTGGAAGTCTAGAACAGCGATGCACATTGTGTACCTTATTGCTGTCTTGGATAAAACCACTCTTAAGATTGCATACAAATTGGTTTCAATACTCCAGCATGTGTGCGTCCCTTTCCAGGGGGAGAAGCATCTGGTAAAATTTACTTTTGTACCATGGATCAAACAGAGTGGCAACTCAGTAGTCAGCACTATTTAACAATTAATTATTTAACAATTAAGGAATCATGTTGCAGATAGTGAAGCAAGAAGGCACTCATGTGTCACATGCCTCTGTGAGGTCCAAGTCCATGGTGTGGTGGTGGTGGGGTTACATTCAAGCTTGCATTCTATGTCTCCTCCCACCAACTATGGACAAGAGATTGGGGATCAATATCTTCTTTATCTCCTTACTGTTGTGCATCCATCACTTCTTCCTCATCATCCTCCATTTGTTCCACAGCTCCTGCACCTTCACTAATAGTTTGTCTGGTACCATGAACCCCCCTCGATCGCTGTACTCTATGCTTCCATGCCACCCGCCTGTGCAATGACAGTCCGGTAGGCCGCAAGACCTCTGCAGTGATACAAGTTGATTAGCCGCATTGTGCGAAAGGCATACAGTGAGCACACAGCGAATAACGGGAAAGACACCAGAGGAGAGAGAGAGAAAGAGAGAGAGAGATTGAATATTTAGTTAGGTGAGTGGTTACAGCTGGGGTGACAGATTTAAGGAGTTGTGAGGGAACAGGGTCACTGGTGGAGGTAGAAGGGCAAGAAGATGCAAGGAGCCTGGTGACGACTTCTTCTATGACCGGATCAAAGGATGAAAGTGAGCTAAATGAAGAGTAGGAGGGCAGACAATGTGTGGTGTTATGAGGCTGTGAAGAAATTTCCTGGTGTATATGGTCAATTTTTTCTTTAAAATAATTGGCCAGGTCGTTGGCACTAAGGTTTGTGGTTGGGGCCAGAACTCTCGGTCCGAGGAGGGAGTGGAAAGTATCAAAGAGTCGTTTAGGATCGTTGGCTAGAGAAGTGATGAGAGTGTTAAAGTACACTTGTTTGGCAAGGTGAAGCGCAGCATTGTTTGTTTTGAGCATAAACTTATAATGGATTAAATAATTGGATAGATTGGATTTTCTCCTCAGAGGTTCAGCACACCTGCAGCACTGCTGGAAAAAACGTGTTTGCAACGTGTGCCAGGGCTGCTGCCATCTGCATCGAGTTGTTCTACATGTAGTAGGTGCAGCTTCATCCAGGGCCCTCTGCAGGGTTTTATTATAATGTTTTACAGCAGAGTCAGGACATGAGAGGGAGGATATTGGTGCCAATGATGACTGCAACTTCTTCAGAAATTTCTGGGTGTTAATGGCATGTATATCCTTATACGGGTGGTAAGAGGGAGTGTCCTGGGTGGGTTGACAGTTCTTGACCAAGAATGAAAGAAGATTGTGGTCAGAGAGTGGGAGAGGGGAGTTAGTAAAATCATACACTGAGCAGAGACAGGAGAAGGCCGGGTCCAGCGTATTCCTGCCTTCATGTGTAGGGAGAGCTAGTTAGTTGTGAAAGGCCAAAAGAGGAGGTTAGAGATAAAAGATGAATGGCAGCTGGGGAGATGGGATCATCAATAGGGATGTTAAAGTCCCCCATGACAACAGTGGGGAGGTCACAAGCTAGGAAATGTGGAAGCTAGGTGGCAAAATGATCAATTTATAGGCTGAAATAGCAATTTGTAGAAGGACTATACAATTAGCAATCACTAGATGATGAAATGATGGTTTGTTGAACACAATGTTCCCTACACTGTATTCCCCTGCACTTCCCTATTCTACACTATCGACCACCTAACTATCTTAACTACCTAAAATTAAACCCAGTAGCCAAGCTGTCTAGCAGCAGCGGCGGCATCAGCCTATCCCTAAGGTGTAGCAATCACAAAATGGCACCAATGCTGCATGTCCGCATTTTATATGCATAAGGACATGTGACATAGGCAGCCAATGGCACAAACCCTTCTGCCTGAACGTTATGGATGTTTTCTCTACCCTGACTGGCTGCCAGAACATCTGCACATAAAGTTAAAAAAAAACATAGTTCGCCGCTCCTCTGACCTCTCTCCACCACATCCCCTCATCAAAAAAGTTCCTACAGCCCCACTGTCAAAGCCAAAGTGATAATAAGGTAAAAGAAAAGCATTAGTGCAGCCATGAACAGTTACCAAAAAAAACCTATCTTGGCCAATTGTTGAGAAAATTCCTCATGAATTTGAGCCCAAGCTGAATGAGCCAAGGCTTGTACCGAATTTGAAGTTGGTGAACCTTTTTTGAACAAGTTCACTCATCTCTAATAGAGACCAACAAATCCAGGTCCCAGCTTCCAGAAATGGATCTTCAACTTATTATTCCCAGTAGGCAATCACACAGTCATACTTTGGTCTGAACCTGGCAAGCATTTTTTGTCAACCGTACTTTTTAGCTGTCTCTTATCAGCTTCAAATTACTCTGAACCCCTTTCCATACAGAAGAGAGTGATGAGGAAAAACGCTTCAGCTCAATATCCCTGAAGGTACCAAATTGCGGATGAAAATCGTATGCACCAAAGAATCGTGACTTGCCAGTAGACTCCTGGTGACAGTTGTTTAATGTAAAAATCCAGCTAACGGTAACATGTCCAATCCTGAAGGTTCTTGGAGACAAAGCACCTAAGGTAAGTTTCCAAACTTTGATTTAAGCGCTCGGTTTGACCATTTGACTGAGGATGGAGGGCGAGATGCACAAAATGCTTTCCAAAATTGGAAAACAAACTTGGTTCCCCGATCTGAGACCACATCGGAAGGAACCAAGTGAAGCTTAGGAGTGGCAGTGAGGGATTGGTAATTAATTTTTGTTATGGCCTGATACATCATGTAATATCCTTATGTTCATTGTTTGTTGCTATACACGCATTGCTGCTATATACCTTTTTTCTACCTGATTATATGTATATGCTGCTATGTATTTATGCACCCGGCACTTTAAATGGCTTTAACCCTTTGAAATATATATGAACTTGGACTCTATATATGTGCCATTTGATATTCATCTTGTGTCATGGTTCTTGATATAATATTAAATATTTTTGCTGGCTGTGAATAGCATTCTATCTATTCATTACACGTGAGATTACTATATATTATATGAGGCCACTCATTACCTTCTTCCATGTTTTTTCCCTCATGCTTTTTTCTGTGCACTTTGATTTTAAAGATGTGTGTTTAGTTTTTTAACCAATAAAAATATTTTTTTGCACAAATTATGTTTATGGAATATTTTGTGGGGTATATATACTTGTCTATATTCCTAAACTAAACCTTGATGGTTAATTTATGTGGGATGAATTTCTCTCTATTTATAGGATTTGTAAGTGACATCTAGCCCACCTAGGATTGAGATGTTTGGCAGACTCGAGATATGACAGGTTTTTATGGTCTGTGATTATGGTAGTGGCATGAATTGTCCCCTCCACCCAATGACACCTTTGTTCCAAAGCTAACTTAATAACCAACTGTTCTATACTGCCAACATCATAATTTCTCTTGGCTGAAGACAACTTCTTGGAAAAGAAAGCACATTGATGCCATTTACCAGGAGATGGACCTTGTGACGACACAGCCCCAACCCTCACCTCCAAAGCATCACATAAACAATAAAAGGTTGTGAAAAATCAGAATGAATGTTTTTATGTTCTGTGGAAAAGCATCTCTTTAAAGAAAAAATGTCTGCTGAGTGGAGTCCGACCATTTAGAGAAATCCAACCCTTTTTTTGTCATGTCATCAAGAGGCTTTACAATTACCAAATAATTCTGAATGCATTTGTGGTACAAAGTAGATACGTCAATTCTTATGTTTTGCCAGGCTCTACCCGATTGCATTGGTGCACTGGTAATCAGGGCAATACTTTTGTGGTTGATGTCAGCACTGAATTGATAGCTGGCATGGAGCCTCGGTGTCGGAAATGGATTGGGATCTATCATTAATCCATAAGTATTACCATGATTACTACCACACCAGGTCAATTGGAAAGTATTAGGCAAAGTGCCCGAATTGGTGCAACTTAAGAATGCAAAACTTCTGGTGTGGCTGCAGACTGCTATTTTCAGACCCAGAGTGACCAAATAACCAATGGCCGTCTTACCCTGATAATACCAACCCCCAGCTGTCTGATTCACCCTTGCTGGAAATCAAATATAGGGGGAGCCCATGCCTTTTTTTATCATTTATTTATATCATTTTCAAAAACAGCATATGATCCCTTCTATTTTTGATAGCTAGCCAAGGTAAAGCTGACAGCTTAGGGTTGCAGCCCGCAGTTGTCTATTTTACCCACGCTGGTTATCAAAAATAAGCAGGAGCCAACGTTTTTTTTTTTTTATTTGTTCCCTATTTACATTTGTTTGCTGGGCAACTGCCTCCATTTTGATTCTTTCGCAGTCCCTTGTGTCTTACTACAACCATTTTACAGCCATTTTACATCACACAAGTGCCGGTCTCCATGGACTTACAGTATATGGGTTTCGTAGTCTGGGGTCAATTTCGGGTCAAGTTCGGGTCACAATCCTGGCGAACCCGAATATCCTCGCACCGATCATCTCTAGTTACTGAATCATACAGATTTTTGAAAAAAAAATTAGGAGAATTCAATTCCACTCAAATAAATTTGCTCATCTAACTTAAAACATGACAATATGTAAGCAAGTAGGAACTCATCAGCTGGAAACAGAACAACACTCATAAGGTTATTATACTACAAAGCTTTTTTTATTTCAAATCGTTCACAGCTGTATTGCCATATTCCAGTTGACCCTTTTTAAAAGCCTGAATTGATTCAAGAAATATGGCAAGTTCTGATCATCAGTTAGGAAACAATATTTTTTTTCATACTCATGTTTATGTAACTGAATGAAAGAAGAATCTTTAGTTGCTAAACAACCACGTTCTTAATACTTGATGGATGAAGTTACAGTTTTCTATATTTATGGTTACTAGGAAACTGTTCCTATTTGTTTATACTTGTTTTAAAACATACAGAACCATTATAAAACTACGGCTCCAAAAATGTGTATTTATAAAATATAGAAAGATACATCAATCTTATGCACCCAATAAATTAGGATGTAAAGGGAACGTATCACCATTTTTTTTGTAGAAATAGAAACTAGATGATAAATTTTATTGGCTTTTTTCTAATGAATATTTATTTTCTGATTATAGATTTTTTTATTCTATTTCATCTTGTAAATGATGATGAGAGGAAGTCACATTCACTGACCTGAGAGATTAAAAAAATAACAAAAACAAAACTTTTTATTAAATAATGACACAAAAGACTTAAGGGAACTTGATTTTTGCTGCCTAATCCAATTGCATCATGAATCAGAGCCTGACTGCATGACTGCAACCAGGTATATATTTCTCTGAAACATTGCGGCATTTCATAGAAAGTAAAGTTTGAAAAGCCGGTCACGGACCATAGAAATAAATGTGATCCTGGCTAAAGTTTTTCAAAAGTGTGGAAAAAATGCTGCACAGTAAAAATGCTTTAAAGTATAGATGTGTTGATAGTTTATTTTTTATCAATGAACACAATCCAAAGGAAATGACTGAAAGAGAAATCTAAATCAAATAGAATTTTGGTGTGACCACCTTTGCTTTCCAAACAGTATCCAGTTTTCTAGGTACACTTATCTTATGCACACAGATTTTGAAGGAACTTGGCAGGTAGATTGTTCCAAACATCTTGGAGAACCAACCATAGATCTTCTGTAGATTTAGGGTTGCACAAATCCTTATTTTTCTCGTGTGATCTCTGACAAATTCGGTGCTGAGAGCTGGATTCTGTGGGGGCTTTTCACAACTCCCAGGACTTCTTGTTTATCCTTATGCTGAAGATTGCCCTTAATGACATTGGCTGCATATTTGAGGTAACTGTCATGCGGCATAGTAAACTTAGAGCTAACATGAGGCCTCTTTGATAGTATGTATGATAGATAAGCATCTGCTTGAATTTCTGTGCACTTAAAGGGGTACTCCAGTGAGTTAAAAAATGATTGTGCTGTACTTGCTTTCATCTAATATATAAAGCTGAGAGTATGTATGTATGTATATATGTACTGTATGTATGTACAGTATGTATCTATGTCCGCTAAATGAATTTGCACCGTCGCATGTATAATCACGAAACTTTGCACAGACACTCCATTTGTCTCAGGGAACGTCATAGACTATGTTTTGAGGAGAAAGTTTAACCCTGCACTTTACAGTTGTTCGCAAAAATTAAAAACATGATTCCGACAGCTAAATAGGAAAGGCTTATTTACAGTTAGAGCAGTCAGACTGTGGAATGCCCTACCACAAGAGGTAGTAATGGCAGATACTATAACAGCTTTTAAAAAAGGGCTGGATGATTTCCTCAGTAGACAAAACATTGTTGGTTATAAATGACATAGTGACCAAATGTAGAACTGGTGGAGGAAGGTTTAACTAGATGGACCTAGGTCTTTTTTCCACCTACGTAACTATGTAACTATGTCTCCATTAAAGACAATGGAGCTGAGAGCCACAATGCAGTCACAACTTCAGAAGAATGCGCAGCCACGCTCTTAAATGGAATGTTGGCATGTCACAATGCAGCCAGGGAAAGAGCCAAACAGACAGACACAGACAGACAGGGAAAGAGACAGACAAAGAGACAGGGAAAGAGACAGACAGAGACAGACAGGAAAAGAGATAGTGAGACAGACAGGGAAAGAGGTAGACAGGGAAAGAGACAGACAGACAGAGAGGCAGAGAGAGAAAGACAGAGACTGGGAGAGAAACAGGCAGACAGTTTTTATCCTGGGCAATGCCGGGTGTTACAGCTAGTATGCTATAAAGATGAGATACACAGTACAGTTGCTTCATCTTTACAATAGCTGTTTATTCAGTGTGACACTTTTCTGCTTTCCCTCCCCTCTGGGACCTTACAGCTCCCTACTGTTAGTGAAAGCCAGCCTCCCTATATCTGCTTCCCTGCAGTCTGAGAACAGAGGGTGTGGTGTGCAGAGGAGCAGCTATTATCAGGATACTAGCAGTTACAGCAGGCAGCTGCACACTGATGTGTGATGTATCCTCCCAAAGTGGAGTGAGGAGTAGAAAAGTGTCACACTGATTTACAGCTATTGTAAGGATAATAGAACTGCACAGTGCATCTCATCTTTTTAGTCTATGAGAGAAGTGATAGTACAATATTTTTTTTTTATCTCCCAGGAGTACCCTTTAAGACATTATTAGTCCTTATCAAATCCCAAACTCTGCTGAAAACAGCTCCTAACGTGCAAGGATACTCCATAAGTGATGAGCGAGCATGCTCGGCACTACTGGGTACTCAATCGAACATCAAGGTGCTTGGAATGCTTGGTGCTCAATCCAGAACCATGGGTGCATGAGTTAAATGCTCAACTCCCCGTCCTGATACCTGCCTTCAAACAGCCCCTGGCTACCACAGTCCATCACACAGCATGCAGCACACATTACCCGACAACTTCCGTTCTGTTTTCCTGGCCACCACAGTTCCTATCATCCGGGTACAGCTGGCTTCTCCCAGCAACTTCCCTTCCATTTGCACCATCCAACCATTCCCCCCTGGTCAAAGTATCTATGCAGTTAGTGTGCCACCCCCATGTCAGCAGTCGGGCTGCTCTGATCCAGATCCGCAGTAGCTCGAGAGGTATCCGGACCCGGGGGTCATGCGGACACTCTAATAAAAAGGGACATATATGTACAGGGATTGCTGTAGATACTTTGTGATGCCACCCACGGTGTGTGGTAATATGGAGTACCACCGCTGCTGTTGGGAGGCACCCAGGGGCGATGGAGTGGCAGCTGGTTGTTTAAACCCTCCGTGGGTAGGGGTGGATGCCCCATAGCTCAGTGTCCAGGACACAGGGAGTGATGCAGGCCGGAGGTGGCACGCTGGGCTGGACCAGGGAATGTTGGTGTACTCACTGTTGAATAATTGCACACAAGTCTGTTGGTAAACCAAGGTGTCAGTGGCCGGCTGCCACATCCAGGTGTACTCGGATCCCACACCCGGCTGGTGTACCTATGTCCCTTCCTCCGGCACTCTGTAATTTTCCTCACTTCTGGACAACTCTTTATGGAATGGGGAAGTCCGCTCGCGGTGTGTTCCGGTTGGAAGACGTGCCCGCGAAAACTGACCCTTGGGATCTGCTTGCGGATACCCTATCCCCCACGGTGGGCTGCCGTTTCGCTCTATCTGGGCTAACACTTCTGAAGCAATGTCTGGAACCTTGCTCCCGGCCTGCTGAATTAGAGAAGGGGCTTGCAACCGTCTTCTAACTAGGGTCCAGGTACCCCGCCTGTGCACGGTTTCCGGACCGGATCTCCGCTGTCGGTACCGGCAAGCTCCAACCCTGTCCTGGTCCACTTTGGATTTCCCGCGACCGGACTCCCGTTGCCTTTGGATACGGTCCACTGCTTGCCACCTAGCCAGTAGACCAGGGCCACTACCCTGGCTACCCTCCACTAGGCACAGCCTTGACCTCCACAGTCTGTCACTGTCACAGACTCCTCTCTACTCGACCTCTAAACTTCAACTCTAAACTTCAACTTAGACTGACTGGTTCCCTCCCCCGGGTCCCCAAGACCCCTAGGTGGGCGCTCCCAATCTGCCTGGTCCTGCCCACTGGTGTGTCCTTCCTACCCTGGGGGGTGGCTAGGATTTTGTGGCTGATGGGACCTGGTGTGGGAAGGTGTTATGTCGGGTGAATGTTTTTCTGTGACCACCTGGCGGCTGAAAAAGGGATAAGAAAGCAGAAAAAGTCTCTGATTGGACTATCCTTCCCATGCCTTGCTCATTTTCTAAACTATGTTTGCTCCTTTATATATTTTCCTTAAACAAAACAAATAAACAATGACATCACCTTTGTAAACCTGCATTCAGTAGAAAAAAAAATATAAGGGATCAAGAATTACATTGAATTTTGAAAGGTTTAATGGTATTGTCAACTAATTGGATTATTCTATCGGAAGTGCCAGAGGCTCACAAGTAAAATAAGAAGAGCCTATACTCACTTTCTGCACCAGCATCATTGCAATGATGCTGGTTCCAAGTTCAATAGTGCTTGCATGAGATTATGACATCAGTCTTACAGCCAATCAGTGGCCTCTGACCGAACGCCGACTTTACTATTTCATCAGAGCATACATTTGCACTGAAGGAATACTGATGAGCAGCAGTCTTTCAGGAAATTCTGGCTGCAGCATTTACATAATTTCATAATAGCATCAGAAGATCTGTAGCTGACATCTCTGGAATGGTGCATGTTCAGAAGATGAGTATAAACTTTTCACTTTTCTTATTTTACCTGTTAGATTTGAGCATTTAAGACATGGTTATCCAAATATTGTACAACCTTTTAAAAAGAGACTGTTATACTTTCCTAGTTTAGGTGATTATCCAATTTTAAGCATATTGTCCAGAAATAAAAACTAAATATGCCATTGTTTTTTACTTTCTCTTTAAAAAATATTGCAATTCCTATAAAACTTAAGTTATGTGAAAAATTACTTTTTGTATTTCCCATGTTAGCTATTGCTTCATATTTGTTATTCTGTGGTTATACTATGTGGACACCATCATAAGAGAGTAATGTACATGTCACGCTGTACAAAGGGCTAGTAAGATGTAGTACAACATATTTTCCCCACTAGGTGTCAGCAGAGATGTGAAGGAGAGACAAAGTCACACTGCAACAGAAAGGAGGCTGAAGTACAGTAGAGTAACATCAGCAGGCAGTTAACAGGCGAACAACCAGAGGACAATAGAATAGTCAAACAGTCAGGGTCTAAAGCCAGGAAAGTCAAGTCACTGCAAGTGTAGTAGCCGGGAAATCAGGTATGCAGAGGGAAACACAAACAACAGACAGAAGAGGGAAGTCAGGGACCGGGACAGGCAGACAAACTGGGAAGGGTAGAAGTCAGGACACAGTAGCAGGGAGGCAGGAAAGATCGGAAACACTCACCAGAGCCAGTATACAAGCTGTAAGGCAGAAATATCACTGGCACTGAACCATAGGTAGAGAGGCAAGATATAGTGTCCTGGGATCCAGAACGAGAGAAGGGAATTTAACCCCTGACATGACCAGGCTGGCTGTAACCATAGCAGGGAAACACCGGCCTGGATCATGACAGTACAGTTTTAAATAACCTTTGCATATTACTTTTTTCATGACAATATAACTCTTTTAGGCTCAAATAATGTTGGTTATTGCAATACAATTAATACAAAATTTATTTAAAGGGGTTGTCCATGACAACAAACCTATTTGAACATTATAGCAGGTGAGACATTGTTGGAATGTTGCAGAAACTTTTGGATTCAACAAATATCAATAATTTTCTTACAAAAAGAGACATCACACTTGATGGTTAGAATGCACATAAAGGCCGCAAGCCTCTGGAAGTAGCAACTCATGCTTCAGTATTCATATCTTGTGAACTCTTCCACATTTTTTCATGTTACTCACAAACGTAAATGCATTTTGTTGTAATTTATTGGGATTTTTCTTCAATTTACTGAGCTAAGTTGAAAAATCGGATTTCTTTAATCTTGGGCAATACTAATTTCTCTGCATTTGGTACATTTGACCAATGGATTGTGTGTGGCCTGCATGCATTTTCTTCTCTGCTTGATTTATTTTGTTTTCTCATGCTTTTGCATAGAAATCCAATAACTTGCTTTGCTACTTGACCTTTTCTCCGGAGCTTAAAGCATTCAAATATGTTTGAGGACCACGATATTGATGGCCTATATTTAAGAAAGGACATCAATATCACGTTGGTTGTGATCCAACTCTTAACACCTGAATGATTACTTGTTTGAATGAGGTCACCTCATAGTTTGGAGCCTCCTCCATATTTACACTTATTTGTCTGCATTCACAGTCCAATTAATAGCTGATATTAGAGATATTGCAGTGTAATTCTATTTACTACATAAGAGTTCCACTGTCCTTCAATTACGGAATGGTTGGGGTGCTAAAAATTGGACACCCCAATCCCTTCAGCCTAAGTTAACTCCTTCAGCCCCCGGGCACTTTCCATTTTTGCGTTTTTGTTTTTTGCTCCCCTTCTTCCGAGAGGCGTAACTTTTTTATTTTTCCATCAATCTTGCCATATGAGGGCTTGTTTTTTGCGGGACGAGTTGTACTTTTAAATGAAACCATAAGTTTTACCATATAGTGCACTGGAAAACGGCAAAAAAATTCCAAGTGCGTAAAAATTGCAAAAAAAAAGTGTGATCGTACAATAGTTTTTGGGATATTTTATTCACTGTGTTCACTATATAAAACTGAGATATATATGTGATGCCTCAGGTCAGTGCGAGTTTGTAGACACCAAACATGTATAGGTTTATTTGTATCTAAGGGGTTAAAAAAATTCACAAGCTTGTCCAAAAAACGTGGCGCACGTTTTGCGCCATTTTTTAAAATCCGTAGTGTTCTCATTTTTCAGGATCTGAGGCTCAGTGATGGCTTATTTTTTGCATCTCGACCTGACGTTTTTAACGGTACCATTTTTGCGCAAATGCTACGTTTTAATCGCCTGTTATTGCATTTTGAGCAAAATTTGCGGCGACCAAAAAACGTAATTTTGGTGTTTGGAATTTTTTTGCCTCTACGCCGTTTACTGATCAGATTCATTGATTTTATATTTTGATATATCGGGCATTTCTGAACGTGGCGATACCAAATATGTGTGTATTTTGTATTTTTTTAACCCTTTAATTTTCAATGGGGTGAAAGGGGGGTGATTTGAACTTTTAGGTTTTTTGTAAAACTTTTTTTACTTTTTTTTTTTATTTTACTAGTCCCCCTAGGGGGCTATAGTGATCAGCAATCTGATCGCTCTGCACTATCTGCAGATCTCAGCTACAGAGCTGAGAACTGCAGATTTGCTGCTTTACTGTCAATGTCGGCTGTATTCCGGCATTGAGCGGAAGTGAGTCATGTTAGCTACAGGCGTCATCACATGACCCTGTGCTACCATGGCAACCACCGAAAGTCAAGTGATCATGTCACGTGACTTCCGGGGGGTGGGGTAAGTGACTGTCATGGCGGCGCCCATATACATATCGCTGCCAGATTTTGGCAGCGAAATGTAAGGGGTTAATGGCCGCGGGTGGAAGCGATTCCACCCGCGGCTAGCAGGCACACATGTCAGCTGTTGATAACAGCTGATATGTGCGCGGATCGCGGCCGCCTGCCGGCGGCAGGGGGTGGGGCTTACCGGCACATGATCCATGATGTACCCAGTACGTCATGGGTCGTTAAGGGGTTAAGGACAGGCCAACTATATTGTTAGTCGAGAAACCCCTTGTCATGATTCAATCATGGCTCTGCCATTCCTTAGCCGATGCATGTTTCCTGCCTCCAGGGTTCAGGTCTCTTGGGAGGGGCCTGTTCATTCTGACCTTGTCTGTAATGATCTCCATTCCTCCTGCTCATGTGTACCTCTGTCCCTCCTACCCGACTTTTCCCCCATGCTTTCCTGTACTCCAGTCTCCTGTCCAGTCCTGTGTTCCCCACGTCCTCTCACGTGCTTACTTGCTCTCCCAGTATTTGACATTGATTGTGTTCTTTGAGACTTTGGATAGTTTTCTCCTCTACATACGTGACATCTAGAGATGAGCGAATGTATTAGCTACTATTTGCTATTCACAAAATAGTACGGTATTCGGGATATTCGTTATATTACGAGTAATGGTGTATTCACTTTGCTGTATTCGGATGTCCCACCAAGCCGCTTTGGTGCCTGATTTGCAGCCAATAAACATGCTGGGCTTCTTAACAAATCACAGTAACACAGTAATACCGCAGCCATTGTGGTTGTGGCGTTACTGTGATTGGTTGGCCGCTCAGTGTCATAGGCTCTATAAAAGACCTTCTGCTGCCATATGGCATACACGGCGTCTGGAGCCTGCTTTGTATCAGCATAGGGATAGTGCAAGCAGCTGCTAGGGAGAGCATAGGCCTCTTATTAACACAAAAAGCCTTTTTCAGGGCTGCCTGCAGCGTAGGTCACTCTAGCATTCAAAGTAGGGAGACTGTTTAAAGCAGTGTGTGTCACTACCTTCATCATACCATCCAGAAACCAGAATACAATAGTTCTTTTAAGAGCTGATATCAGTGAACAAAGTCACAGCAGGGACTGAATAGATCGTGGACTAGCTAGGGAATCATATTTATTGGTTCACAGCCTGACTTGTGGCATCCAGATCACCCACATTGATACGTTGCAAGTGTCTTTTCCAAATAATTACAAAGCAGTAGTCTAGCAATCAGTGCTGCCTGATACAATAAAGCACTGTTCCTGTTTCCACAATACCCAGAGTTTCCCAGCCTGACTTGTGCCATCCATCCACAGCAAGCCAAATTCATAAATTGCTAGTGGCTTTTGCAAATAGTTACAAAGCAGGACTCTAGCAATCAGTGCTGCCTGGTACAAAGTACTCATTTGTACTTTCGCCACAATATTTTTGGGGTCCAAGTTTGCTTGCTTTGGGCTATCAACATCTGCAAATATGTCAGTGTGACGCCCTGGCTGGGCTAGGTAGTCACAAATATGACCCCACATTACACCCTTCCCTCACAAGTAACACACAGCCAATCTTAAAACCCTAGTCACCCCCTCAGGGCTTGATAGACACATCTTGGGGCGGAACCAGGCGGTTGGAAGACGCCCACCTAGGAGTTTTAGACAGCATAGGGTGAGGAAAGAGTCAGTTCAGTTCAGTTCAAACAGTGCAGTTGTAGAGTTCAAGGAGAGTGGCGGTCAGGCCTGTGTCTGGGCCTGAGGCAAACTGACAGGTACCAGGGTAGGAGCCCTGGTGCCTTTGGCTAGGAGGCAGATGGCGGTCTCCGTCTGCAGGAGCCGGGAAGCCGGCTCGGTGGAACCGAGGTGGACGGGACAGGGTAGTGGCCCACCGGTACCGACCCGGGGAACCGACTCGGAAACCAGAGAACACAGGGGGTACTCAGACCCTGAAGCTAGGTCCAGAAGCGACTGGGACTAGTTAATTAACTGATTGCGGCCAGGACTAGAGGTCCTGTCCCACCCAAAGTCCCAATTGAAGGCAACAGCCCACCGAGGGGGATAACAGGCCACCGCCAAGGCTCAGAGATCCCACAGGCCAGCGTCTGCGGGCAAGGGCTCCTTATGCCACATCCAGCTGGGAGCGGACTTCTGAAGTTGCAAGCTCAGGTAGTCCACCATTCCAAAACAGATGCAGGAGAAAGACAGAGACCACCAGCCGGGTGTGGGAACCCGAACGCAACCGGCTGCGGGCACCGATCACCGTCACCTTGGTTTACCAGAGACTCATGTGTTTTTCTAATAGTGAGTACATCACACCCTGCGGTCGCCCATCTCCGTGCACCACCAGTCCACAACGGGTCCTGAGGCTACCATCCCTGCCCACAGAGGGGTTAACAACTTGCTGTGAAACATCTCCCCCGGGTGCCCCGTAACTGCAGCGGTGGTGTCCAATATCAACACATACCGTGGGTGGCGTCGCGAACTCCGTACGGCCCAGCCCGTACATATACGTCCTACACCCACCATCCCATCACTCCCCTTTTCATTTGAAGTGACCGCGAGACCCCCGGGTCCGGAGACCCTCGAGCCACCCACAGAAGGACCGGATCCGAGCAGCTCAGCTGCCGAGAGCGGGGCGGTACATCAGCAAAACCCAAAATGACAAAAAAGGCAGTTCTTAAGGGACAGGGATGTGGGTGTGGTTTTGTCAGTGGTGGGCGACAAGGCACTGAGTCTGTGTCAAGTCAGAAGAAGCTTGATGCATCCACTATTTTCCTTGTCAAATTTCCCAGTCTGGAACGTAAACGTGTGTGGAAGCCAGAAGAGTGAAGCAGACTCTTTCTTGGATGGCAGACAAGGCCTCTTCGCATTTGTCAAGCAGCAACCAATGTTCTACGAGCATACAGTCTACTGTAGATACACAGAAGGCTGGCCCATCCAGTCCTCTACCTGGTCCTCCTTCCTCCCCCCATCATCAGTCACAGAATACATATAACCCTAAGCTTAGGCACCCTGAGGATCTGTTTTGTACGTATCCTTTGGTTGGTTCTGGCCTTTCTCCATGCAGCATTGAAGAAGGACGTAAGTAGGTGGTGAGTGTTGATGGGCAACTATTTGAGGACCACGGCCAGAAGAAAGCCACTTTGAGGAACATGATTTACTGTCTCCAGCGGTGGAGGCTGATGATGATGAGACACAGTTGCCATCAGGTCAGCCTACAATCTCAAGTGGGAAGGAGGATTTGATGGAAGACGAGGTGGTCGATGATGAGACCACTGATCTGACCTCGACCGTTGACATGCATAGCCAGCACAGCAACGCAGAGGAAGATGGATATGTAGCACCAACACAGGAACCAAGGGATAGTGGCTTGCCTAGAGTGAGAACTGGGTCAAATGTTCCCAAGAGCACACCCATTGTGGCCCAAGTCAGGGCAAGGGGGCGTTCAGCCACTGTCTGGAATTTTTTTTTTCTGAAAGTCCTTCAGAAAAAAACATTGTAATCTGTAGTATCTGCCAGGGTACCAAATTTGTATCTGCGGGTCAAACCACTGCCATGTCGCCTATGCTATGTCCTTTACAATCTGCTGTACAGGAAGCAAGCGTTCATATATCCTGCCTACAAGGTGCAATTGCACAGACACAGCAAACATCCACCACATCCACTTCCTTGTCCAAGAGAAGCGTCCGTGCCTGAGATCTTAGAAAGGAAAATACCCAGCCACACACTCACAGGCACAAAACCTAAACTTGCACATTGCAAAATTGCTAGCAGTGGAGATGTTGCCATTTAGGCTTGTGGGAACACAGTGTTACCATGATCTCTTGGCTGTGGCTGCCCCACGATAGTGTTCCCAGCTGCCACTATTTTGCCCATTGTGCCTTCCCCGTGTTACACAATCATATTTTAACCAAGCGTGCTGTGACCAATGCCGTAATCGAGAAGGTCCACCTAACAACAGACATGTGGACAAGCTGTTGTGGACAGGGATGATACATATTTTTCACTAGAGATGAGCGATGTTCGAATCGAACAGTTCGCCAATTTCAAATTTGAGTTGTTTTGGGCAATGCTCGAGTCGTTCAACGCACTCGAATGATTTGCTAAACATTCGACCGTTCGAGTTACCGTTTGATAACGGTTCGATCACCAAAAGCTAGCTAGTTACTAGCTGTCTTTTCACTGTAATACTATCAGTCACTGTAAATAACGATATTATCAAAATTCAGCGTATAGTGTGTGGGAGGATGGGGTTTAGATCAGTGCTGCTGAGTGCTGAAAGAATGGCGATCGGTTTTTTTTTCCTAACCGCGAGTACAGTGGGGCAGGTCAGGCGGTCAGCCAATCACTGACAAAAACAAAGCAAAGTGGATTTTTGCAAGACAAGCAAGGGCATGTTTCATTGGCTGTGCATGTCACATGTCCTTGCCCTATAGGACCCGGCCATTTACCCCATCTTCGCCATTATCTCAGTGCTGTGGGTGTGTGTCAGTCACCGCTCCCGCTGCTGCTGCTGCTGTGGGCGCTATACACTTATACAGTGCAATCTACACATCGGTTTAGGGATTATGGACTACTTGTAATTTCAGCCCTTTTCAGGGCTAGATTACAGCAATTCATTGCCATTTTTGCTGGGAAGGTCTGTGCCAGCGCTGTGCAAAGGTTTTCCACAGCGTCTGTCCAAATCAGCTCAGGCAATTCCTTAGGGCATAGTATCAGCATGTGTGATAGTCAGTAACATACCACTGCTGTCAAGAAAGCTACCCCACCTCTCAATTTCTACTAGCCAATTTTAACTGCAGGTAGTCCAGGCAAATCTTTGGGGCATAGTATCAGTGTGTGTGATAGTCAGTGATGTTTCACTGCTGTCAAGAAAGCTACCCCACCTCTTCATTTCTATTAGCCAATTTTTACCTGCAGGTAGTCCAGGCAATTCTTCGGGGCATAGTATCAGTGTGTGTGATAGTCAGTGATGTACCACTGTTGTCAAGAAAGCTACCCCACCTCTCCATTTCTACTAGCCAATTTTTAACTGCACATAGTCCAGGCAATTATTTGGATCATAGTATCAGTGTGTGTGATATTGACGTACCACTGCTGTCAAGAAAGCTACCCCACCTCTCCATTTCTACTATCCAATTTTTAACTGCATGTAGACCAGGCAATTTTTTGGGGCATAGTATCAGTGTGTGTGATAGTCAGTGACGTACCACTGCTGTCAAGAAAGCTACCCCACCTCTCCATTTCGACTAGCCAATTTTTAACTGCAAAAAGTGCAGGCAATTCTTTGGGGCATAGTATCAGTGTGTGTGATACTCAGTGACGTACCACTGCTTTCCACAAGCATAGCCCACTTCTCCATTTCTGCTAGACAATTTGTAACTGCAAAAAGTGCAGGCAATTGTTTGGGGCATAGCATCAGTGTGTGATAGTAAGTGATGTACCACTGCTTTCCACAGACATAGCCCAGTTCTCCATTTCTGCTAGACAATTTTTAATTGCAAAAAGTGCAGGTAACTCCTTGGGGCATAGTATCAGCATGTGTGATAGTCAGTGACGTACCACTGCTTTCCACAAACATAGCCCAGTTCTGCATTTCTGCTAGACAATTTCTAACTGCATAAAGTTAAGGCAATTTCTTGGGTCATAGTATCAGCGTGTGTGATAGTCAGTGACATACCACTGCTTTCAACAAACATAGCCTAGTTCTCCGTTTCTGCTAGACAATGTTTAACTGTGAAAAGTGCAGACAATTCCTTGGAGCATAGTATTAGCGTGTGAGATACTCAGTGATGTACCACTGCTTTCCACAAACATATCGAAAAACAAAGAGGACCGGAGTAATGAATGGTGCAAAACAATGACAAATTTTATTAAATGTGTGAGATGAACAAGACACAAAAAGAAGAGATGGCCATATAAAACACCATAAAATACACAGAATGGGGGGATAAGAGTAAATAATAGCCCCAGGTGAAAAGGCAGCAGCATATGCAGAGACAATCAGGGTTGGTATAAGAAATAGCAAAAGAGGTTTCACTATACAGTACTTTAGATAGAATGTCAGTACATTATCCTGACTAGCAGCTGTTACAGACAAAACATTAACATAGCAGCATGTAATAAAGGAATAATCATAAAGTGCTGAGTGCATAAGTGGATACAGTGCAAATATAGCAGCATACAGTAATTATAAAGTGCCAAGTGCAAACAAGAAATGAATCATGAAGCTGCTATAAGCACAATATGTATGTGGAATCCACTCTGTCACATGCCATCAACACAATACAATACATAGCAATGTACAGAAAGCTGCTTGCAAAATGCTGAGTGCAAGGAAGAGCCAGAATCCCCAGTTAAGGGGACCCCCCATAGGAAAGAGCCCCCTAAAACCTCCAACGTACGTTTCGCAGAGTCAAATACTACCCCTGTGGACACCGCTTCATCATGGAGGAAAGGCGAGGGTGATAGAGGTAGGGAACCTCACTCATTTATAATGCCCGCTGTGCATAGGGCTTCCTGAAGTGATGCCCACCGGAATGACGCGCACGGAAGCCGGCGCCACACCCCCTAAACAAAGGAGCGCCGTCAGACCTGGAGCGCGCATGTAAGAACAGGGACGCGTCACCCATATCCCACATGGGCGCCCCCGTCCAATGAGAAGGCGGTCACATCAGAGAGAGAGGAGGAGCCAGCAACCCTGCACGTACTGGATGGCGGCAGGCCAGGAAGTTGAGGAAACGTCATTCATGGGACAGAAAAAGGTCCGATCATGTGACCGGGTGGGGCGGAGTTAAATCGAATACACAAAAACAATGCAGGTATATAGTTCCAATAGTATCACAAGAGACACAGCACCAAGTAATATAGATGGCGATTTTCTGCCACAGTTCATAGTCAGTCCATATAGGTGGCCAAAAAGAGTCCCATCAAGGTAGTCCTCAGGTAGTTGATGTAGGTATAGTCTGACCTCACTTAATGGGTCACAGGTCCAAAAGATTCCTGGACATCAAAAGGGGATGGATACCCAATATATTCACATTGGACACCACCTATTCATGAATATAAGAAATGCAATAAATAAGGGCAATGAGGTATAGAAATCAGAAAAGGGGGGGGGGAGGGAGCCGGGCATGAAAAATCGGTGTAAAAATACATTAAAAATATTTAAAAAAATATATATATATAAATTATATATATATATATATATATATATATATATATATATATACAGTCAGGGCCAGAAATATTTGGACAGTGACACAAGTTTTGTTATTTTAGCTGTTTACAAAAACATGTTCAGAAATACAAATATATATATAATATGGGCTGAAATTGCACACTCCCAGCTGCAATATGAGAGTTTTCACATCCAAATCGGAGAAAGGGTTTAGGAATCATAGCTCTGTAATGCATAGCCTCCTCTTTTTCAAGGGACCAAAAGTAATTGGACAAGGGACTCTAAGGGCTGCAATTAACTCTGAAGGTGTCTCCCTCGTTAACCTGTAGTCAATGAAGTAGTTAAAAGGTCTGGGGTTGATTACAGGTGTGTGGTTTTGCATTTGGAAGCTGTTGCTGTGACCAGACAACATGCGGTCTAAGGAACTCTCAATTGAGGTGAAGCAGAACATCCTGAGGCTGAAAAAATCCATCAGAGAGATAGCAGACATGCTTGGAGTAGCAAAATCAACAGTCGGGTACATTCTGAGAAAAAAGGAATTGACTGGTGAGCTTGGGAACTCAAAAAGGCCTGGGCGTCCACGGATGACAACAGTGGTGGATGATCGCCGCATACTTTCTTTGGTGAAGAAGAACCCGTTCACAACATCAACTGAAGTCCAGAACACTCTCAGTGAAGGAGGGGTATCTGTCTCTAAGTCAACAGTAAAGAGAAGACTCCATGAAAGTAAATACAAAGGGTTCACATCTAGATGCAAACCATTCATCAATTCCAAAAATAGACAGGCCAGAGTTAAATTTGCTGAAAAACACCTCATGAACCCAGCTCATTTCTGGAAAAGTATTCTATGGACAGATGAGACAAAGATCAACCTGTACCAGAATGATGGGAAGAAAAACGTTTGGAGAAGAAAGGGAACGGCACATGATCCAAGGCACACCACATCCTCTGTAAAACATGGTGGAGGCAACGTGATGGCATGGGCATGCATGGCTTTCAATGGCACTGGGTCACTTGTGTTTATTGATGACATAACAGCAGACAAGAGTAGCCGGATGAATTCTGAAGTGTACCAGGAAATACTTTCAGCCCAGATTCAGCCAAATGCCGCAAAGTTGATCGGACGACGCTTCATATTACAGATGGACAATGACCCCAAGCATACAGCCAAAGCTACCAAGGAGTTCATGAGTGCAAAAAAGTGGAACATTCTGCAATGGCCAAGTCACTCACCAGATCTTAACCCAATTGAGCATGCATTTCACTTGCTCAAATCCAGACTTAAGACGGAAAGACCCACAAACAAGCAAGACCTGAAGGCTGCAGCTGTAAAGGCCTGGCAAAGCATTAAGAAGGAGGAAACCCAGCATTTGGTGATGTCCATGGGTTCCAGACTTAAGGCAGTGATTGCCTCCAAAGGATTCACAACAAAATATTGAAAATAAAAATATTTTGTTTGGGTTGGTTTATTTGTCCAATTACTTTTGACCTCATAAAATATGGAGTGTTTGTAAAGAAATGTGTACAATTCCTACAATTTCTATCAGATATTTTTGTTCAAACCTTCAAATTAAACGTTACAATCTGCACTTGAATTATGTTGTAGAGGTTTCATTTCAAATCCAATGTGGTGGCATGCAGAGCCCAACTCGCGAAAATTGTGTCACTGTCCAAATATTTCTGGACCTAACTGTATATATATATATATATATATATATATAGTAAAAATCAGTAAGAAAGTGGTGAAGAATGTTTATAAAAGAGGAGCATGAAGAGAGTCATTCAAAGAAAACATGCAAAGCTAATGACTTCATTGAGTCCTCTAGGGACAAGAGTGTCAAGGGTACTAATCCACCGGGCCTCACATTGAGCCAATTTTTTCTTTATATCTCCCCCCTGGAGCCACAACTAACTGTGTCAATTCCACGCAGCTCAAGAAGTGTAGGATCACAGTTATGATACTTCCTGAAGTGACGGGGAAGAGCTTTAAGAAGAGTGAGATCCTGTGCTGATGTTGCTGCCGAAATGTCACGCACGTGCTCTCTGACCCTAATGCGGAGCTCACGCAAAGTCAGCCCCACATAGATCAGAGAGCACGGGCACATGGCAAAGTAAACAACATGTGTAGTACCACACGATATGTATTTCCGGATCTCAAAAGTCTTTAAGTGGCCAGAGGAGAAAAACGTCTTAGTGCGGACAATGTTATTGCACGCCAGACAGTGACCGCACTTAAAACATCCAAGGGTGGGGCCACGGGTACTGAAGGGATTTTTGATGTCTGGGACATAATGACTCCTCACCAACAGGTCCTTGATGTTCTTTTCACGTCTCGCTGTCACTAGTGGAGCATCCGTGAGGATCCCCGACAATATCGGGTCAGATAATAAAACAGGCCAATGCCTGTGAAGGATCTCCTTCATGGTGCCCCACTCGTGATTATATGTACTGATGAACCTTGGTTCACCACCAGAAGACATTTTCTTGGGCCTGTAAGTGAGGAGTTGCGCCCTAGGGGTTTTTTTAGCCTTCAAATATCCCTTCTTCACCAGCCTCCCACTGTAGCCACGCTCTCTGAAGCGGCAACCAAGGTCGGCGAGCAAATGTGTCTCATTCTCAGGAACTGGCCGGTCGGAATAGCGCGAATAGTGGCAGGTGTGTGGGCTGACGAGGCATGCAGCAGAGCATTGACCAAGGTACTCTTACGATAGACATCAGTCTGTATTAGATGATCCGCTCCAACCTCTATTTTGATGTCTAAAAAATCAATGCTACTGCTGCTATGCCTATAAGTCAGCCTAATGCCAAAATCATTGACATTGAGAAGCCCCATAAAAACATCGAGCTGCTCCACCGTGCCCTGCCAAAAAAATAAAACGTCATCAATGTACCTTAGCCAGCACTGCACATGGGCGCTGGCCCCGACGCCTCCGTCGCCAAAGATGTTACGTTCCCATAACCCTAGGAACAGGTTGGCGTATGAAGGTGCACAGGCCGCGCCCATCGCAGTGCCGTGCCCCTGAAGGTAAAATTGGTCCGTGAAAACAAAAAAATTATGTGTGAGGGCAAAGTGGAGCAACTCGAAGATAAGTGAACCCATGGTGCCATCCCGACCGTCCACCCCCAAGAAATGACGCACAGCAGCTAACCCATCCTCATGTCATATACAAGTATAGAGGCTCTCTACATCGGCTGTGACCATGAGCCTGACCTCTTCCACAAAGATCCCGTCCACCCTGTTCAGGACGTCCGTAGTGTCCCTAACGTACGAGGGGAGTGTCTCCACTAATGGTTTTAAATAGTGATCAATAAGTTGGCAAATCGGTTCACACAACCCCTCGATACCGGACACTATAGGACGCCCCGGTGGGTTAACGGGGTCTTTGTGGATTTTCGGAAGCAAATAAAAGGTATTGATCTTTGAGGACTTATTAAGTAATCCCTCATACATTTTAGGTGTAATTATGCCCTTATCAAGTGCCGCTTCTAAAACTGTCCCCACAGTCACAGAGGATGAAGCGCACTTGTTGCACTTGATGGGGCAGACGGTGGTTGCCCCGCCCCGCTAGGCCGCATTGTAGCACAGGGAGCTTCCCTCTGCAACTTATGCTTCATTTAAAGTTGTGTACAGGGTGGGCTCCCCAGTATACAGCCAAATGCATGCACCAGGAAAAGGATTCTAGGTAGTTGGGTTGATAAATGATTGTTTAACTTTACCAAAACAAACAATAAAAACCATGCATAAAACAGAAAGTATAGAACAATCTATTCACAATGCCAAAAGCCTACACCCCTAATGCTGCGCCATTCATAATGGCAATTTATACCGCCTTCTCACCCACTTTTACCCAACCAAGGGACTGTCTAAACAGTTGCCTAATACCTGGTAATCCCTCTGGGTAGCAGGAATAATTGTGTGTGTGTGTGTACGAACACGACCTACCAGTGGCGCAGCACAAGAGCTTACAACTTATCTACCTAAACATAGACAAAACCCATTAACCCACCTAAGTACCCTTGTTTGCTGAAGCCTCACAGATAAGGCAGATGATAAAAGTGGTAGGGCAAACCACACAGCTCAGCAACACAGGCCTGGAAATCTCATAAAGCAACAGTCAATGCAAACATGTGTCGCTGTCCATTTAAGATTTTAACTGTAACTGACAAACTGACAGAGCAGAGCTAGCAAGTCTTATTGTCTATGTAGTCGACCTAAGCAGAACAGATATGTGTTTTGTTACCAAAACAAAGTGTTGCATACACGCAGTCCTAGGCCCAGCCTACCGTACCCGGGTACTATGGTTTCCAGGTGCCAGGAATACAGACTTGAAGATCCTCTCACGGTAATCAGTATAGCCAGCAACTAAAGAATGGCGGTCTCCGGCATAGGATGGTGCTCACACGCGCTACGGTCCTACTCACCACCCTCCAACATGAGTCTCCTCCCAATCCACCTAAGTGTTTCTGCAGTGGCTCCTTTCTGTTACGCTCATCTTTTGCTTTTCCTTCAGCTCACATACAGCACCTCCTCCGGTATCCAAGTCTACTGCCATAGATCGTTTTGCTGTTGCTATAGTGACCAAACAGTCAAAGGCAGATGCAAAACAGTGGCCCCTTGTGGGTGGCCAGCAACAATGCATACAATAGACAGTAAATAAGCATTTTTGCATATACAGTGAATAAAGGTCATTTATACACTCTTACCCTTTTACATGTGAATAACAATGCATACAATGAACGGCAAATAAGCATCTTGAATTCACAGTGGATAAAGGTCATCAATACACCCTCACCCTATAACTTCGAAGTACTCAAACTAGTGAGTTTTTGGCCTCTACTTACAGATTGGTGACAAATCTTACAGATGACATGAGTTGGGTGATCCTTTGTGATGTCAAAAAAGGCCGAGGCTAGGTTAGGCTTACAGCTCATGCGACCTGCAGAGCCACCACAGTTTCTGATCAAAGGCAGAGTTGTGGCTGAGGATGCACTTGTTGACGTGCTTCCAGTACTCCGTCTCTGTCCAGGAAGGCGCAACCCAACCTCGTCGTCAGTAGCATCCTCCTACATCTCCTCTGCTGACCTCATCAACTGGCTGACTGTGGGTTGACAGTAATTGGGGTCTCCAACCTCATCATCACCCTGTGTATTCTCACTCCCCTCGTCCTGTCTACTCAGAGCCAACCTCTTCCTGCCCTGACCGAATAGTAAATTTGTCATTCCAATAAGGTCTCATCAGCATGTTCCCCATTGTCTCCAGCAAGAGGAGTTACTGTTTGCGAATGAGGGTCTACATTAAGCTCTGAACTTTCTTCATCTGGGCCTGGATCTGACTCACAAAGCTTCTAGGCATCAGTTCAGATCATTTCCTTGCCTGGACTCACTGCAGCTTTGGAGCAGACCTCTGATTCCCAGGCTATAGTGTGACTGAACAGCTCTGCAGACTCAACTATCTCTGTTACCCCATACTTAGCAGGGCGGGTGGAGACATGAGAGATGGTAGGAAAGCAAGTGCGATTGGATTGGAGTATTTGGGATATTGAAGTTGAAGTGGAGGAGAGGCCCCTTGATTGACCACTTGAGATCCATTCAAGCACCTGCTGTTTTGGTGCCTCATCTACATTTGGTAGCGATGGTCGTGTTCATAACAAAGGGATCATATCAGATTATCCGGGAAGAAGTAGACATCTTATTTTGGTTGGAAGATGGTGTGACAAATCGGTGCCGCTGTAGCCGCAAGCAGCCTATTGTGGTTCCAGTTGCGCCGGCTTTGGCTGCCATTTTTGACCGTGTCTCGGGTCGTCCAGCTGGCTGCTTCCTCCTCCATGTCTAAGTGTGCAGAGGCGGCTAGTGCGCATGCGTGTGCCGATTTACCCCAGCCATAGCCTAAGTCCAGTGTTTCGCCTAGTGAGCATGCTCAGACTGACTGTGCCATTCCTGAGGCTGTCCTCAGTTCGGGCTACTGAGTAGGCTCCCACACTTTGTGTAAAGCCTTTTTGCACAGGTACTTGGACTCCGTGCCGTGTTCAAGTCCTGTGTTGTGCCTACTGCGCATGCTCAAGCTCATAGTCTGTTTTCTGAGACTGTTGTTCCAGCTACCGAGCATGCTCAGGCACTTAGTGCATCAGAGGCTAGGTCCGGTAAGGACCTCACTGGCCATGTCTGTGAGGTGGCAGGCCCTGATAGGCCAGATGGCATCAGGTATCCTGATGATGTGGCCACTCCGGACTGGCTCGCAGAGACCAGCCCCTATGACTTGGCAACTCATCATTGTTCGTCAGACGATGACTTGTAAGGTGTTTGGGTTGTGGCTGCCATGAGGTCATCAGTGAAGTGGCGATTCCGGATGGTCCGCTGGTTATGTCACTGATGACGTAGCACTCTGCTATTGGCTACTGGAGGTGCATTGTGGTCCACCCTGGGTTGGGGCAGACCCAGGTTATAAAAGAGACTGGAGACAACATGGAGGTGTGCAGTCTTCTATTATGCTCAGACAGAGCACACCTCCATGTGTTGAACCCATTGTGGCTTTAGGCCAGAGGTAGGCAGGGATATGGCATCGGTGCTGGACACCATCACACTTGGTAACGCGGCACGGTTACAGCCAGCTCCTGTCCTACAAGTCCTGCTAGTGCAGCCCACTGGCATTAACTGGCCTGCTGCTGCTGCGCCTCCTGTCCACATCTGTGCGCCCTATGCACACAGACAGAGCACCCCAGGGCTTCTTTGTTGTTAACAAAGAGTTCCTGGGCTGGGTGTGTGGATCCTGTGATGCTAACAGGGTTCACAGTCTCCTGATCCGAGTGTCGTCTAATTCGGGGCAGGATAGTATTAGTTTCAGAGCCACACAGCTCTGTATCCTCCGCCTAACTTTCGGGTTGCCAGCATCTCCTTTTCCATCTGGGAGCACGGTGGACCCCGACTAGCGATTGGGATATATACCACCTTATCCTGATCTGCCAGTCCAACCGTAACAGATGGTGTTTCTTCAGCAGATGTTACTGTTGCTTTACCACCAGCCCCACGGACACAAACTTTTTTTCCCTTTCCAACACGCCTGTTCCCCTTTCCACCAGCATCTGTCCTTTTTCCACTCATTTTGTAGATGACCAAATTTGCAACTCTGCAGAGACGCCCTACTCAACGCTGTCTCAGCACAGCAGCCAGCCCTCGGTCCCTCAAATGTGGACAAGTAAAAGACCTTTTCCTCCTAGCCATGACAAAGCGGTGAGATTCATGCTGTGCACCACTGGTGTTTAGTTGAAAAGCTGATCTAAGATTGTGTAACAGCTTCTGCTGATACTCCTGCATACATGCGTTCCCAAATTTGGCCACAGACACCACTTAAGTGGCATCAATTTTCCCACAGTTGCAAACTTAAAAGGGTTATTTTCATGAAGCACATTCAAAAATCCACAAGCCTTTAGTCTCCCCGGGATGACAAAGGGGTAGAAAAGTCCTTGCAAATCCATGACTTGTTCATCTTGTTGAACGCTGGCTGCGGGACACAACAAGATCTCCAAGGCATAAGTGGTGAGCTCAGGCCATTTTTTTCAGATTGGAAGCCCAAAATGAGCAAGGCTCCAGTTGCAGTCATGACTAGAGATGAGCGAACCGGTCGTGGTTCGGCTCGAGTTTGGTTCGTCGAACGGAGGTCTCGTTCGAGTTCAGTTCGTCGAACGTTCGACGAACCGAACTCAAACCGCATAGGAAACAATGGCAGGCAATCACAAACACATAAAAACACCTAGAAAACACCCTCAAAGGTGTCCAAAAGGTGACAAACAACTCACAACACAACACAAACACATGGGAAAGTGAAAAGGACATATACTCATGCGAAAACAAAAGAGCAGAACAAGGAAAAAGAGGAGGAGACACAGATATATGAGTATATGCAAGGAAACGTCGATGCCATTACTGTGCAACTTGAGCCCTGCTCATTTTAGGCTTCCAATCTGGATAAATTGCCTGAGCTTGCCACGTATGCCTTGGGGATCTTGTCGTGTCCTGCAGCCAGCGTTCTCTCGGAACCTGTCTTCAATGCTGCTGGGGGTCTACTGGCAGATAAGCACACGTGTCTGTCCACTGACATTGTGGACATGGCTCTCAGAGGACTTTTCTTCCCCTGGCTCATCCAGGGGAGGTGAAAGGCACGCGTATTTTTGAGAGTGCTTCATGCCAAGCATCTTTTTCTTTTTCAAAAGGGGGGTCAACTGATGCCAGTCAAGTGGGGTGTGTGTGACCCAATTAGTGGCAACAAGGGAGACTGTGGTTGGAGTCCCCTCGCTGTGTTTGTAAAAGAACCAAGATGAACAAGTCATGGCTCTCAGAGGACTTTTCTTCCCCTGGGTCATCCAGGGGAGGTGAAAGGCACGCGTATTTTTGAGAGTGCTTCATGCAAAGCATCTTCTCAAAAGGGGGGTCAACTGATGCCAGTCAAGTGGGGTGTGTGTGACCCAATTAGTGGCAACAAGGGAGACTGTGGTTGGAGTCCCCTCGCTGTGTTTGTAAAAGAACCAAGATGAACAAGTCATGGCTCTCAGAGGACTTTTCTTCCCCTGGGTCATCCAGGGGAGGTGAAAGGCATGCGTATTTTTGAGAGTGCTTCATGCCAAGCATCTTTTTCTTTTTCAAAAGGGGGGTCAACTGATGCCAGTCAAGTGGGGTGTGTGTGGCCCAATTAGTGGAAACGAGGGAGACTGTGGTTGGAGTCCCCTTGCTGTGTTTGTAAAAGAACCAAGATGAACAAGTCAAGGCTCTCAGAGTTCTTTTCTTCCCCTGGGTCATCCATGGGAGGTGAAAGGCACGCGTATTTTTGAGAGTGCTTCATGCCAAGCATCTTTTTCTTTTTCAAAAGGGGGGTCAACTGATGCCAGTCAAGTGGGGTGTGTGTGGCCCAATTAGTGGAAACGAGGGAGACTGTGGTTGGAGTCCCCTCGCTGTGCTTGTAAAAGAACCAAGATGAACAAGTCATGGCTCTCAGAGGACTTTTCTTCCCCTGGGTCATCCAGGGGAGGTGAAAGGCACGCGTATTTTTGAGAGTGCTTCATGCCAAGCATCTTTTTCTTTTTCAAAAGTGGGGTCAACTGATGCCAGTCAAGTGGGGTGTGTGTGGCCCAATTAGTGGAAACGAGGGAGACTGTGGTTGGAGTCCCCTCGCTGTGTTTGTAAAAGAACCAAGATGAACAAGTCATGGCTCTTAGAGGACTTTTCTTCCCCTGGGTCATCCAGGGAGGTGAAAGGCACGCGTATTTTTGAGAGTGCTTCATGCCAAGCATCTTTTTCTTTTTCAAAAGGGGGGTCAACTGATGCCAGTCAGGTGGGGTGTGTGTGGCCCAATTAGTGGAAACGAGGGAGACTGTGGTTGGAGTCCCCTCGCTGTGTTTGTAAAAGAACCAAGATGAACAAGTCATGGCTCTCAGAGGACTTTTCTTCCCCTGGGTCATCCAGGGGAGGTGAAAGGCACGCGTATTTTTGAGAGTACTTCATGCAAAGCATCTTTTTCTTTTCAAAAGGGGGGTCAACTGATGCCAGTCAAGTGGGTGTGTGTGGCCCAATTAGTGGAAACGAGGGAGACTGTGGTTGGAGTCCCCTCGCTGTGTTTTACATGATTTTCGAAGGGCATGACATGCCTAAGAGGTTGAGTTTCATCATCTGCAACTTGTTGGCAACAGAAAGGCTGCCTTTACAACCTTTTGAGACCAAGGATTTTCGAGACCTTATGCCCATTGCAGTGCCCCAAGAGCCGATGGCCAGTCATCACTCCTTCTCCAAAAGGCGTGCCCGCGCTACCACAGCAGGTCGCACACAACCTCACCGATTCCTTGAGAAACTCTGTGTGTGACAGAGTGCATTTCACCACAGATACTTGGACCAGTAAGCATGGACAGGGGAGTTACATGTTGCTGACTGGGCACTGGGTAACTATGGTGAGAGATGGATCAGGGTTTGCTGTACAAGTCTTGCCGTCCCCACGACTTGTGTGTCAATCCTTCCTCTGTATGTACAAGTTCCTCCACTGCTTCTGCCTCCTCAACCTCGTGTGGGTTCTCCACCTCGGCCCAAACCCTGTGTGGTCAGGCCACCCTTCCTTGTAACTGCGCCCAAGGAATCCCACACACCTCCTTACTATGCTGGCAGCACAGCTCAACAGCATGATGCGGTTGACTCTTTACTTAGAAATGTCTGGGAAATGTGAGTCACACCGCTGAGGAGTTGTGGACGGTAAGCTCTGGAGAGTGAGACCGAGTTTCATCAATGGTTGTCTCCACTCAACCAGCAGCCAGGGAAGGTCGGGTGCGACAATGATGTAAACCAGTCTGCGACCCTTCTTCAGGGCAATGTGACACATGTGCCTTGTATGGCTCACGTGTTGAACCTGGTTGTCCAGCAATTTTTAAAACACTATCCCGGCCTACATGGCCTTCTGCAGAGGGCACGGTGTAACGCCTGCCTGGATCGACACACTCAGATGGGCTGTAAAGGATAGGCTAGAGGCAAGCCACTCACCAAGCTGGACACCCAGAACCCTGAAACCCTTTAACCCCTATACAGTGATTTGGAATTACACAGGGCCCAAGTTGATCAATACCTGTGGAAGGCTGCAGTTCCAGAGAATAGTAGTCATGCAGGGTCAAAAACATTAATTGAAGAAGAGGAACAGAATGGGATGGCCAGGACTTAATCAGAAAACAAGCAGAGGTGAAATGCGGATCAGCCAACGAGGTACATAAACAGCAAGCAGGAAAAGTAGTCAGGTAACAAGCACATAAAATCATAAAACTGAACTGGGGGTAACAGTAACAAGAGGTTCATAGCTTTGTCTGGCAGTGGTCTGCAGACAGGAGGGGCCTAAAAAAGGGTGTGGTGTCTTCCCATTGGTTGTAGCTGAATGATGGTACTTCATCTGTGAGATACCCACCACCTACATTCAGCCTGTGGTTCTGTATCTGTCAAGGTAACGCAATCCAGTGGGTGACCATAACCTGTGTCCACCTGCGCCGCTGGCATCGACTCCTTTCCCATCATCAGCACTATGCACGAAAGGAACACGTTGTCACCTGGCGACCGGAGTACAAATTGATTGAGTGGACTACGTTGGTGACTTAACAGCCGTGTGCGGCAATGATACAAACCTGTCTGTGGCCCTTCGGCAGGGCAATGTGACACACGTGCCTTGTATGGCTCATGTGTTGAATCTGATTCTCCAGCAATTTTTAAAATACCATCCCGGCCTACATGGCCTTGTGCAGCGGGCACGCTGCTATGTGCTCACTTTCATCCTTCACAGCCAGCAGCTCAACAACTTTCATCGCTCCTGAAGTCTTAGGGTCTGGCGGTTAAACGCCGGAAATGCGATGTTCCGACATGCAGGAATTGGAATCTGCACATGTTGCAGCATCTGTGGCAGCACCGCAGAGCCCTGCTGAAATACGGTCTGACATATACCCTGGGCTAACTTGATCCAGAGGTGGTGCAGATCACGCTGCTGGAGTGGTGTCAGATCAAGGACCTATGCACCCTTCTACACAGTTTACAAATGTCGACGAAGATGTTTAGCAATGGCGATGCCATTCTCAGCGTGACAATTCTGGTCATCTACAAGATGGACCACACTGTAAGCATTATTCGGAGTCAGGTGTTGGTCCAAGAGGAAGGTGAGGAAGTACAGGAGGAGTCATATGCAGAAGGGATAATAAGATCTACAAGGTCCAGACGGTGAGCGGCACCTAGGCGGCAGTCATGGTGGGGGAGAGGGATTAACAAGGGCGCATAGTATCAGCAAAAATTGTTGAGGAAGGTGCAGGAGCCCATGAAGAAATGGAGGACAAACTGGCGATGGGCATGGAAGACTCAGCAGATGAGTGAGAGCTTGCTCACATTTCGGTTGTGCGAGGTTGGGGGGAGAGGGCAGAGGAAGGAGGCATGATTCTCACCTCTCTGCCACCAACACACCAAGGACTTGGTCCTCCTGGATGCACAAGACACATGAGCGCCTTCTTGCTGCACTACCTACAACATGACCCTCGGATTGTACGAATTCGAAGTAATGCTAACTACTGGGTTGCCACACTGTTAGATCCCTGGTACAAGACAAAATTTGGCGAAATAATTCCTGCCATAGAAAGGGACGCACGTATACAGGAGTATCTGCAGAAGGTGGTACGGATTCTTAGATCTGCTTTTCCAGTAAACACCAGTGCTGCACAGAGTGAATCTCAATGCTTTGTCATGGATAGGAGGAAATGGTCTTTTACTTGTCCACATCTGAGGGACCGAGGGCTGGCTGCTGTGCTGAGATGGCATTGAGTACGGTGTCCCTGCAGAGTTGCACTTTTGGTCATATACCAAATAAGTTGAAAAAGGACAGATGCTGGTGGAAAGGGGAACAGTTGTGTTGGAAAGGGGAAAAAAGTTTTTGTCCGTGGGTTTGGTGGTTAAGCAAAAGTAACATTTGATGAAGAAACACCATCTGTTACGGTGGGACTGGCAGATTTGGATAAGGTGGTATGTACTATGTTACTGCTATATAACAAAAATTAATAAGAAAAGAGAGAGAAAGGTATATATCCCCATCAGCAGTCAGTGTCCACCGTGCTCCCAGATGGAAAAGGAGAGGTTGGCAACTGGAAGGTTAGGTGGAGGATACAGATCTGTGTGGCTATGAAACGAATAGTTGCCTGAACCGAGTTAAGGGGGCTTTACACGCTGCAACATCGCTAATGCGGAGTTGTTGGGGTCACGGAATTTGTGACGCACATCCGGCCGCATTAGCGATGCCGTTGCGTGTGACACCGATAAGCGATTTTGCATCGTTGCAAAAACGTGCAAAATCGCTAATCTGCGACATGGGGGTCCATTCTTAAAAATCGTTACTGCAGCAGTAACGAAGTTGTTCCTCGTTCCTGCGGCAGCACACATCGCTGCGTGTGACACCGCAGGAACGAGGAAGCTCTCCTTACCTGCCTCCCGGCCGCTATGCAGAAGGAAGGAGGTGGGCGGGATGTTACGTCCCGCTCAGCTCCGCCCCTCCGCTGCTATTGGGCGGCGATTCAGTGACGCTTCAGTGACGTCGCTGTGACACCGCATGGACCGCCCCCTTAGAAAGGAGGCGGTTCGCCGGTCACAGCGACGTCGCCGGTTAGGAAAGTATGTGTGACGGCTCTGGGCGATGTTGTGCGGCACGGGCAGCGATTTGCCCGTGTCGCGCAACATATGGGGGCGGGTACCCACACTAGCGATATCGGGACCGATATCGCAGTGTGTAAAGTAGCCTATAGACGCCACTGGGATCTGGAGACTGGGAGCCCTGTTAGCGTCACAGGGTCCACACGCCCACCGAGCCCAGGAACTCCCTGTTAACATCTCAGGGGCCATTGAGTACGCTGACCGTGTGCATTGGGGCCACACCTGTTGACAGCAGGCGCATCAGCAGCAGCAGGCCTCTTAATGCCACTGGGCTGCACAAGCAGGACTTGTAGTACAGGAGCTGGTCTTAACCGTTCTGCGTTACCAACTGTGGTGGCGGCCTGCATCGACGCCCTATCCCTGCCTACCTCTGGCCTAAAGCCGCAATGGGTTCAACACATGGAGGTGTGCTCTTTCAGAGCATAATAGAAGACTGCGCACCTCCTTGTTGGCTCCACCCCGTTTTATAACCTGGGTCCGCCCCAAACCAGGGTGGACCACAATGCACCTCCTGAAGACAAAAGCAGAGTGACACGTCATGAGTGGCATAACTAGCGTCCTATTTGGAACCGCAACTTCAATAATGACCTCATGGCTGCCACGACACAAACACCTCACCAGTCATCGTCTGACCATCAATAATGAGGTGACAAGTCATAGGGGCGGGCCTCTGCAAGCCATTTGGGAGTGGCCTGGCCACATCGTCAGGACACCTGATGCGCTGTGGTCTATATGGGCCCCCCACATTAGGGGCAGTGCCAAAGAGTTCATTACCGGACCTAGTCTCTGATGCAGTAAGTGCCTGAGCATGCTCAGTAGCATGAAATACAGTCTCCGAAAAAAGACTATCAGCTTTAGCATGGTGTCTAGGCACAACACAGGACTTAGACCCGGCACGGAGTGCAAGTACCTGTGCAAAGAGGCTTTTCGCACTAAGTGTGGGAGCATGCGCTGTATCCCGAAATAAAGACTTAGCCTCAGGAATGGCACAGTCAGGCTGAGCATACTCACTAGGCGAAACACTGTAGTTAGGCTGCAGCTGGGGTAAATCGGCACACACATGCGCACTAGCTGCCTCTCCACACTTAGACGTGGAGGAGAAATTGCTCTTCGGGTGTGGACTTGGAGATGCTGTCTATGAACAGAAGGAAAAGATAAAGGAAGCCTCACTTTCTATCCCTCCGAATGATCAAATGCAGCAAGGAATTCCCTGAGTTTGCTATAACATTAGCGTAGCAAAATGTGCATGAGGGTGTCATGCAGAGGTGCTGCAAATAGATTTGCACCAGTAGGACACTAATGGAAGTCCAACAGCCAGTTCTTGTATGCCACTAAATGGCAGCATTTTTTGCTATCATTATAGCTAGTGATGAGCGAGTACTAAAAAGCTCAGGTGCTCGAGGCTCGGGCCGAGCATCCCAAGATACTCGTGTACTCGGCCCAAGCACCGAGCCCAATGTTATCCTATGGGAGACCCGATTATTTTTATGAAATGACCCCCCGGCAGCATGTAGAAACCCTAAAAATGTCACAAAAGTCTCAGAAGAGTGCTCAAATGACAAGGCAACAGCATGGGGAAGACCCCTTGAAGCATTTATCACTCAAAAGTCACAGCTTTGAACAATTTTATCCGAGTTTTACGCCATTTTTACGGACTCGCCAGAAAACCTTCCAAAATGACACCAAAATGAATTTCGTGGCGGAAATATTAAGGGCACATACCCAATAGTGAGATAGAGCTGGTGTATGTTACTTTTTGAGATTACATGAAAGATTTTACATGAAAACATTGTGTGGCACTCCGATGTCCCTGAGAAGAGACGTACATGAAGGCCTCTTGAGTCTAATGTGCCCATTTTGAGGAAGTGAGTCTTTGTAGTATTTTCCTTTGCCAGGGCAGTCCAAAATTGTGAGGTTCACCAATGCCCCTGCATACAGACGTGCATGAGGGCCTGTAAACCTGAAGTGCCCATTGTAAGGAAGTGGGTCTATTGTAGTATAGCCCTTAGGCAGGGCAGCCAAAAATTGGGAGGCTCCACGTTGTCCCTGGATAGAGACGTGCATGATGGCCTGTAAACCTGAAGTGCCCATTGTAAGGAAGTGGGTCTATTGTAGTATAGCCCTTTGGCAGGACAGCCAAAAATTGTGAGGCTCCACATTGTCCCTGGATAGAGACGTGCATGAGGGCCTGTAAACGCGAAGTGCCCATTGTAAGGAAGTGGGTCTATTGTAGTATAGCCCTTTGGCAGGACAGCCAAAAATTTGGAGGCTCCACATTGTCCCTGGATAGAGACGTGCATGAGGGCCTGTAAACCTGAAGTGCCCATTGTAAGGAAGTGGGTCTATTGTAGTATAGCCCTTTGGCAGGACAGCCAAAAATTGGGAGGCTCCGCATTGTTCCTGGATAGAGACGTGCAGGAGGGCCAGTAAACCTGAAGTGCCCATTGTAAGGAAGTGGGTCTATTGTAGTATAGCCCTTTGGCAGGACAGCCAAAAATATCGGAGGCTCCACATTGTCCCTGGATAGAGATGTGCATGAGGGCCTGTAAACCTGAAGTGCCCATTGTAAGGAAGTGGGTCTATTGTAGTATAGCCCTTTGGCAGGACAGCCAAAAATTGGGAGGCTCCACATTGTCCCTGGATAGAGACGTGCATGAGGGCCTGTAAACCAGAAGTGCCCATTGTAAGGAAGTGGGTCTATTGTAGTATAGCCCTTTGGCAGGGCAGCCAAAAATTGGGAGGCTCCACATTGTCCCTGGATAGAGATGTGCATGAGGGCCTCAAAACATTGTTCCCATTGCAAAGGAGCAGGTCTCCTGTCGTTATAATGTCCATTCTGAAAGAATGGGCGAAAAAATTTACCACTGGGGGTATACCTGAAACAAAGGCCTAACTATTGTAACGGTCATCATGGTGGCACATGAGGAGGAGGAGGAGCAGTCCAGCGATTATTCAAAGTCCAGAACTGTGTACCCATGGGTGAGTGGAGGTACATGGCAAATTCCCGTTAAAAACTTTAAATTCCGCTCTCATTTGCTGGTGCTGTGGTGAAGTCTGGCCCAATCCAACCCTTGTTCATCTTGATCAGAGTCAGCCTGTCAGCATTTTCAGTTGACAGGCGGGTGCGTTTATCTGTAATGATTCCACCTGCGGCACTAAAAACACGCTCTGACAAAACGCTAGCGGCAAGGCAGGCCAGGACTTCCAAGGCGTAGAGAGCCAATTCATGCCACGTGTCCACCTTGGATACCCAATAATTGTAAGGCACAGAGGAATGTCAGAGTACAGTTGTTCGATCTGCAAGGTACTCCTTGAGCATCTGGGCAAACTTAGGATTTCTTGTGGCACTACCCCGCACCTCAGGGGCTGTGGTACGTAAGGGGCTGAGAAAACTGTCCCACATCTTAAAGACTGTTCCCCTACCTCTGGCGGATTGGACTTGTGCCCCTCTCGGCTGTACGCCTTGGTTGTTCACTGATTCCTAACCTATGCCGCTAGCGTTTTGTGAGGGGAATGCTTTGCCTACTTCCGTGACTATAGCCTTCCGGAACTGCTGCATTTTGGCTGACCTCTCCGCCTCGGGAATAAGAGACATAAAGTTCTCCTTGTAGCGTGGGTCTAACAGTGTTACCAACCAGTAATATGATTGTCGGCCAAGATGTTCTTAACGCGAGGGTCACGAGACAGGCAGCTTACCATAAAGTCAGCCATGTGCGCCAGACTCTTAACAGCCACTACTTCAGTATCCTGACCAACACGATGACTGAACATGCTGTCCTCCTCCTCCTCCTCCTCATCTACCCTGTCCTCTGGCCAGCCACGCTGAACCAAGGATATGACTGGTGTGCATGTCATATCCTCAATTTGGCCGGAGAGTTGCTCCATGTCTTCATCCTCCTCCTCGTCATAGTCCTCCACTGCATGTTGTGATGAGACGAGGCTCGGCTGTGTGTTATCACCCACACCCACTACTGTTTCTTGCTCCAACTCATTGCGCTCCGCCTGCAATGCATCATGTTTGTTTTTGAGCAGAGACCGTTTTAGAAAGCAGAGAAGCGGTATGGTGACGCTAATAATGGCGTCATCACCACTCACCATCTTGGTGTAGTCCTCAAAGTTTTGGAGGATGGTACATAGGTCGGACATCCATCTCCACTCCTCAGGTGTTATGTGTGGAGTTTGACCCATTTCCCGACGGCTTAGGTGATGCAGGTACTCAACAATTGCCCTCTTCTGCTCACCTATCCTGACCAACATGTGCAGAGTTGAATTCCAACACGTGGGGACATCACACACCAGTCTGTGAGCCGGAAGATGCAAACGGCGCTGGAAGCCGGCAAGGCCGGCTGAAGCAGTAGGTGACTTTCGAAAATGTGCAGACAGGCGGCGAACTTTTACCAGCAGATCAGACAGCTCTGGGTATGACTTTAGAAACCGCTGAACCACGAGGTTGAGCACATGGGCCACGCATGGAACATGTGTCAGCTGGCCTCACCTCAAAGCCGCCACCAGGTTCCGGCCATTGTCACACACGACCTTTCCTGGCTTTAGGTTCAGAGGTGTGAGCCAGTGATCTGCCTGCTGTTTCAGAGCTGTCCACACCTCTTCTGCATTGTGGGATTTGTCACCTATGCAGGTTAGCTTCAGCACAGCCTGTTGCCGCTTCGCCGAGGCAGTGCTGCAGTGCTTCCAGCTTGGGACTGGTGTGGAGGGTAAAGTGGATGAGGATGCGCAGGAGGAGGATGAGGCTGAGGAGCATGACATTCCGGAGCTGTAGAGTGTGGGTGAAACCCTGACTGAGGTAGGGCCTGCAAACCTTGGTGTGGGAAGGACGTGTTCCGTCCCTCGCTCAGACTGGGTCCCAGCTTCCACAATATTAACCCAGTGTGCCGTCAACGAGATGTAGCGGCCTTGCCCACAAGCACTTGTCCACGTGTCTGTGGTTAGGTGGACTTTGGCTGAAACAGCGTTGTTCAGGGCACGTGAGATGTTTTGTGACACGTGGTTATGCAATGCGGGGACGGCACACCGAGAGAAATAGTGGCGGATGGGGACTGAGTAACGTGGGACAGCTGCCGCCATCAGGTCGCGGAATGCTTCTGTCTCCACCATCCTAAAAGGCAACATTTCCAGTGCAAGCAGTCGCGAAATGTTAGCATTTAGAACTGTGGCATGTGGGGTGTTGGCAGTGTATTTGCGCCTGCGTTCAAAGGTTTGCTGAATGGATAACTGAACGCTGCGCTGGGACAAGGACGTGCTTGATGATGGTGTTATTTCTGCATAGGCAACTGCAGGTGCAGGACCGGAGGAGGCTTGTTCGCAGGCAGCATGGACAGGGGATTGGCTCGCATGCACAACAAGCGAAGACGTAGCAGTGACATCAGCAAGCACTGCTTCTCGACTCTGTTGTACCTCCCACAAAGTCGGGTGCTTGGCTGACATGAGCCTTATCATGCTGGTGGTGGTCAGGCTGCAAGTTTTGGTACCCCTGCTGATGCTGGCACGGCAGTTGTTGCAAATGGCCTTTTTAGAATCATCTGGAGCCAACTTAAAAAACTGCCAGACTCAGGAAGACCTAACATTTGTATAGGCACCTTGTGTCGTGTTGTTGTTCCGGGGAACGGTTGCCTGACTTCTGCCTGGGGCCACCACCCTGCTTCTTACTGCCTGTTGGGATGCTACGCCTCCCTCCCCCTGTGCACTGCTGTCCTCGCTCTGCATACCCTCCTGCCAGGTTGGGTCAGTTACTGGATCATCCACCACGTCGTCTTCCTCTTCCGCACCCTGCTCCTCCTCCTGACTTCCTGACAATTGTGTCTCATCATTGTCCACCCCTTGTTGAGACACATTGCCAACTTCGTGAGAACGTGGCTGCTCAAATATTTGGGCATCTGTACATACGATCTCCTCATGACCCACTTCAACAGGAGCTGGCGAGAGGCCAGAATGTGCGGATGGAAACGTGAACAGCTCTTGCGAGTATCCAAGTGTGGGATCAGTAATGTCCGTGGACGTGTACTCAGCCTGGTGGTAGGAAGGAGGATCAGGTTCTGAAATGTGCGGTGCAGTATCACGGCTACTGACACTTGACCGTGTGGAAGACAGAGTGTTTGTGGTGGTGCCAATCTGACTGGAAGCATTATCCGCTATCCAACTAACAACCTGTTGACACTGCTCTTGGTTCAAGAGCGGTGTACTGCTGCGGTCCCCAAGAATTTGGGACAGGACGTGCGAGCGAGTAGATGTGGCCCTTTGTTGTGGCGAAATTAGAGCTTGCCCACGACCTCGGCCTAGGCCTGCACCACCATCACGTCCACTTCCTTGTTCGTTGCCAATGCCCTTGCACATTTTGCAATGCTGTGCTGACGTGTATTCACTAGACTTGTGCGTTATATCCAAGTTTGTGCAAAACGCACACAAGTGCACCTGTACGCTGCCACCGACAGGCACACACGTGCGGTTTTTAAATGCAAGCACGCGCACTAAGAACCTAACAGGTTTTTAGGAGCGACAATTACTGAGAAGTTTGACACTATCAGACACTGCTGACGTGTATTATTCACTAGACTTGTGCGTTATATACTAGTTTGTGCAAAACGCACACAAGTGCATCTGTACACTGCCACCGACAGGCACACACGTGCGGTTTTTAAATGCAAGCACGGACGCACTAAGAACCTAACAGGTTTTTAGGAGTGACAATTACTGAGAAGTTTGACACTATCAGACACTGCTGACTGACGTGTATTATATTCACTAGACTTGTGCGTTATATCCAAGTTTGTGCAAAACGCACACAAGTGCACCTGTACGCTGCCACCGACAGGCACACTTGTGCGGTTTTAAAATGCAAGCACGGATGCACTAAGAACCTAACAGGTTTTTAGGAGCGACAATTACTGAGAAGTTTGACACTATCAGATACTGCTGACTGACGTGTATTATTCACTAGACTTGTGCGTTATATACTAGTTTGTGCAAAACGTGTACCTGTACGCTGCCACCGACAGGCACACACGTGCGGTTTTTAAATGCAAGCACGGACGCACTAAGAACCTAACAGGTTTTTAGGAGCGACAATTACTGAGAAGTCTGACACTATCAGGACTGTTTTAGACTGTGTACACCAGCCCCAGATATGATGAAGGCTGGTATACGGTCACCACTAGGAATGGCTGTATACCCTGCCTGCCTGCCTGTATACAGCTACAATAGTCCTGAGAAGGACTCTTCTGGTCACTAGCCTGTATTCCGACCTGGCTATACCCTGCCTGCCCTGCCTGTATACAGCAACAATAATCCTGAGAAGGACTCTGCTCCTGTACTCCGACCTGGCTATACCCTGCCTGCCTGAATACAACTACAATAGTCCTGAGAAGGACTTCTGGTTACACTGTTTGCAGCCCTGCTACGGAAATAACTATAAAGGGCCGCAAACCTTTCCCTGAAGCAGCAACACTCTCCCTGCACTGACTGTCTGGAAGCTGTGTGCAAAGCACAGCGCGCCCGCCGGTATAAAGGCTCGGTCACGCTGTGCAGGCCGGCTAATCACTGCAATTCCACAACTAACAGGGCTGTGGCATTGCAGTGGTCTGCCAGCCAATCCCTGCATGAGGGCTGGCTCTCAAAAGAGCGCCAACATGCAGGGATAAAGACCACGAGTACAGCACGAGTATCGCGAGATTACTCGGTCCCCGCCGAGTAGCCCGAGTACAGTGATACTCGTGCAAGTACCGAGTAGTGACAAGCATACTCGCTCATCACTAATTATAGCTTATTAAAAACAGAACAGGAGGGTGTCATGCAGAGGTGCTGCACATAGATTTGCACCAGTGGGGCACTAATGGAATTCCAACAGCCAGTTTTTGTATGCCACTAAATGGCAGCATTTTTTGCTATCATTATAGCTTATTAAAAACAGAGCAGGAGGGTGTCATGCACAGGTGCTAGAAATAGCTTGGCACCAGTGGGACAATAATGAAATACAACACCCAGTTCTTGTATGCCACTAAATGGCAGCATTTTTTGCTATCATTATAGCTTATTAAAAACAGAGCAGGAG